>NC_091702.1:10781361-11093111 GCF_041296265.1 Equus caballus | reverse complement strand
TGTGTCCTCTGCACTAGCTGGCATTCCTGCCGATCTGAAGGTCCAACAACTGTCACTTGGTCAGACATAAAAACCCATCTTGTTGATGTGTTAATAGCCTCTATCAGTGACACCATTCTCAGTTACAAAATCATATTATGATGTTTGGAAAGTCATTGACTGGCACAACTATGAAGTTAAAAAACAGTGAAACTTTTTTTTATGGGATGTAACGTTAGAGTTAGTGGAAAGTTCCTTTAAGGTACTAAAAAGTTGAAAAATTTCTGCAACTATATCAAAAAGATGAGAAAGACAATCATGCTTGTGATTCAATTATTTCATTTTCATTGGTTTTTAAGGGAATCATTTTAACATAGCACATTAATTATGCTCGTTCAATTAGAATATTTTACTATTAATATTTTCCAAAAGCATTAATTTCCATTAATAATTGAGATGAAAAAGATTTACTAATTCTCCAGTTATGATTTCATGACCGTCACTGACTAGTTTTAATCTTTTAGTAAATCAGCAAGGGAACAATTCATGTAATGGAGTTAGTTTTGTAGTAAATTTACAAATGCTAAGCTGCATGTTGTACATTAAATTCGAGCTGTGTGTTTGTGTGTGTCTAATTGGAGAGTGACTACACCTTGTTGATAAGATTAACACATTTTAGATTATAAGTATTTCTTTTTCATGCTAGCAAATTTTTGTTTCTTAGTTTAAATTTCAAATTGATATCCTTGCTTGCTGCAGTCTCATCCACATTAACATGCTGAACTTCAGAATCATTAAACGCAGGGAGAGGAGAAAAGACAACTACTCATTTGTAGCAGTGAACATATATATATATATATATATATATATATATATATATATATATATATGTATAGCATTCTTCCAAGCACAAATATGTACAGAATATGAAACTCTGACAAAGAATCTGTGAGCAATATGTAGAGCACAAAGGCAAAATTCTAGCAAGGGAAGAGATGAGGCTGTGTTACCCGTTGCTGTAATGGCAGCAGGAAAATCTACGGCTCTTTTCTTGGAAGCGAAGTTGGCCATTTCCTCCTCCTAATGGAAGCGACATTGAGAAAGACGGGGTCCCCGAGGGAAGGCCCCGAGCTGTGTCCTGTGTGAACGGTTCCTTCTCAGGTCAGGCTCCCACGCCCACTTGATCACCTTGCTCTCAGATGAGTGATGATTATTACTTTATCCTTTGGAACAGACATTACTGACTGTATATATAAAGGCTTGAACGCTGCAAAAAATACTGCGTGTTTGTTCTGAGTAAATTCTTACCTTAGTTCGTGGTTTTAAAAACGAATCAATAAATTGCTTTTGTTCTGGATTTGTGATATAGTTCGTAAACTGTACATTCTAGAGTTGAGGTGGATTTTAGAGATTTATTTTGTCCAAACTCTTTCTCAAATCTGGAATCTCGTTCTTAATATCAGAATAGATGATCCTTTTCTTATTTTACCACAGATAGTTGAATTTATGGATGACAGTTTTGTTTTGTTATGGCTGTGGAGTATCAGTGATAATAGTTTGCTAGGAAAAGTGAGTCATCTCCTAAGCACCATATTGTCTCAAAGTGATCCTTAACGTTAGAGTTCAATTCCAGCATACGCTGTGTATAATTTTGGAGTTCAGGCATATTCTCTTACCTATTTAGGGAAAAATGTGATTTTTCTGGGAAAATTCATTATATAGATTCTGGAACTAAAAGTTGAGTCTTTCAAATTTAAAGTGAGTGAAGACCCTTGTGAAACGTGAAATTGGAAAAAGGATTATTTTACAGACAGGCAACAGGCAACAAGAGGAAGAATGAGTAGTGATCTATTAAGAGAAAACCAGAGTGGTGCCACCTCATATAAAGAGTTTATTCTAAATGTCACCGCTGAGGTTAGAGGTGCCTTCTGACAACTTCTCATGTCTTTGGGGTAAGCTGAGGGACCATCACAAGAGTCATCATGAAGGACTCCACAGTAAATGAAGCAGGAGTTCATTGTCCACATAAGAGGGCACAAATGTGGTATTTACTTTGAATCTGCAAATTTAGGCTCACCCAAGGATAATTTCAAATGTCACTTATGGAATTACACAATTATGTGCACATTTACAAACTCGGATTCTGTGTTATAGATAGTATCACTTCACTGAATACAACAAAAGAAAGACTTTTTGAAAATTTTTATTCTAATAAGATTTTGGAAGCCAAACTCTTACATAATCTCTGTTTTCATGGTGGTAGAGATAACGAGATGACTATAAAGCCTAAAGCAAACATTCCCCAAACCACCAAGCAAGCTGCATCCTGAATCTATGTGCTGGATATTGTTCTTGGCAAAAAAATAGAACAATGGATAAATTTTTAGTTTCTTCTTCCCTTATTTGTTAATTTTATTTATTTATTTGTTTGTTTCAAGTATAGGAGACATTTATTTGGTTTCACAGGACAGAACCGTACAAACAGGCGTTCTCAGAGGAGTACCCTTCCCACCCACCCATTCCTGCTGTGAGATCCCCCAGGCTCTCCGCCTGCTGCAACCTCAGCAGCTTCTGGCTCATCCTCCCTGTGTTTCTTTTTGAACAAATGAGCAGAGATGTGTATATTTTCTTATCTCCTCTTCCTTTGTGTTAGAGGTACTCTTTTACATTTTGCTTTTTTCACTTAACAATATGTCCTAGAAATGCCACCACTTTGGTTTAGACAGGTTTTCCTCATTCTTCTTAGTCTTCCGTTGTGTGGATGTATTATTGTTTGTTCAACCATTCTCCTATGTATGGATGGTTGTTTCCCATATTTTGCAATTACAAACAGTGATATGATGAATAACTTTTGCGTATATATTTTCATATTGTTAAAGATCTTTTGAGTAAAAGTTATTTATTTTTTCCTTAGGGTTTTGAATTTTGCAGTAGATTTCAGCATAACGTAAAATTAGATCCTGCCCTCTGAACTGTGACATAACAAATGTCACAAGCAATCCCGTCATGGAGGGATTGTCATGCTTCTCTTGTTTTTGATGCTCTGGTGTTTCTGTTGCTATCTGGCTGTTATTTTGGCAGCACTTGCAGCCTGAGAAGAAGAAGGAGACGGCGGCGGAGGAGGAAGCGGAGGGGGTCTTGTGATGGTAGTAGGAAGCCGCATGGACTAAATTTATTTGATAGTGTTTTTATAGAACACCCAACCGGTTACCTGGAGTGTGAATTGACTGTTTCCATTTAGGATATTTTTCTCGTATGGGAAATATGATTTTCATTTAGTCTGAAAAAATGTTAGACTTTCTTATGGGACTATTTCTAGGCTATTATTCCAGAAGCTTTAGGGATGAGCCAGAATGGAGTAGAAATTCCACGATAGCTCACTTTATGAAATACTTAACTTGCTGGCAGGGCCATCTTTAAATGCATGTACCAATTGAAAAGCTACTGAGTAGGCAGAAACTGATATGGCCCTACTGAAATTTTTACTAGGTCTTTAGACAAAATGGCGATGTTATATTAATTAAAGTTTGCATGAAAATATCTAAAATAGAACAAAATGCAGGGGCCAGCCCAGCGGTGCCGCAGTTAAGTTCGCACCTTCTGCTTCAGTGGTCCACGGTTCGCCAGTTTGGATCCCGGGTGCAGACTGGCACTGCTTGTCAAGCCATGCTGAGGCAGGCATCCCACATATAAAGTAGAGGAAGATAGGCATGGATGTTAGCTCAGGGCCAGTCTTCCTCAGCAGAAAAAAAGAGGAGAATTGGCAGCAGACATTAGCTCAGGGCTAATCTTCCTCAAAAAAAAAAAAAAGGAAAAGAAAAAATGCATTAATATTTGAGTATAACTAAGTCATATCACAGATGGAAACCAATACACAATACGAGAAATGATAAGTAAGTTCATAAATTTGGGAATGGCGATGCATTAGAAAGTCTGTTCAACAAGAAGAGTGAAGTAAAGATGAATGCACATGAAAGGGATGTGGTCTGTATGGAGTGTAGAAAGTGCACCAGGCTTTCTTCAGCGCTGACCTAGGAGGCTATATGTGGGCTATGAAGGTCTGTTTTCCATGAAGAGACACTCTCCAGGGAGCCAGGAACAATTCATCAGCATTTACAGTAGTCTGTGACCTAAAATTAAGGGTTTTTGCTGTATTATGCATTCTAGTTTTACTGATTAGTTTTCAGTGAAGCCTGAAATCCAGTAAAAAGGGGGTCCTTGGTTGCATTTTTGAGTATCTCGTCCCTGGAAAGGTATTAGATTTCCATTTTTTGATGAACTGATGAAATAGAATTCTTGAGCTTGAAAACTGAGGGCCAGATCCTGATGACACCACCTAGACACAGCCACCTTTTCTGTTCTGATGAAAGACAAGCTGGTTTGCACGTTTTTGTTGCCTATACATAAAACATTAAAGTTACCCTTTTTTTTTTTTCTTATTGAGGAAGATTTGCCTGAGCTATCATCTGCTTCCAATCTTCTTCTATTTTGCATGTGAGCCACCACCACGACATGGCCACTGACAGATGAGTGGTGTAGGTCTGTGCCAGGGAACCAAACCCAGGCCACCATGGCAGAGCATGCCAAGCTTAACCACTGGGCCACTGGGGCTGGCCCACAGTTAGAGCTTGACACCCTTCAGTGATTTTAATTCACCCACTTTTTTCCTTTAAACGTCTGTTTTTTGGTCTCTCCAAGGAAACAAGATGCCTTTTATTTATTTTCATTCATTTATTTTTAACTTTCATTATAAAGATTTCAATCACATGTATACAAGTAGAGAGAATTGTATGATGAAATGAACCTGAATGGTCCATCACCTAGTTTCAATAATTATCCAATATTTTGCCAATCTTTTTTCACCTATCTCCCCATCCTCCACAACTTTATCTTTGGTCATAGTATCTTATTTTTATTATTTTATTTTTTCTTGGTGAGGAATATTGGCCCTGAGCTAACACCTGTTGCCAGTCTTCCTCTTTTTGCTTGAGGAAGATTGTCCCTGAGCTAACATCTCTGTCAATCCTCCTCTGTTTTGTGTGTGGAATGCTGCCACAGCATGGCTTGCTGAGCGGTGTGGAGGTCCGTGCCTGGGATCTGAATCCGGGAACCCCGTGTTGCCAAAATGGATTGTGTGAACTTAACCACTATGTCCCTGGGCTGGCCCCTGGTTGCAGTGTTTGAAAGCAAATCTCAGACATTATATCATTTCATGTGTAAATTCTTCAGTGTCACTATTAGATGAGAATTTTCCCCCCAGACTTAACAACAGTACCATTGCTACATCTACCAAAATAGACATCAGGTAATACTCAGTCCATGTTTAAACTTTACCAATTGTCTTTAAAAGTTTCTGTTATGGTTGCTTTGTCTGAATCAAAGTCCAAAAGAGGCTCACACATTGCATTGGGTTGATAGGTCTTTTAAGTCTCTATTCTGTAGCTCCATACACCCCTGCCTAAATGTCGTTTATTTGCTGAAGAAAGTGGGTTCGACTGGAGTTCAATTGTTTTGAAAGAATACGTCGTGAGTGGTGCTGTGTGCTTTCTTTTGCATCATATCAGCAGGCCCTACTTTACGTGAGAAGATTGATTGGTGGGTTCAAGTGTTGTCAGCCTGGCACAGCCACTAGAAAATTTCCCACCACCATTGACCTAATAATGGATGATGAGCACAGCCTAGATCCGCTATTTCATCATGATTATAAAATGCATCATTTTAAAATTCTATAATTTCTTTTGTTTTTATTACTTAGAATTCTTTTAGAATAAAAACTGTCTCATTAACTGTTTGGTTATCCTAAAAACAGAGTTTGCTGAGGAAAGGTAGAATATATGCTGAATTATTCCTCTTTACCAACTTTTAGAATAATAAATTGGTACCCTTGCAATTTCCAAATGTGACCAATGAGGTTTCTCTCCTTTTTTGGTATAATTGTGAATTACTGAATTTTATGTATTGATGTGTTCCAATCTATATAGAACTATAAACTATAATTCTCATTCTTTCAGATGCTCAAGTTTTCCTGTTCTTGGCCAGTTGTATTACCTTCAAATTGGTTCCTGTGTCCTTTTGATGTGACTCCAGTATTCTGTGATAGCTTCCTTGCTTCCTGGTATAAAAGTTGTTCCAGGATCATTTTATATATTTTCTGTCCCAGACCTGGCATCAGCCATCTTTCCAAAGAGCCCTCGCTCCTTTTAGATGAAAATGGTATTTAGAGACCATAACTTGGGCACTAGGAATGCTCATCACTTCTGGGTTGTCTTTGCTTCTAGGTCTTCTCTGTAGGAAGGAATGTGTATTCTTTTTTTAAGAAATTATTATATTGAGGTCATATTGGCTTATAACATAGTGTAAATTTCAGGTGTACATTATGATATATCAGTTTCTGTATAGACTGCATTGTGCTCACCACGAATAGTCTAGTTTTATCTGTCACTATACATATGTTTCCCCTTTATCCCTCTTGCCCTCCCTTCACCCCCTTCCCCTCTAGTAACCACTAATCTGTTCTCCTTATCCATGTGTTTATCTTCCACATATGAATGAAATCATGTGGTGTTTGTCTTTCTCTGTCTGGCTTATCTCACTTAACATAATACCCTCAAGGTCCATCCATGTTGTCACTAATGGCATGATTTTGTCTTTTTTATGGCTGAGCAGTATTCCATTGTGTGTGTGTGTATATATATATATATACACTACACCTCCTTTATCTAAGTGATATGTATTCTTTCTAGAAAGAGAAAAAATTTAGAAAAAGAAAATCCCTTTTAGAAAGAGAAAAATTTTAAAAAGATTGGTTTTTCACTTATAGTCTTTGATTTTATGTTGCTATTTCTTTTTTTTTTTTTTCCCCGAGGAAGATTAGCCCTGAGCTAACTATTGCCAGTCCTCCTCTTTTTTTGCTGAGGAAGCCTGGCCCTGAGCTATCACCTGTGCCCACCTTCCTCTACTTTATATGTGGGACGCCTGCCACAGCATGGCGTGCCAAGCGGCGCCATGTCCGCACCCGGGATCCAAACTGGCGAACCCTGGGCTGCTGAGAAGCAGAATGTGTGCACTTAACCACTGCGCCACTGGGCTGGCCCCTAAGTTGCTATTTCTTTTGTTTTATTATGAAAATTTTGTTTCCTAATGACATAGACATAATTACTTATTTTATTTTTGATTTCCTCATTTGACTTATATTTAACATAATGTCTTACTAATTTTTTTTTTTTTTTTTTTTGCTATTCTCTAGTTCTTAGGACATATTTCTCTAGGGAGATGCAGTAAAAATATAATTATTTTGTTTTCAAGTTACTTGAATTAACTATTCTGAGTGGTTATGCTACCAGCTTGATTAAAAGTTAGCTTCAACTCCAGCAATTCCACCTCTGGGTATACACCCAAAAGAGTTGAAAACAGAGACTTGAACAGATATTTGTACACTTGTGTTCACAGAGTATTATTCACAACAGTCAAAAGGTGGAAACAACCCAAGTGTCCATCAACAGATGAATAAAGACAAACAAAATCTAGTATAGACCTACAATGGAATATTATTCAGTCTTAAAAAGGAATGGAATTCTGACACATGCTACAACATGGATGAACCTTGAGGACGTTATGCCAGGGAAATGTTAGCCACAAAAGCACAACTGCTGTATGATCCCACTTATATGAGGTCCCTAAGATAGAGTCATAGGGACAGAAAGGAGAATGTAGCTACCAGTGGCTGGGGGAGGGGAATGGGGAGTTATTATTTAATGGGTACAGAGTTTCAGTTTGGATGAAGAAGAAGTTCTGGAGATGGATGTGGTGATGGTTGCAAAACAATATGGATGTACTAATGCCACCGAACTGGACACTTAAAAATGGTAGATTTTGTGTAATGTACATTTTACCACAATAAAAAAATTAGCTCCATTCTTTTTCTGTTTTAAATTTTAGGGACTTTATTTTTCTTTGATTTTTTATTATATAAAACAATTACATATTCCAAATAAAAGTTATCAAGCAAATCTCTTTCAGAGACGTACCTCTGGCTTTCATGCCTGTTTCCTTCACCCTGGTCCCTTGGTCCCTATAGAAATCAACATTATACTAATTATGTTAGTTTTTGGTTTATTCTACCATTGTCTCTTTTTAAAAATATAAGGAAACAGCTATCTATATAGATATTTACATATTTTTATTGTCAAAATAGCAATATTCTGAAAACACTGTTCTATACTTCGTGATTTTCACTTAAGCATGCATCTTTTCGATCCTGTCCATAGCAATTGGTACAGATCTTCTTCAGTCCTTTCTGTTGCTTCATAGTGCATTGTATGGAAGCAGAGAAGATGGGGGAAAGGAAGGGAAACTTTTGTATCAAGTGCTGCCTGTAAGTCAGCTGTTGTTCTGTATCATTCACAGGCTTATTTTATGTCATCCTCACAATATCCTTTTGCTGTAGCATTATTCCTGTTTCACAGACGTGGAAATAAACTTGGAAAGATTAGGAAACATGCTGAAGGTCCCACAGTAAGTGAATGGAGTGAGCAATTGAACCTGGGTCTGAGTTAACTCCAAAACCTATACTCTTCCCTCTCCACAAATAGAGCCAGGCAAATTTTGATGTAGAAGATAATGGAAAGTAAGTTGAAATGCAGCAACTCAGTTGGCATCCAAGATTCCTGCACAGGGAGAGTCCACAGTAAGTGAGGAGTCATCAGTGGGAAGCTACACTCAGGATCTTGGAGAGTTTTGTCATCAGGGAACTATGTGACCAGGTAGCAGGGATGACTGCTCTGGGCTGAGGCTCAGGGGTGGTATTTTTGGTGCTGGAAAGGAGACTGGCAAGAGCACGAAGACCCAGACTAGCGCTCAGTCTGTGTTCTTTTGTTAGAACGAAGACCATCTCAGAATGCAGTGAGCCACCAAGAAGGCAGAAAGCTGAATCCTACCCACAGGACTTGACTGGAACTGCCCACAACACTTCTACCTCGAGTCAGTGCCAGCCTGGGAGACTCGTGGACAGGAGAGACTTATAGGCTGACACCTGGTGCTGCTCTTAGTGAAGTTCCTGCTGACTCTGACGGGTACTCAGCACCAGTTCTCTCCAGGTCTTCAAATCTGGAGTCTGACTGCACCCTCCCGGGTTTGGAGTAGAATTCTACTGCTCTCCAGGGGTTACAGAGGGCTGCTGTGATTGTGTTAGGGTTCTCCAGAGAAACAGAACCAATAGAATGTGTGTGCGTGTGTATATATTTATAGATAGATAGATAGATACAGATATATAAAGATAGGAAGATATTTATTATAAGGAATTGGCTCGCACAATTATGGAGGTTGTCAAACCCAGAATCTGCAGGGTGCGCCAGCAGGCTGGAGACCCAGGAGAGACACTGTTCCAGTTTGCATCTGAAATAGTCTATAGTAGAACCAGGCAGAGCTGACATTGCAGATGAAGTCCAAAGGCATCTGATGGAGAATTCTCCCTTGCTTGGGGGAGGCTGGTCTTTTTGTTCTATTCAGACCTTCAAGTGACTGGATGAGGCCCACCTGCATTATGGAGGGCGATCTGCTTTCCTCAAAGTGCACTGATTTGTTGATTTATTTGTTTATTTTTAAGCATCTCACTCCAAGATCCTTTTACTTTTTAAAATTTTTGTTTATTTATTTCTCTATTTATTTTGGTGAGGAAGCTTGGCTCCGAGCTAACATCTGTTGCTAATCTTCCTCCTTTCTTTTCTCCCCGGAGCCCCAGTACACAGTTGTATATCCTAGTTGTAAGTCATTCTAGTTCTTCTATGTGGGATGCTGCCACAACAAGGCTTGATGAGCAGTGTGTAGGTCTGCACTGGGGATCCGAACTGGTGAACCCCAGGCTGCCGAAGAGGAGCACACAAACCCATCCACCAGGCCATGGGGCAGGGCCCAAAATCCACCAATTTAAATGTTAATCTCATCCAAAACATCCTTAACAAAAACACCCAGAAATTTGCCCAAATATCTGGGCACCTCGTGGTCCAGCCAAGTTGACATATGAAATTAATCATCATAGTGATCTTGGTAGTTAAGTGGATTCTATCAGGCAGAATAAAATGACAAAAGAAAGCTCAATGAGAGGATGCTGAGCCCCAAACCAGGATCTCAGCAGGTTAGAACTGAAGGAACACTGGAGATTATTTATTTTAGCTGTTTATTTTGCAAATGAGAAAACCAAAGTGCCGGGTGGATAAATGAGTTGCCCAAGATCCCACATGCATTCCTTAAATAAGTAAATAAAAGAAATATTGATTGAGCCTTTTCCATAAGCCAGGCACTGTGCCAGGCACTGGCCATTCAGTGGTGACCAAGACAGACACTGTCCCTGCCTTTACGAAGCTTTCCTGAAGAAGGGACACAATCTGAAACATGAGGATATGCAGAGCTAATCAGGATACACGGAGCAGCGCCAAGATGAGGACCTCGTTTTCCACGCGCAGGGATCCATCGCGGGCGGCCGCAGGGCGGCAAAGAGCTGAGTGACTCTGAAGTGCTGAGAAGTTCCGAATAGGTAGATGAAAGACTAAAAGATGCTGTTTAAGTTCCACCTTCCCCTGAAGATGATACTTTTTTTTTTTTTTTCTGCACAGCTATTTCTTTTTCAAAGTGCTTGGCAATCCTTAAGCAATCAATCTTACAGCCCAAGGAGAACGGTATCATTATAGCTATTTAGTGACTGGAGGAATTAAGGCATTGAGCACTCCATTGCCTTGCCCAAGGCCATTGAAAAATTAAGATTAGAGAACTAGAATTAAAAGTCACAAGGGAAGACTTGGCTTCTCTGAGACAATCGTGGGAAAGGAAATTATTTATTCTGGAAATTTAAATAGTCATCTTGGAAACTTCAGTGAAATCAGAGAGCAAAAACAGCCTTTCTCCTCGTCCCCCAGCTCAACAATAATTTAGCAGTAATTATGATAATGATTGCTAAATGATTTGTGTGCTGCTCAGGCTGGGAGTTCCCAGGGCTGAGCTCCCATGTGGCCCCCCTCAGCTCCCGCTCTGTGATTTACCTAGGGCCATCCCATGGCTGCACTGACTGCTCTGGACCAGCCACCCCGTGCAGCGCTGGTGTGGACAGCCCGGGAGTGACCTGCCCGGCTCCCTCACCGGGAAGTCCCTGAAAGGGATGCACTTGGTGATTTATTGTTGGATGGAAGTTTCTATTAAACAACCCTTCCTTTCCCAGCCTAGCTCTCGGACTCACATTTACCTCTGCTTTCTCTGAAGGTATTGAAAACATTTAACTTTTATCATTCTTTCATTTTTAACCGTCTTATGATCGTCACTTAATTAAGCTTTAATAGAGTCTATTGAAGAAGAAAAACCAATGCTTACTGGTAAGCTGTTCTGCTTTCATTATGTCTGACAAGTTGGAGAAATGAAGAAACGTTTTCTGGAAGATGCATGGCACGTAATGGGCTTGGACTGCACTCATCCTGGGAAAAGGGATAAGTCTTCAAAACCACAAGATGTTCAGACAACATTCACATGTGCCTGTTGCAGCTAACGCTGTTTGTCTGGGATTACTCTGAGTCACTTTTCAATTTTCACCAATTTATTTTTAGACGAAGTGGAAACCTCTGCCCAGCCTGGTTGGTATAAGTGGGAGGAGTGGTCCCTGGAGGAGGAGAGACCTTGCTGCAAGGCCTGGGGTGAGTCTGCTGGTCACACGATTGTTCACATGTTACCTAACCTCTAATCTCAGTTTCTTTATAATTAAATGGGGCCATTGTATTCCTCACTGGGGTTTTCTTGTGGTTAAATGTAGCATTGAAATCCCCTGGCACTACCCTACCTCTCCTCACCAATCCTTCTAACGCTTTCTCTGGAAGTTTGCCACTCAAGTCTCAAGGCTGAGAGTAGCTAAAATTTATAAAAATTTATTCACTCGTTATAGTTATATTTAAATACCACATTTTACTTTTGTAGGACTTAGAAGAATACATCAGAATTGTTAAAGTAAGACGTCTGTATCACCATTCGCGTGTTCAACACAATGCTTGCAGATGGCCCCATCTTTCCTATTCAGGGCAATTTGGAGTGCAGCAAATGTGCCACAATTAAGAAAACTGAAATGGAACATAACTTCTTTAATATTCCTTTTTAGGCTAAGCATCAAGCACAAGTGAGTTCTCATTTACTTTTATCCAAACCACATTCAGAACTTGATCCAGATCTCTCTGTTAGCTTCCGTTATCTGTACTTGATGTTCACACTCATGAACCCTTCTATCGCTCTCTCTTTTTCCAAATAAAACTCACTCAGAATCTTCAGGATTGTCTGTGTTGAAGCCAAACAGAAATTCTTTCCAATGTGAAGGGGACAGTTGAGTTGGCTATTGACATGTATAAGAGAACTGAAATGCGTGGCGATGACGGCAGAATGACGCCTGATGTGTGTCCCAGCTTTGGGCTGTTCCACTTGCAGTCATGTATTATTTCCCTGCTCTTTACAATGACTCTGGGAGGTTCTTCCATCGTTCAGACAACATTTACAGGGTGAAATGTGTCAAGCTTGTGTTCTGAGACTTAGGTAATCTCGATGCCCAAACCAGGCAAGGTAATACAAAAAAAGAAAATTATATTCACAACAACATGGATGGACCTTGAGGGTATTATGTTAAGTGAAATAAGCCTGATAGAGAAAGACAATCTCTGTATGACTCCACTCACATGTGGAAGTTAAACATGTAGACAAAGAGAACAGATCACTGGCTACCAGGGGAAAGGTGGGGTGGGGAGTGGGCACAAAGGGTGAAGTGGTGCACCTGCAACATGACTGACAAACAATAACGTGCAACTGAAATTTCACAAGGTTGTAAACTATCATAATCTCAATAAAAAGTTAAAAAAGAGAAAATTATAGCCTCTTTCACCTGTGAACATAGATGCAAAGATCCTAAACAATAGTTTTATTTATTTTTTACTTATTGAAGAATATCTTATAGCGAAGCACGCAATCTGAAGTGCACAGCTCGCTGTATTTCTGTACACATGTACATCCACGTCACCTCAGATCGGGATACAGACTAGTTCTAGAGCCCAGCAGGTCCCCTTACACTGTCTCCCGGTTGCTGTCAGTGCAATCATACGGTATTTCTCATGTGTCTGGCTTCTTTTGCTCAACGCTCTATCTATGAAGTTCATTCATGTTGTTGTATGTGCAGTAGTTTTTAAAATTGCTGTGTATTATTCTATTGTATAATGATATCACTATTTATTAATTCTACTTTGATGCACATTTGGATTGTTTTCAGTTTTGGGCTGTTTTAAACAAAGCAGCTATGAATTTGCTTGCGTATATGTTTTATAAGTCATTTCTTTTGGGTCTATACCCATAACTGGAACCGCAGAGTCATAACACACACAATTTCCTAAAGTAACTCTACACTCCCACGAGTGTATGAGAGTGTATACAGTTGCTGCCTGTTCGTACCTCACAATACCTTGGCATTTTCAGTCCTTTTAGTTTTATTCATTATGGTGGAATGATAATGTCTCACTGTGATTTTTAATCTGCATTACTCTAATGATTAATGATGATTAATAAAGTTGAACATCTCCAATATGCTCATTAGCCATTTGGATATTCTCTTTTATGAAGTGCTTGCTCAAATCTTTGCACATTTAAAAAGCTGAGTTGTCTGTCTTTTTCTTATCGATTTGTAGGAGTATTTAAAAAATATAGTTGGGATACTTATCCATTGTCAGATATATGTATTGGAAATATATTTTCCCAGTTTGTTATTTGCTTTTTTACTCTTTTTTTTTTTTAAAGATTGACACCTGAGCTAACAACTGTTGCCAATCTTCTTTTTTTTTTTTCTGCCTTTTCTCCCCAAATCCCCCAAGTACATAGTTGTATATTTTAGTCGTGGGTCCTTCTAGTTGTGGTGTGTGGGACGCCACCTCAACGTGGCCTAATGAGCGGTGCCACGTCCGCGTCCAGGATCCGAACCGGCGAAACCCTGGGCCGCCGAAGCGGAGCATGCAAACTTAACCGCTCGACCACGGGGCCGGCCCAGCCTTTTTACTCTTAATGATTTCTTTTGATGAACAGAAGTTCTTAATTATAACAAATTCCAATTTATCAATCAAGTTTTCTTTTATGATTAGTGCTTGTGGGTCTTATTTCTTGTTGAAGAAATCTTTGCCTACTCCAGAGTAATGAAGATATTCTCTCATGTTATCTTTTAGAACTTTTATTGTTTTACCTTCCACATTTAAGCTCTATGATCCATCTTAATTTTTTTGAGTGTGTAAGGTAGAGGTTAAATTTATGTCTTCCAAATGGATATCCAATGGACCCAGCACCATGTATTGAAAGGATTATTCTTTTCCCACTGAAATTCAATGATGCCTTTTTTTTTGTCTGTGTGAGTCTATTTCTGGAGTCTTTATTCTGTTTCGTTGGTCAATTTGTTAATCCTTCACCAATATCCCTCTTTCTTAATTGCTATAGCTTTATAACATGATGGTATAAGTCTTCCAACTTCTTCAAGATTGCTTTGGCTATTTTAGGTTCTTCATATTTTCACGTAAAGTTTTAGAATC
The DNA here is from genome assembly GCF_041296265.1 of Equus caballus. Lineage (NCBI taxonomy): Eukaryota > Metazoa > Chordata > Mammalia > Perissodactyla > Equidae > Equus > Equus caballus. The sequence continues at coordinate 11,078,556 of NC_091702.1, read as the reverse complement.
AGCATGTAGATTTCTTAAAAAAAAACCCCCACCTTGTGTTTTGATTGAGATTGCATTGAATCTATCAACTTAGGGAGAACTGACATCTCAACAGTATGAGGTCTTCAATCTTTGAACATGGAATACCTTTTCCTAAATAAAATATTAGCCAACAAAATCCAATAGTGTATTACAGATAATATAGTGAGATCAAATAGTATTTATTCCAGAAATGCACAAGTAGCTTCACCTCAAGAATGTTTCTGTATGGGGGCCAGCCCCGTGGCTGAGTGGTTAAGTTCGTATTCTCTGCTTTGGTGGCCAGGGGTTCACAGGTTTGGATCCTGGGCGTGGACCTACACACTGCTCATCAAGCCATGCTGTGGCAGCATCCCACATAGAAGAACTAGAATGACTTACAACTAGGATATACAACTATGTACTGGGGCTTTGGGGAGAAAAAGAAAGAGGAAGATTGGCAACAGATGTTATCTCAGGGCCAATCTTCCTCACCAAAAAAACCAAAAAGCATACTTAAAAAAAAAGAGTATTTCTGAATAATTCACTATGAAACAGCCTATAAGAGAAAAATCTTATGATTTTCTTAAAGTAGAAAAAAGTTTTGATAAGGTCTAACCTCCTATTTATGACAAAAGTTTATTAAACAAGGAAAAGAAAATATATGGAAGAATAAAGGTCTATGACTGTAGATGTTAACCTTAAAAAAAAGAGTATGGAGGAGAGACTTTCCCAACCAGATACTAAAACATACTACAAAATCATAGTGATAAGTAAATGATGGTATAAGTATAAGAATAGACAGATGGACTAGTGGAACGGAGAGATAGCTCAAAGACCAAGCCCAGTGGAAAAATGGCCAAGGAGTGGGCGTTTTACAGAAGAGGAAACCCCACAGGCTTATGAGCATTACAGGTCATGCTCAAATTCACTAGAAATCAGGGAAATGAAAATTAAGAAACAGTGAAAGATCTGATAGTATTTAGTCAAGCTAAATATAGGCATACCCTGTGGTCCAGTAATTCTGTTGCTGCATATTTATCACAAAGAAGTTCTCACAGAGCCATAAGGGAATGCTGCGTCATTATTTGTTGTGGCGGGGAATTGACGGGTGCCTGTGGAGAGGTTAAATGTGGCGGATGGACACCATGGAAAATTATACATCGCTTAAAAACAACAGCTTAGGTTTGCACACAGCAATATGGAGGCATCTTAAAAAGATAGTGCTTAGTGAAAAAAGTAAGGTACAGAATGAAAGAAAACATATTCATAACAATATTGGTTACAAACATTAAAAATTCTGCACACAAAACAGGAATACATTTTACAAGAGCATACAGAGAAGAAGACGCACTTCAGATGCATTAAAGTGGTTGCTTATGGAGGAGGGGGATGGGGGTGGGATGTGGGGCTTAAAGGGAAAGACTAAAAGCAGGGACATTTCATGGGCCTTGATACCGTGTGCCGTGAACTGAGGCGTTTCGTTTTCTCAACCAACAGGACAAGCATCATCATGTGCCTGATGGCGTGGAAGGCTCTGTGGACACAAGGGTGAGTCAGACACTTTTCATCAGTGGGAGGAAAATTAACAAATACATTCAGTATAATGGGCAAGCACCCCAGACATCATGAGAGCCTCGCTCTCATGTGAGATGCCGCATGTGTCCAGGGAGTGCTTCCTCTTGGAGGAACTGAGTCTGGAAGGACAAGTGGGAGGTAGTCAGGCTAAGGAAAAAGGAAAGGATATCTTAAGAAAGAATTATTATTCACCCCTCCTTTTTAATTTTGAGGATTCTTAAGGAAAAACCCCCTAAAAGCCAAAAAAGACAACAAAAACAAACTCTCAAAAAGTACAAAGAATAATACGATAATATGGGTGTACTCACTACCTGAAACTGGCAATTGTAGCGTATTTACTTCATGATTAAAATTGTTTTATTATAAAAAGCATCAAACATACGCAAAGGTAGATGAACCCCTTATAACCATTCTGTGGATTTTGCTGTATTTATCTCATCTACTCCTTTACTTTATCAGTTTTTTTTTTTTAAGAAGCCACAGCAATTTTTTTTGTTTGTTTTTTTCTGGGAAAATGCTAATATCTAATATCTGTTGCCAATCTTTCTCTCTCTCTGTTTTTTCCTCCCCGAAGCCCTGGTACAGAGTTATACATTTAGTTGTAGGTCCTTCTAGATCTTCTATGTGAGCCACTGCCACAGCATGGCAACTGACAGATGGATGGTGTGGTTCTGAGCCTGGGAACCGAACCTGGGCTGCTGAAGTGGAGCGCACTGAACTTTAACTGCTAGGCCATTGCGGCTGGCTCTGTCAGTTTTGAATAAAGGAAATGAAACCACAGGAAGTGGAATTCCTTTTATTTCAATTCCTATATTCCCATTCTTTCCTCCCTCCCTGACCGGAAGCAGCCAATATAATGAATTTAGTGTGGATCCTTTTGGTACATTTCAAAAATAGCTTTAATCACACTTAGGCTTCTTTAAGAAGAATCTATAGCAATACTGTGTAATAGAAATATAATGCAAGCTATATGTATAATTTACAATTTTCTCAGGGCCACATTTAGAAAGCAAAGAAGCACTCATGTACTAGAGTACAACAATAATATATGAAAACAGATAAGGTGAAATGTAGTATCATCAAAACATTAATGTCATGTTTAATGGAAAAACATTTTACATTGTTTCAGTTTTAAATTTTAAATTAATTAAAATAAGTAAAATAAAAAATTTAATTTCTCACTCATACTATCCACATTTCAAGTGCTCAATAGCCACATGTCCATATTGGACAGGACAACTCTAAATGTTTCACTTTGTATGCTGTTTAAGTTTACATACATAGAGCACTGTGCCTTTCTGCAATTAGCTTGTTGCATTTAGCATTATGCTTTGAGATTTATTCATGTAGAAATTATGTAGAACTTGTCCATTCCTAATAGTTGTATAGTATTCCGTCATAGATGGGCTGAATCAAATACTATATTTATTATACTGTACAATCATCAAATACTATGTTTTATTTATCCAATCCACATTTAATAGACATTTAAATTATTTCTATTTATTATAAATAATGCTGAAACAAACTCCTCATAAGTATCTTTTTGGTGTAATATATAGAGATAGAATTCCTGAGCCATAAGCTATATACATTTTCAATTTTAGAAGCCATTTTCTTTTTTGGCTGAGGAAGATTTGCCCTGAGCTAACATCTGTGCCAATCTTCCTGTATTTTGTATGTGGGTTGCTACCACAGCACGGCTGCTGATGTGTGGTGTAGGCCTGTGCCTGGGATCCGAACCCACAAACCTGGGCTGCTGAAGCAGAGTGCACCAAACTTAACCACTAGGCCACTGGGCTGGCCCCAAGAAGCCATTTCATGCTAGCCTGGGAATTCCAATTCCTTCACTTCCTTAGTAACAGATATTGTCATACTTAAAATCTATTGGGATGATCGTCTTAGTTTTAATCTTTTTGGCTGGATAATTTAATAAACTAGATTAGAAGGACAACAGGTCTCAAATTCTTGTAAATAACACATATATTGAATGTATTACCCAAATTTGAAAAATACGCTATTTTAAATGATTCTAAGAGAAACAAGGAAATGGATGTCAGCTAAGCATATGATTTCTTACATTTAAGAGAGCAGGGTAAGCACGTTAAAAGTGGCTGCTTCATTTATATGATTACTTGGTAGCATGCAATCTGAAAGAACGTTAGATAAGCAAGAAAGGCTAATGGTTTTACCTTTTAATTATAGAATCAACAACTAATTTATGGTGAATAAAGAAATATAGAAAAGAAAGAAAAAGATACATGCGTCTATGAAAGAAATTATAACCCAATTATGCTGAATTCACACCTATTAGATTTTGGGGTTTAGCTTCCAGTCTTTGTTGTTTTGCAATACAATATGTATTGATCATCAAAATAATAAAGCCACTATCTTTGGCCCCTGCTTCCTCAGCTTTGTGCTTGACAGAGTAGTCGCAGTTTTCTCTCGCCTTGTCAGGTTCCCATGAGGGCGAGAAACCAGAGGCGTGTGCTCTCACACTGTTCCCTGCACCATGGCCCTGAGACTTTGCCTTGATTCTTCCTGTGGCCATCATCACAGTCCGTACTGACTTCTAATTATTCAGGCATGTGTCTCCTGCCCTCATTTAGACTTGAAGGCAGAGGCTGCCTTTTGTTTTTATCCTCATCCCTCCATGCTCCAACTACATGCAGTGCCTTCCACTTAATACACACTCTTGTTTTAAAGACATAGACTCTTTAAATATTTGCTATGAATAAATGAGTTTCAGAGATGAAAGGAACAACCTCCATCGCACTTAACGTTTCAGTTCTGCCGTTGTATGCACAGTAGCTTTTATGGGAAATTTTGGCAACTCTCCTATCAATTGTGAAAGTCCTTAAGAGCACGTACTGTATGTCATCTTTGTATGCATTGATCCAATATTTCTTGAGCAAATATTTATGTGTAAGGTTTTGTGGTGGATTGGGGGTATAGTGAGAAGAAAAACACAAAGAGCCTCCATATAAATAAGCCACTGTTTTGGCTCAAGAAGTTTATGGATTAACTGGGTTGGGGAAAAGTAAGCATATCTTTCATACTGTTTAAGGGAACAGAAGGGACTAACATTCAGAGAATTATCTACTATGATGCTTTGCTAAGGTAGGTATTATGATGCCCATTTTGCAGCTGAGGAAGCTGAGACTTCAAGAAATTTAGCAAGGGCCAACACTTAGGTCTGTCTGACTCCAACTCAGTGTTTCCCATAGGTCCAGAAACCTATGCAGAGTGAGTGACTGTTGGAAGCGCACAAGCACTGGATTGCTCACTGTTTAAATTGAGGAAAGAACAAGGAGTAAACCTGAGACATTTCTCTTTTTCAGTCTGACTCAGACTAAGATCTGACTATTCTTGGCTAATGGATGTTTCCTTCAGGCAGCAGAGTCTCCTGCCTGGTCTGTGTTCTCTTTCTTGTTCTTAACTTTTTCCTTTTTGGAAAGTTTCCCAGAAGAAGTGACATTTGAACTGGATCGAGTAGTGGTCATCTGGATAGACGAGAGCCTAGAAGGCGTTCTGGGCAAAGAAAGAAGATGTGCCAAGACCTGAAAGGTGTTGCTGGATCTTAGGGTCAAGGGAGTGCTGGAGAGGACAGGAAATGGAGCTCCCAGGGTGGTTAGAGTATGAAAGCTTAACAAGACCAATCTACCCACTTGGTCCCAGGACCCAGCATGTGATCACATAGGTTGCACCCTGCGTGGGAACACCCGGCCAGTGGAGATGAGAATCCTGCTGGCCAGGCTGTGGCCCTGGCTCAGAGGAAGTATAGTATCTGCTTCCTGACCATCTGGAGCAGGGGTTTTTTCTCATTCATCTTGTAAGAGCTCTCTGTGATTCTGCCTCCAGGGGGAGGGGACATCTCTTCCTGCTTCACACAGAGGCTCAGTTGGGCAGACTGCTGCCCCGCTGGTAGGGTTGAAATCTCTGTTCTCTTAGAAAGGGAAGATTTCCCCACTGATTGCAGTGGAAGAGTCCCTGAACAGAAGATGAGCATAGAACCCAAGTAGATATCATATATAGTGAGCACATTTTTTTCCCCCAGAAAGGAGGTATTTGCAACTTTACCCACCTGCCACCACTTTTCTTTCTTCTCCTTCCCCCCAATCAAATTATTTGCTCAAAAGAATTAGAAAAAAATAGGAAAAGTAAGCACGAGCTGGCTACTATTCCGTTTCCTCATCTGTGCAATGGGGATAATGCTAGTGCTGACTTCATGGGGCCTGTGAAACTTAAATGCAGTCATTCATAGCAAGATACTTGGAATGACAGCCGGCAAATCAGATGTGCTTAGGAGACATTAGCTGCCCTTCCCCTCGACGCCCCTCCTATATGACCAAATGCCTATTTGGATCAATATGCCCTCCTTCCCTCTTACCTACTGATTGCTTTCTGCTCAAATCACCATGAAATTAATTGGATAGCCATCACCACATTTACATAATGTTAAATATATTTTAAGATATGAGCATTTTGAGAATAATGTTCTCTATTCTGATATGGGTTTAATGCAATTGTAAAGTTCCATTGGCTATTTTATCTATTTAAAGTGATTTTTGTCAGCATTATCAAGGTTTGGTCTTTATCTTTAAACTCTGTTTTCATAATGAAGTATGCAAAAACCTCTAGGCACGTGAAACTCACATAAAGTCTTTAAAGTCTTTAGATGAGCCAAGTGGGTCTAATAGTAAAAATGGCTTTACAATCTTAAGTGCATAAGCCAGCTTCTACAAATTAATATAAATATAATTCATGTGAAACTATTTAAGTTCATTTTATCATACCCAGTTTTGAAAAACAGAAATCCATCTCCAAATATGCCAATTCCTAGTTTTCTGCTTATAAAGGAGAGCTGAAAAATGGATAACTCAAAGTAACATATATTTTGAAAATTTTTTGCAGGGTACCTTAGAATGTATTACACAACTGTTTTTCCTGCCAATGGACCTGTTTATTTCTTTATGCTCTTTAAAAATTAGCAATATAAAAATTATTTTACATTTCCTGGGTAGTCTAGTTGCAAGGTGGAGGGATTACAAATTCACCATTATAAATCTCCAAAGTTAGACCTGCTAGCTGGTAGTTGGAAATTGACTGTAGGTGTCATTATGTAACCAATAAGAACAATATAAGTCCACATCTATCAAATACTCATTTTCTACAGAGGGTTTTAAGATTTGCTTTAGTGGGAGTGTACTTTAGGGGGGTAATTAGAAAATAAATCCCGTGTTACTTGCTTATTCCATCCTTTTCACAAATTTTCTCCCATTAACAATTTTGAGAAAGAAATATGATTTTGTTTTCTTTGATTAATTTTATTCTTGCAAGGCTATTCAACATCTAAAGGCTTACTAAGACTAATGGTTGCGAGAAATGGAACATTTGACTCTTTATATAATAAATTCTGGCAATACTTACTCAGGCATATCATCAGGAAGGTTGTTATGTACTCAATTTTGTCTGGGGAGGAAAGATGAATTACTTCCTTCTAGGACTTTTGCAAACAAATACTGATTTTAGACATTTTAGTTTAGAAATATATTTTTTATACATATTTGAAGAAATTTGGTTTTATAGAAACGCTACACATCTTATTTCTTATTCCTTGAGAATGAGGGAAATGAGCAGATGATATTCCTATGTTTTCTGGGAAGAATTTGATTTTGCAGAATTTCTAACAATTTCACCTGATAAGGGCTTCAGGAATCCAACTTGTAGCAATTTTAGATATAGATCTATCACTCTTAATTGATCATTGATAACTCTTGAAATCAGTTTATCTGAAGGATAACTGGTACCGATAGATTGGCCACAGCAGTAACCAAATTTCACTTACAAGGAAAATAAGTATCATTACACAATTCCTCTTTATTGTCTCCCTGACCCCGATTTTTAAGTCAAATATCCAAAAAAAAAGGAGAGAGACAAAGAATATAAGTAAACAGGGTAGGAGAAATCATTCATTACCTTCAGCAGCCCATGATCTGGATGGATTAACAGACTAGACAAACATAAATGACTGCTACTGAATAATGTAATCATCCCAGAAGTTTTATAGTATTGTGGTTAAGGCTCAGGTGATAGGCTCAGACAGTCCAAGTTCAAAACCTTACTCTGCCATATTCCAGCTGTGCGGATTTGGACAGCTGTTTAACCTCTCTAAGCATCAGTTTCCCCATCTGTTTAATGGGGACAATAGTACACGTTTAGTTTTTTTGTGAGAATTAAATGAGCTAATTCTCACGCAAAGTGCTTAGCACACAGTAGGTGCTCAACTAATGATGGCTATTTTGTCTGTATTAATGCTCATGGGATACAGAGTTCTTAACTGATAAAGGGGCTGAGGGCAGAGCAGTGGTCCCAGTTAGGTGGCATCAATCAGAGACAACATCCTGTAGAAGAGGAAATTTGACCTCATTTTGGAAGTGCCAATGAATATGTGTGGATGAAGAAGGAGAAACCATCTTTCAGATACTGAAACTGACATGCAAGTAAAAACAAACGTGCTTTTTTTTGTTTTGTTTTAAAGATTGGCACCTGAGCTAACAACTGTTGCCAATCTTCTTTTTTTCCCCCCTGTTTTTTCCTCCCCAAATCCCCCCAGTACACAGTTGCACATTTTAGTTGTGGGTCCTTCTAGTTGTGGCATGTGGGACGCCGCCTCAGCGTGGCTTGATGAGTGGTGCCATGTTGGCGCCCAGGATCCAAACTGGCAAAACTCTGGGCTGCCAAAGTGGAACGTGCAAAGTTAACCACTTGGCCACGGGGTGGGCCCCCAAACCTGCTTTTGAAGCTCAGAAAATCATGCTGATTGAAGTTTGAAAATATATTTGCTTGGCCAGAAGTAGATTTATATAGGGAAGTAAGAAAGAATGGGGTTGATTAGATAAATGGTCAGTTGAATGTTAGCTTACATGGAAAAAAATCTATTTGGAAATTGGGAGCTTTTGTTCCAGCTGTGCGGATTTGGACAGCTGTTTAACCTCTCTAAGCATCAGTTTCCCCATCTGTTTAATGGGGACAATAGTACACGTTTAGTTTTTTTGTGAGAATTAAATGAGCTAATTCTCATGCAAAGTGCTTAGCACACAGTAGGTGCTCAACTAATGATGGCTATTTTGTCTGTATTAATGCTCATTAATAATCATCATAGTTGATGATGCCTTCCATTATTACTTTATCTGCTTGCTGTTACATAAATAGACTCTCCCATTCTACCCCATAATGTCCACGCTGGAAATGCAGGAGGAGAGGGCCTTTGTCTAAGAACTTACTCAGCGCTTCTCCGATGGTGACTGAGTTCTGGACTTTCGTTGATTGAAGGAAGCGCAGCTATTGGAGCTCTGCACAAGAAAGTGAGAGGAATGGGCGTACGTATGTGTGGATCTGTGTATATAAATATATATGTGTAAATTTCTTTTTCTCCTGATTGGGCTGGCCTAGGAGGGAACATGTGGGAAGGGTAGAGGAGACATAGAGGATAGCCAAGACCTGTTATGAAAGGGGATTTCTAATAGTAAATGTGCATTTTTGTGTGGTACATTCTTTTCCAGTATTCCCAGACCTCAGGCACAGGTGCTGTGCTGCCGTGAGTGAGTGTTCTCTTTTGTGTGTGTAAATTATGGAAGGGACTGAGCTCTGCGCCCGGGTTGGTGTAGTATGGAAAATAACCTTGGCCTGGGAAGGCAAAGTGATCTTCAAGCCAAACTAACTGAGCAGAGGAGGGAGCTGAACGCCAGAGGTGTTCATTGCAATAGAATTCTGAGAATCTGCAGAAATCCCCGGGAGGACGCGCACTTCCCACAAGTCACTGGATGTAGGCTTGAGCTTCCCTTAGTGTCATCTCAAGGGCAGGGTGACTCAGTGAATTTTTGTAGGGATAAAGTTGAATTTACATACTTACTTTAGTAGGGATAAGAGCTGACTACATATGTCTGCCTCTTTTCACGTTATCCAAGGAGCCCCTACGTCCAGGCCTAGGCTGCCTCGGCGGTTTCTTGGGGCCCAGGCAGGACCTCAGAGGAGTGAGTTCGCCTGCCATGCCGCTTTGGCTTCTCTCAGCACTTTCACGGACACTGAGATGTCACACAGTGGATGCCTGTCTTCCTGACTTACCTCCAGGACTGAGACCCCTCCTTCCCCCACTTGTCAGTAAAGATGACAGCTAGCGATGATCTTTCTATGGCAGAGCAACACTTTAAATTTTTAAGTACTTAACATCTGCTCCAAGAAATGCTGGGAAGAAAATCTGAGGCAGTCGATTTTTTTAGAGGAATGTTTTTAGGAATCTGCTTGGAGTCATCTCTTGGTCTTTGTCTCATTTCTGTCTAATTTTGTGGCTATAATGCTATTTTTAAATTAACTGTCACACAGCACAAACCAAATAAATGTCATCTGACTTTTTTGCTTTTGTTTTTAGTATGGCATTTAAATAATCTCCCTGCTTTTTAGCAGACTGTTTTATTACTGAAACAAGTCGGGGATGCAGGTGGGGAGTTAATTGTAAAGAAAATAGAGAGAATTCTATGGGCATGGTGCTGGTGACAGGGTTAAGAGCAGATTACTTGGGTTGGAATCCCAGCTTTTCTACTTCCTCGCAAGGTAACCTTTTTTTTTTTCTGACCAAAATCAGTTTACTTTTATTATCACCTTCACCAGCAATTTTAGATAATGTCATTGATAAAGGACTCCTCTCCTACACATAAATCTTTAGCTGGTCTAAGTTTTAAGCAATTGCTGCAGTTTATTGCTGAGTATTAACAATATATGTGTGTCAAATGATCACATTTTTATAATCTGTCCCTTAATACGCACTGTATTCTACATGGAATTGAATTTGGAGAAGTCCCAATCACTGGCCCCCACCCGTGCAGACTCACTGACGCCTGTTCCTCTGGAGGGCCACTTCTCCTGGTTCAGAATCACTTGTGCTTGCTCCGGGAGAAGTTCAACGTGGTAATCTCTGTGGTCTATGTGTTCTTGCATTTAAACACAGGTTCTAAATAAACAATGATAGTGGAGTGATTGTAAAGATGGATTTGAATTTCTTTTTTAAAAATATTTATTTGTTTTTGTGAGGAAGATTGGCCCTGAGCTAACATCCGTGCCAATCTTCCTCTATTTTTTATGTGGGGTGCTGCCACAGTGTGGCTATTTTTTTTTAACTTTCAAATGTACATCATAATAAATTTCGAATTCTGTGTAGATTACATCATGTTCACCACCCAAAGACTAATTACAATCCATCACCAAACATTAGCCTAATCACCCCTTTTGCCCTCCTCCCTCCCCCCTTTCCCTCTGGTGACCATCAATCCAATCTCTGTTGCTATGTGCTTATTTGTTACTGTTTTTATCTTGTACTTATGAGTGAGATCATATGGTATTTGACTTTCTCCCTCTGACTTATTTCACTTAGCGAGCATAATACCCTCAAGGTCCATCCATGTTGTCACAAATGCCTAGCCAGGTAACCTTAAAGAAGTTATTTAAACTCTCTCGTTCTCAAGCTCATCTGTAAAATGGGAATAGTAATAGTATCTATCTCTTAGGGCTGTTAAGATAATGCATGTAAATCTCCTAGAAAAGTACTGGGCATCTAATGAGTGCTCAATTACCTACTTATTTTTATTACTATTATTATAACTCATTATTTATAAGAAAAATTGAGATTGATTTAATCTCATTATTTCATTGCCTCCACCTTGTTTTTGAATTTACATGATACATTTTTTTTTTTTTTTAGCTCAGGGCCAATCTTTATTTTTTAAATTTTTTCAGGTGTGGGATACTGCCACAGTGTGGCTTTTTTTAAAAAAAATTTTTTTTAACTTTCAGATGTACATGGTAATATGTTTCGAATTCTGTGTGGATTACATCATGTTCACCACCGGAAGACTAATTATAATCCGTCACCACACACATGTGCCTAATCACACCTTTCACCCTCCTCTCTCCTCTCTTACCCTCTGGTGACCATCAATCCAACCTCTGTTGCTGTGTGTGTGTTTGTTTGTTGTTGTTCTTATCTTGTACTTATGAGTGAGATCATATGGTATTTGACTTTCTCCCTCTGACTTACTTCACTCAGCATAATAACCCTCAAGGTCCATCCATGTTGTCACAAATGGCTGGATTTCATCATTTCTTATGGCAGAGTAGTAGTCCATTGTGTGTATATACCACATCTTCTTTATCCATTTGTCCCTTGATGGGCACCTAGGTTGCTTCCGAGTCTTGGTTATTGTGAATAATGCTGCAATGAACATAGGGGTGCATGTATCTTTACGCATTCGTGTTTTCAGTTTCTTTGGATAAATATCCAACAGTGGAATAGCTGGATCATATGGTAGATCTATTCTTAATTTTTTGAGGAAACTCCATACTGTTTTCCATAGTGGCTGCACCATTTGCACTCCCACCAGCAGTGTACAAGGGTTCCCTTCTCTCCACATTCTCTCCAACATTTATTGTTTCCTGTCTTGTTAATTATACCTCATTGTAGTTTTTTTTTAAAGATTGGCCCCTGAGCTGACAACTGTTGCCAATCTTCTTTTTTTTTCTGCTTTATCTCCTCAAACCGCCCTCCTGACTCCCCGGTACATAGTTGTATACCTTAGTTCCAGGTCCTTCTACTTGTGGGATGTGGGACGCTGCCTCAACGTGGCCTGACAATCGGTGCCATGTCCGTGCCCAGGATCTGAACCCTGGGCCACCGCAGCAGAGCTTGCGAACTTAACCACTCGGCCACGGCGCCGGCCCCACCTCACTGTGGTTTTGATTTGTGTTTCCCTGATTGTTAATGATGTTGAGCGTCTTTTCATGTGCCTGTTGTTCATCTACATATCTTCTCTAGAGAAATCTCTGTTCAGATCTTTTGCCCATGTTTTAATTGGGTTGTTGGTTTTTTTGTTGTGGAGATGTATGAGTTCTTTCTGTATTTTGGATATTAACCGCTTATCTGATAGATGGTTTGCAAATATCTTCTCCCAGTTGTTAGATTTTTCTTTTCATTTTGTTGATGGTTTCCTTTGCTGTGCCGAAGCTTTTTAGTTTTTAGTTTTAGCTTTTGTTTATTTTTTCTTTTGTTTCCCTTGCCTGGTCAGACATGGTACTTGAAAATATACTGCTAAGACTGATGTCAAAGAACGCACTGCCTATGTTTACTTCCAGAAGTTTCATGGTTTCGGGTCTTACAGTCAAGTCTGTAATCCATTTTGAGCTGATTTTTGTGCATGGTGTAAAATAATGGTCTACTTTCATTCTTTTGCATGTGGCTGTCCAGTTTTCCCAACACCATTTATTGAAGAGACTCTTCTTTCTCCATTGAATGCTCTTGGCTCCCTTGTGGAAAATTAGCTGTCCATAAATGTGTGGATTTATTTCTGGGCTCTCAGTTCTGTTGCATTGATTTGTGTGTCTGTTTTTGTGTTAGTACCATGCTGTTTTGATTACTATAGCTTTGTAGTATATTTTGAGATTGGAGAGCATGACACCTCCAGCTTTGTTCTTTTTCCTCAGGATTCCTTTGGCTAATTCGGAGTCTTTTGTCATTCCATATAAATTTTGGGATTCTTTGTTCTATTTCTCTCAAAAATGTTGTTGGAACTTTGATAGAGATTGCGTTGAATCTGCAGATTGCTTTAGGAAGTATGGACGTTTTAACTATGTTAATTCTTCCAATCCAAGAGCACAGAATGTCTTTTCATTTCTTTGTGTCTTCTTCAATTTCTTTCAACAAAATTTCATAGTTTTCGCTGTACAGATCTTTCACCTCTTTGGTTAAGTTTAGTCCTAGGTATTTTGTTCTTTTTGTTGCAATTGTAAACAGGATTGTATTCTTAATTTCTCTTTCTTCTACTTCACTGTTAGTGTATAGAAACACAACTGATTATTGTATGTTGATTTTGTATCCCGTGACTTGACTGTATTCATTTGTTATTTCTAAAAGTGTTTTAGTGGATTCTTTAGGGTTTGCTATATATAAAATCATGTTATCTGTAAATCGTGACAGTTTCACTTCTTCTTTTCCAATTCAGAACCCTTTTATTTCTTTTTCTTGCCTAATTGCTCTGGCTAGGACTTCCAATACTGTGATAAATAAGAGTGGTGAAAGTGGGCATCCTTGTCTGATTCCTGTTCTTAGAGGGATAGCTTTCAGTTTTTCTCCATTGAGAGTGATATTAGCTGTGGGTTTGTCATATATGGGCTTTATTATGGTGAGATATTTTCCTTCTATACCCATTTTATTTAGAGTTTTTATCATAAATGGATGCTGTATCTTGCCAAATGTTTTCTCTGCATCTATTGAGATGATCATGTGATTATTATTCTTCATTTTGTTAATGTGGTGAATCATGCTGATAGAGTTGCGGATGTTGAACCATCCCTGCCTCCCTGGAATGAAACCTACTTGATCATGGTGTATGATGTTTTTAATGTATTGTTGTATTTGATTTGTTAGTATTTTGTTGAAGATTTTTGCGCCGATGTTCATCAGTGATACTGACCTGTAATTTTCTTTTTTTGTGTGTTGTCCTTGTCTGGTTTTGGTATCAGAATAAAGTGGGCTTCGTAGAATGAATTAGGAAGACTTCCCTCCTCTTCAAATTTTGGAAGAGTTTGAGAAGGATAAGTATTAAGTCTTCTTTGGAAGTTTGGTGGAATTCACCAAGGAATTAATCTAGTCTTGGACTTTTATTTTTTGGGAGGTTTTTGATTACTGTTTTGATCTCCTTACTGGTGATTGGGCTATTCAAGTTCTTTATTTCTTCTTGGTCCAGTTTTGGAAGGTTGTATGATTCTAAGACTTTATCCATTTCTTCTAGATCATCCAATTTGTTGGCATATAGCTTTTCATAGTATTCTCTTATAATCTTTTGTATTTCTGAGGTGTTCATTATAATTTCTCCTCTTTCATTACTGATTTTATTTATTTGAGGCTTCTCTCTTTTTTCCTTGGTGAATCTAGCTAAAGGTTTGTCAATTTTGTTTATCTTTTCAAAGAATCAGCTCTTGGTTTCATTAATTTTTCTTTTCTTAAAATTTATTTTTATTTTTGTTTATTTTATTTTATTTGTTTATTTTCAGATGTACATCATAATGTATTTCGAATTCTGTGTAGATTACATCATGTTCACCACCCGAAAACTAATTATAGTCCAGCCCCTCACATCTGAGCCTAATCACCCCTTTTGCCCTCTCCCCTCCCCTTTTCCCCTATGGTAACCACCAATCCAATCTCCAATGCTATGTGTTTGTTTGTCATTGTTTTTATCTTCTACTTATGAGTGAGATCATATGGTATTTGACTTTGTCCCTCTGACTTATTTCACTCAGCATAATATCCTCAAGGTCCATCCATGTTGTCACAAATGGCTGGATTTCATCGTTTCTTATGGCAGAGTAGTATTCCATTGTGTATATATACCACATCTTCTTTATCCAATGTCCCTTGATGGGCACCTAGGTTGCTTCCAAATCTTGGTCACTGTGTACAATGCTGCAATGAACATAGGGGTGCAAGTATCTTTATGCCTTTGTGTTTTCAGTTTCTTTGGATAAATACCCAGCAGTGGGATAGCTGGATCATATGGTAGATCTATCCTTAACTTTCTGAGGATATTCCATACTGTGTTCCATAGTGGCTGCACCAGTTGGCACTCCCACCAGCAGTGTACAAGGGTTTCCTTCTCTCCACATCCTCTCCAACATTTGTTGTTTCCTGTCATGTTAATTATTGCCATTCTGACTGGAGTGAGGTGTTACCTCATTGTAGTTTTGATTTGCATTTCCCTGATAGCTAATGATGTTGAGCATCTTTTCATATGCCTGTTGGCCATCCATATATCTTCTTTGGAGAAATCTCTGTTCAGATCTTTTGCCCATTTTGTAATTGGATTGTTGGTTTTTTTGTTGTTGAGCTGTATTAGTTCTTTGTATATTTTGGATATTAACCCCTTATCTGATATGTGGTTTGCAAATATCTTCTCCCAATTGTTAGGTTGTCTTTTCGTTTTGTTGATGGTTTCCTTTGCTGTGCAGAAGCTTTTTAGTTTGATGTGGTCCCATTTGTTCATTTTTTCTTTTGTTTCCCTTGCCTGGTCAGACATGGGACTTGAAAATATGCTGCTCAGACCAATGTCAAAGAGCGTATTGCCTATGTTTTCTTCTAGAAGTTTCATGGTTTCGGGTCTTACAGTCAAGTCTTTAATCCATTTTGAGTTGATTTTTGTGCATAGTGTAAGGGAATGGTCTACTTTCATTCTTTTTCCTGTGGCTGTCCAGTTTTCCCAACACCGTTTATTGAAGAGACTCTCCTCTCTCCATTGTATGCTCTTGGCTCCCTTGTCGAATATTAGCTGTCCATAAATGTGTGGGTTTATTTCTGGGCTCTCAATTCTGTTCCATTGATCTGTGTGTCTATTTTTGTACCAGTACCATGCTGTTTTGGTTACTATGACTTTGTAGTGTATTTTGAAATCAGGGAGTGTGATACCTCCAGCTTTGTTCTTTTTTCTCAGGAATCCTTTGGCTTTTCTGGGTCTTTTGTTGTTCCATATAAATTTTAGGATTCTTTGTTCTATTTCTGTGAAAACTGTTGTTGGAATTTTGATAGGGATTACATTGAATCTATAGATTGCTTTAGGAAGTATGGACATTTTAACGATGTTAATTCTTCCAATCCAAGAGCATGGAATATCTTTCCATTTCTTTGTGTCTTCTTCGATTTCTTTCAACAATGTTTTATAGTTTTTGGTGTACAGATCTTTCACCTCTTTGGTTAAGTTTATTCCTAGGTATTTTATTCTTTTTGTTGCAATTGTAAATGGGATTGTATTCTTAATTTCTCTTTCTGCTACTTCGTTGTTAGTGTATAGAAATGCAACAGATTTTTGTATGTTGATTTTGTATCCCGTGACTGGACTGTATTCCTTTACTGTTTCTAAAAGTTTTTAGTGGATTCTTTAGGGTTTTCTATATATAAAATCATGTCGTCTGCAAAGAGAGACAGTTTCACTTCTTCTTTTCTAATTTGGATCCCTTTTATTTCTTTTTCTTGCCTAATTGCTCTGGCTAGGACTTCCAATACTATCTTAAATAAGAGTGGTGAAAATGGGCATCTTTGTCTGGTTCCTGTTCTTAGGGGAATAGCTTTCAGTTTTTCTCCATTGAGAATGATATTTGCTGTGGGTTTGTTGTATATGGCCTTTATTATGTTGAGGGATTTTCCTTCTATACCCATTTTATTTAGAGTTTTTATCATAAATGGATGCTGTATCTTGTCAAATGCTTTCTCTGCATCTATTGAGATGATCATGTGATTATTATTCTTCATTTTGTTAATGTGGTGTATCATGTTGATAGATTTGCAGATGTTGAGCCATCCCTGCCTCCCTGGAATGAAACCTACTTGATCATGGTGTATGCTGTTTTTAATGTATTGTTGTATTTGATTTGCTAGTATTTTGTTGAGGATTTTTCCATTGATGTTCATCAGTGATGTTGGCCTGTAATTTTTTTTGTGTGTGTTGTCCTTGTCTGGTTTTGGTATCAGGATAATGTGGGCTTCGTAGAATGAGTTAGGAAGCCTCCCCTCCTCTTCAAATTTTTGGAAGAGTTTGAGAAGGATAAGTATTAACTCTTCTTTGAATGTTTGGTAGAATTCACCAGGGAAGCCATCTGGTCCTGGACTTTTATTTTTTGGGAGGTTTTTGATTGCTGTTTCTATCTCCTTACTGGTGATTGGCCTATTCAAATTTTCTACTTATTCTTGGTCCAGTTTTGGAAGGTTGTATGATTCTAAGAATTTATCCATTTCTTCTAGATTATACAATTTGTTGGCATATAGCTTTTCATAGTATTCTCTTATTATCTTTTGTATTTCTGAGGTGTCCATTGTAATCTCTCCTCTTTCATTTCTGATTTTATTTATTTGAGCCTTCTCTCTTTTTTTCTTGGTGAGTCTAGCTAAGGGATTGTCAATTTTGTTTATCTTTTCAAAGAGCCAGCTCTTGGTTTCATTTATTTTTTTTATTGTTCTTTTAGTCTCTATTTCATTTATTCCTGCTGTGATTTTTATTATTTCCTTCCTTTTGCTGATTTTGGGCTTTGTTTGTTGTTCTTTTTCCAGTACCTTTAGATGCACTTTTAGATTGTCTATTTGGGAGTTTTCTTCTTTGTTGAGGTAGGCCTAAATTGCTATAAACTTCCCCTTATAACCACTTTTGCTGTATCCCACTGATTTTTGCATGTCATGTTTTCATTTTCATTTGTCTCCAGGAATTTTTTGATTTCCTCTTTGATTTCTTCATTGACCCAATCGTTGTTCAGTAGCATTTTGTTTAATCCCCACATTTTTGTGGCTCTTCTGGTTTTCTTCCTGTAGTTGATTTCCAGTTTCATACCTTTGTGGTCAGAAAAGATGCATGGTATTATTTCATTCTTCTTAAATTTTTTGAGACTTGTTTTGTGGCCTAATATGTCATCAATCCTGGAGAATGTTCCATGGGCATTTGAAAAGAATGTGTATCCTGTGGTTTTTGGTTGGAATCTTATGTATATATCTATTAAGTCCCTCCGGTCTAATGTGTCGTTTAAGGCCAATTTTTCCTTATTTATCTTCTGTTTGGATGATCTATCCATTGGTGTAAGTGGAGTGTTAAAGTCCCCTACTATTATTGTGTTACTGTCTATTTCTCCTTTTATGTCTGTTAATAATTGTTTTATATATTTAGGTGCTCCTATGTTGGGTGCATAGATATTTACTAGTGTTATATTTTCTTGTTGGATTGTTCCCTTTATCATTATGTAGTGCCCTTTTTTGTCTCTTGTTATAGTTTTTGTTTTAAAGTCTATATTTTGTCTGATATAAGTATCGCTACCCCCGCTTTCTATTCTTTGCCATTTACATGGAATATCTTTTCCCATTCTTTCACTTTCAGTTTGTGAGTGTCTGTAGGTCTGAAATGTGTCTCTTGGATGAAGCATATACATGGGTCTTGTTTTTTTATCCAATCGGCCACCCTGTGCCTTTTGATTGGGGCATTTAGTCTATTGACATTTAAAGGAACTATTGATAAATATGAATATATTGCCATATTGTTACTTTTTTTCTGGGTGTTTTAGTAGTGTTCCCCTCTTCCTTTCTTCTTCTCTTGCTCTCTTCCCTTGTGGTTTGATGGCTCTATTTAGTAATATGTTTGATTTCTTTCTTCTGACTTATTTGTTTACTTATTATAGGATTCTGGTTTGTGATTACCATGAGGTTCGTATATAATATTCTATGTATATAGCAAACTCTGTTGAGTTGATAGTCTCTTTAGCTTGACCTCTTTCTAACAGCTCTACTCTTTTACTTCCCTCCTCCCACATTTTGTGGTTTTGAAGTCATATCTAATCTCTTGCTTTGTGTGTGTCTATCCATTACCCTTTCATCATTGAAACAGGTGATTTTAGTATTTTTGTCTTGTAACCTTCATATTATCTTCATAGATGGCTGATCTGCTATCTTGACTATATTTTTGCCTTTACCAGTGATTTTATTGCCTGTGCTTTTTTTTTTTGTGTGTGATAATTTTCTTATCCCTATTTGTGGTCCTCCCTTCCCACTTAAATAAGTCCCTTCATCATTTCTTGTAGAACTGGTTTCTTGGTGATACTCATTTAAGTTTTGCTTGTTGAGGAAGCTCTTTATCTCTCCTCCCATTCTGAATGATAACTTTGCTGGATAGAGTATTCTTGGCTATAGGTTTTTTCTTTTCAGCACTGTAAATAAGTCATGCCTCTGTCTTATAGCCTATAGGATTTTGGCTGAGAAGTCCACTGATAGCCTTATGGGGTTTCCTTTGTATGTCACTTGTTACTTTTCTCCTGCTGCTTTTAGGATTCTCTCTTTATGTTTAATTTTTGACATTTTAATTATAAGTTGTCTTGGTGTGGGCCTCTTTTGGTTTGTCTTGTTTGGAGCTCTCTGTGCTTCCTGTACTTGAATGTCTGTCTCCTTCCTTAGGTTAGGAAAGTTTTCAGCTATTATTTCTTCAAATATATTTTCTGCCCCTTTGTCTCTCTCTTTTCCTTCTGGGACACCTATAATAAGAATGTTAACATGCATGATATTGTCCAGAGTTCCCTTAGACTGTTCTCATTCTGTCTAATTCTTGTTTCTTTTATCTGTTCAGCTTGGGTGATTTCCTCTAGTCTTTCTTCCAGCTCACTGATCTGTTCTTCTGCTTCCTCTACTCTGCTATTGAGTCCCTCTAGTGAATTTTTCATTTACAGTATTGTATTCTTCATTTCTGATTGGTTCTTTTTTATATTTTCCAGTTTTTTGTTGACGAGCTCACTGTGTTCATCCAGTCTTCTCACAGTATCTGTGAGCATCCTTATGAAATTTTGTTTGAACTCTTTGTCAGGTAGATTGCTTATTTCTGTTTCATTTAGTACTTTTTCTAGGGTTTTGTCCTGTTCCTTGCTTGGAATGTGTTCCTTTGCCTCCTCATTATGCTTCTTTCTCTGTGCTTTTATCTATGTATTAGGTGAGTCTGCTCCGTCTCCCGATTTTGGAGGAGTGGCCTTATGTAAGAGATGCCTTTCGAGGCCCAGCAGTGTGCTTCCCTCTCTTCACCAGTCTAATTGATCCAGGATTGACCCCCTTTGTGGGCTACTTATGTCCTTCAGCTGTGGCAGTGTTGCTCTTAATGCAGGTAGCCAGAGAGTCTAGTCTTTTCCTCCCTGGCTGAATGTTTGTAAATCTGGTTTTGGGAGCCTCAGCACTCTTGACTGCAGGGTCTAATAGCACACTGCTGTTGCAGTTTTCCAGTTAGTTGAGTAGGTAACCAGTGTAGCTGGTTTCTAGACTGAGGGGCTTACAGTTGTGATAGGCCTCAGGCCTACAAGGCTGTTGTCAGCTCTCTTAGGATTGCAGCTGAGTAGGGCTGGCCCCAGGCACAGGAGCACCCAATTGTTTTAGGTTTTGGAAGGTGAGGCTGATCCTCTTTGTGCCTATTTGTGAAGTACAGGTCTTCTGTCACTGATAAGCCCCACCCCCTACAGGTCCACACATACCATCAACACAGTCCTGGTCCATGCACACTTCCATACTCCCTGGAGTGTATCCAGTCACCCCACTGGAAGGCCCTCACCAACGCCCCCTACAGTTCACCTGGTCCTCACACAGGCCCTGCCCCACAGAGGTGGACATGCTTGCCTGCATGTAGAGAATCAAGGCACCCAGTTTATGCAGGCTGACAAGTAGCCTGAGGGCCTGCTGTTGGGTGGGTCCAGTCCCTGGGCAGGCTGCCTGCCCTGGATGAACTGGATTAAATCTGTGCACTCTTGTGGGTGTGGAAGACCCCTGGGCTAACAAGCCTGGGGAAGAACTTCAATGGCATCTGCCAGGTTTGGTGTCAGCACGCCTGTACTAGGTCACAACAATGGCTGCCACCAATGTCTCAGTCTCTGGAGAGATCCCACTTCTTACCAAGATGCACCCTGAGCCTACCAGGTGAGTCTCTTTTCACCAAAAGACTGTGCAGCTTTCTTTTGGTGATTTTAGGTTGCTGTCTGAGATGGGTGAATTTATGCATGGGCCCTTTAAGAGCTGAGTTTTTTTGGCTTTCTTCTGATAGTTTTTCTAGGGGTATCCCCTGTTGCGGTTAATAGCCAGCAAAGCCAGATAGTAGGACACTCATCTCAGTTGTGCTGAGTCTGAAGGATACTTATAGCAGTAATGTGCCCCTGCTCAGGTCCCCCACTTCTCCAGGGAAGGCTGTGTACCCTAGGATGGCTCCCAGCCAGCTAGGAAGCTCTGCCACTCATGAAGGTAGCTTCCTTTCTCTCCAGAAGGAATTTCTGCCTCTTCTGCCCCAGTCAGGACTGTCCTCTGTTGGGGTTCTTTTTATCCAGTTTTCTCTCCAGGGTAATTTTCCCAAGAATAGTTGTAATCTGTTTGTGTTTGTGGGAGGAAGTGAGTTCAGAGTCTGCCTACAACACCATCTTGATGAGATCTCAAAGTGATACTTTGTAATTGGATTATTTACAAAAATGAATACATTTGCTTTCCCATGACTTTTGGCTGTTTTTGCAAATTCATATTTAAATACATAAAAATTTGCTATGATTGGGGATATTCTAAGAATGTTCCATTGAGCTTGAAGACAGCACCCAAAAAGGAAACCCTTTAACATTCGTAGCATGATTGGAGTAAGTGTGAGGTCTCCCCAAGTGTCAACTCGAAAGGGGTAACATTCATTTGAAAATGCAAGTTCTTTTTTTTTTTAATGACAAACCCAAATTCATTCATATTACTGTTACAGGGAGGAAAATGGCCCCCACAAAAATGTCCATGTCTTAACCCCCAGAACCTGTGATTATGTTATGTTACAGGGCAAGGAGGAGTTAAGGTTGCTAGCCAGCTGATTTTGAGATGAGATTATCCTGGATTATCCAGATGGGCCCAAGCATTCTTATAAGTGAAAGATGGAAGCAGAAGAGTCAGTATGAGAGTGATGCAGCATGAGAAAGACTTGTCCACCCACTGCTTGCTTTCAAGATGGAAGAGGGCCATGAGTCAAAACCATGGGCAACCTCCAGAAGCTGGAAGATTAAAGAAACAGATTCTCCTTTCTCTAGAGCCTCCAGAAGGATGGCAGCCCTGCCACCACCTTGATCTTAGCTCAGTGGGATCCATTTCAGACATCCAGCCTCCAGAGCTGTGAGATGATAAACTGGTGCTGTTTATGGTAATTTGTTATAGCAGCCATAGGAAACTAATATGACGGTGTGCTTTATCATGCCTTCTGTCATGGGCTAAGTTTATAATTATTGTCTTTTTTATGTCTTTAATATTTTAGGATGCTTAGAAGAAGGATAAAGATCACTTTCAGAAGAGAGAAAAAGGAGTACACCAAAAATTACCACCCAAGGTGTCGATGTTAGTGAAGAAACGTTCTCTGTGTTCGGTGGAAGGCTATCTTCCTTCTGTTTCACTAGTCAGAGACTGCCTGCATGCTTAGAGCACACGTTGGAGCTTGGAATGAGGGTCTTGTGCTGCGGACAAAGCAAATCACCGAAGAGAATCTTACCTTGGGCAGAATGGCTGTGTTTATGGAAATTTTGAAAAGATTAAACTGATGAAGCTTCTATTTAAAGAATTATTCTGATTGTTTATGTTTTCCCCAGGCTACTGGGGGTAAATACATATGCTATTCATTGGAAAATCTGTTTTTTTCTTTGGAAATATAAGTGATAGAGTATCTGCAACTTTTAGGTATATTAAAACTATAAAAAGAAAAAAGGGACAATTTTAGAAACAATTGTGTGTAGGTTGGCATGAGGTGAGGATGATTATTTTGCAGCATAATTTTGTGAAAGGGGGCGCAGAATTTACAGTACATGAAAGAGTCAAGTTTAAAGGTGAAAGGAGCATTGACTGGTGATGGCTCATGGGGAGGGATTCTAACAAGATGATCTAAGGAGAACCAGCACAGCCAGAGAGGCAAAGCAAGTAAAGAGGCCCAGTGAGCTCCTGCGAACGGAAAGAACGAACAAGAACGCGTAGAGTTGTTTACAACTTTATCGGGGAAAAAGAAATACAAGAGAGAGAATGCCCATCAGTAAATGAGGAGGGAGGAGAAATCAATGTTAGCTGTAAAATGTCTGAGCTATTGAACTGCTGTTTTCAAGCCTATCTTTATGAAGAAATAGGGGTCTGGATAATTGGGAAGTAATTAAGGCCCTACCAACTTTGAGGCACTATCAATAATAAATAAGTAAATAATTAGCAATCGCATTAATAAAATGTGTGTGTGTGTGTAGAAGAAATGCATTCTACAATAAATTTTCCTGTTCCAGTGGTAATTATTACACCACTTTTGAAACCACCAGTGGATTGGGGAGGAACCCCCCTCCAAACATGCACAATTAATTAGCTGCAATGATTCGACCAGAGGAAAGAGACAAAGGAAAGAGCTCTTCAGGCTGAAATCTAGAGGATCTGATACCAGTTTATTTAAGCAAACAGCACCAAACACACACACACACACAGCATTGGAGTGGAACAATTTAAAGTCTAGACCACCAGGTGTGGGGTTGGGAACCATACAAAGTGCAGTTCTCAGCTCCTCGTTGTTCAGAGAACCTGCGTCACTCAGGTGACTGACTACGTAATTTTTACAAATGCTGGATACTTGGGAGTTTAACATCTTCAGAACTAAAATGTTATGGAAAATTGCAAACTCCCCAGTTTGTGCTGTATAATGTGGACCTAGGTATGAGCTCAGTATAGTAGGTATTGGATGAACACATCTCATATACTTTTTATTAATTAATGAATTGATGTAAGAATGCGCTTTTTTGGTAATTCAGATGTGGTAATTCAGAGGTGGTGCAGAGTGGGGAGGAACAAAGGATGTGAAGTCAAACAGACTGGTTTAGAATCTTGCCTCAACTGCGTGCAATGAGCACATGGGCAGGTTCTTTAACCTTTTTGAGGAATGGTAATCACATTTACTACATACGGCTTTACGAAGAGTAAATGAAATAGCTGATATACAGCTCTTGGCATAAAGTGGATACTCAACAAATAAAACTTATCATAATAATATGGTTGATTTGAGTGAAACATGTGATATAAATGCTTGCTTGAAAGCTAGAGAACCCAGAATCTATTTTTGCTCTAATCTTGAATAACGTAGAATTTGGCATGTTGGTACTTGATAAATGGCAGCTATTAACATGTGCTTATTATTTAGCCTTGTTACCTTGGGAAAATTATAGTCTCACTTGACCTGGATTTCCACATAAATTAGGATTAACCTATATTTTTTTTGAGCATTTGCTGTGTTCTGAGTTTTATTGCAGCACATGGTTCCTGAAGGAACTTAAGAGTTTCGCTAGAGAAGTGAAACTAATATACAGGAAACAATTGGAGTAAAAGTAAGTATAAATGCTCATTAGTGCATTAGGAATTCAGGGAACAGACGGGGTAGTCCATTGTAGCAACAGAAAGCATGGCAAGGAAAAAAATGGTACTTACTCTGGGCCTGGAAGTTTACTTAAGATTTGGATGGCTGAAGAGATGGTGGAGAGGCTGAAATGCTTTTGGGGTTAGGGAGACAGCCTGAGCTCAGGTGTGAAGGTAAGAATGAATGCGTGTGGTGATTGCATTCCTGAACCGTGGGGCCTATGATTTGGTATAAGGTCTGAGGATTGTGCCAGAATATTTGAAATTGGAACCATTGTCTTTAAATGAGAAGAGGTGAGTGGATGTTGACTAGAGGGGAGTGCTAAGGTTGGAGAAGTAATTGGAGGATGAAGCAGAAGCCGCTGTCGCTTGTCATAACTGTCTTTCTAAGGGGTTATGGCTTTAGACGAAATGAGATACTCGAATCCCTAAAATGCTCTCCCTGTGGGGCTCTGTGATCATCTATAGAAATTTCACTTTTCTTGTCTGTTTCCCTCACTAGCCTATGAGTCCTTTGAGACAGGAATCAAGTTTTGTTCATCTCTGTGTATAAGCATTTAACGTGGTGCCTGACACATAATAATGAACACAAAATACTTGTGGGATGGATGAAAGCTGCTGTAGGTTATAAACATGAAATGATATTTAATATTTGTCTCTCAATTGCATTTGTTTTAATTAGTCTTTTTATCTACTTCTAAAAGGTCTTCAGTGTCTTGCGCGTTGTGGTAGAATACTTGCTGAGAAACAGAGGGCATATTTCAGAAGGAGAGAGTTCTCCTCCTTTTAGGCACCAAGGCCAAGCAGATTATGATATTCAGGCGAACAAACTTGAATTTGGTTTCCAGCAGTTGTAACATAAAGAAAATCACACTGTGCTTTCACTTTCTGATAAGCAGCCTGCAACATTCAACTTGAGAAAGAGTTTTCCCTGGAAACAAACTTGAGGAGGAAGGGATCACATGGGAGCTTGTAGCATTTCAATTAAGTGTTTCCATACAGGGAGGGATAGTCAATTGGATGTGAGGGAGCGTAAAAGAGGCTCGAGAGAGAACTGGCACTGGGGCCAACCCCATGTCTTCCGGCTCTCCAGATGGTTTGGGATGAAATTTACCCAGTTTATTTATTTATTTAGTTATTTATTTTGGAAGTGCTGTGCATCTGGAAAAAATAACCACAAATTCAATTGTTTAAAAAATAAAGATATTTAAGTATAGTTAGAGAATGGAGTTCATATTAAATGATTTTGCTTTGAAATATGGTAAATAACTTGGAAAATAGCATAAAACACTTTGTGGGGCCATGGCTCATAAATCTATAACATTGCTTTTATTAATTTGGAATCTTCATGAGCCGAGATGAAGAAGAGAGTCCTTGAATTGATTTCCACATTATGCTGATTTTGTGATCATCTGTGTACTGAGACCACCCAATTCATCTCTGTAGTAACTAACACCAGATTTTGTCCTGGACTTGAAATCTCTGGCTATGACATGCAACATATTTAAAAAATCTGTTTGATTGATAGTTTAATCATTGTTCCCTATTACATCAGCAGTCAGGCCTAGTATTCCAATTTTGTAGGATTGTTTCGCCTCTGTCCCTGTGTCACACAACGTACTTGTGGCTTGCCAATAGTAGACCTGATTGCAGCTTTATAGATCTCAGACATAGTTGAAAGTTTTAAGTTTTACGTTATGTTCTTGCGGTTCTCTTTTAGACAACACATGATTTCTAGTCCTCTTGTTATAAAAGAAAAGCCACTTTCCAATCATTTTCATTGTGTGCTCTTGTCTCTTCCTTTCTTTCTTCCATGTTTATATGTTTATATGAGTGTCAGCAATTCTATACTTTTGAAAAACTGGTGGGAAAAGCCAGTCACCGCTTGCTGTTTTTGAGTCTAAGGAGGCGAACATGTAATCCTGTGTTCGTCTGGGTGCACTTACAAATCCTTCCTTTGGGTCAATGTCATCATCTTAGGTTTTCTATGTGATTTAACACTCAGAAAAGTCAGCATGGCTTTATAGCTGAAGCTATACAACCAGGCCTAGAAAATATGACCAGAGCTAGGTATGACAATGAACTGAACTTGATGTTTGGATTCGTCCACTGGTGGGGTACTCTGCTGCTCAGGCAAAATCGTTCAGTGGATGAAATCTTGTCTGCAGAGATCCTGCATCTTAGGCATGCGCTCTGATTTCCTTCATGACATTTTTAGGTTTCCTCACCACTCCCTTCTCCCACACCTGCAGCACTTCACCTAAATTGTCCTTTTTGCATAATGTTTCATGTTTTGGACTTTAAATAAAAATCTTAATTATAGTATAATTGATATACAATAGGCTGCCCCTATTTATAGAGTATAATTTGATAATTTGTTTCCAGTTTTTAGCTAATACAAATATAGTTGCTGTGAACATTATGCACAAGTCTTTGTTTGGACATATGTTTTCATATTTCTTGAGCGTTTATCTAGGATATACACATGGCTGGGTCACATAGTAGATGGGTGTTTAACTTTTGAAGAAACTGCCAAATTCTTTTCCAAAGTAATTGTACCGTTTTACATTCCTACCCTCAGTGTATAAGAATTCCAGTTGCTCCAAATCTTTGCCAACTCTCAGTATTGTTGGTTTTAATTTTGTATATTCTAATGGATACGTAGTGGTCTCTCTGTATGATTTTAATGTTTATTTCTCTAATGACTAACAATGTTAACCACCTTTTCAGTGCTATTTGCCATTTATGTATCTTCTTTGTTGAAGTGTCTGTTTAAATCTTAAAAAAATTGTCATTTTGCTATTACTGAATTAAAAAAATTGTCATTTTGCTATTACTGAATTTTGAGAATTGTTTATATATTCTTGATATAAGTTCTTTATAAAGATTTGCGATTTGCAAATGATTTCCCTTAGCTTATGGCTCGTCTTTTCATTCTCTTAACAGTGTCTTTCTCAGAGCAAAATTTCTTAATTTTGATAAAGTCTAACTTATTAATTTGTTCTTTTGTGGATCATGGTATTGCAGGTAAGAATTCTTTGCCTAACCCAAGGTCACAAAGGCTCTCTCCTATAGCTTATTCTAGAAGTTTTATAGTTTTAGATTTTACACTTATGTCTACAATCCACTTTGAGTTAGTTTTTGTGTATGGTGTGAGGTATGAATCTAAGTATCACTTTTTGCAGATAAATATCCAATTGTTTATTACCCTTTGTTGAAAAGAATATCTATTCTCCACCGAATTGCTTTTGCATCTTTGTCAAAAATTAATTGGCTATATAATGTACGTCTAACTCTGGACTTTATTCTTCTGCATTTATCTATTTTTCTATCTTTACACCAGTACAAAACTTGAAGGCAGATTGTATAAGTTCTTCAACTTTGTGCATCTTTTTCAAAGTTGTTTTGGCTATTCCAGATCCTTTCCATTGCCATATAAATTTTAAAATCACCTGGTCAATTTCTACACAAAGCCTGCTGGAGTTTTGACTGGGATTGAGTTGAATCTATAGATCATTGTGGAAAAAGCTGACAGCTTAAGGGTACTGAGTCATACTGATCCGTGAATATGGAATGTCTGTCCGTCTGCTTTCTTTAATTTCTCTAAGCAATGCTTTGTGGTTTTCAGTGTATGGGTCTTGCACATCTTTAGTCAGATTTGTTCCCAAGCATTTCATTTTTTTGGTGCTATTGTATATGATATTGTTTTAAAAAATTTCAATTTCAAATTGTTTGTTGTGGGTAATAGAAATGCAATTGCTTTTGTATATTGACCTTGTATCCTATAATCTTGCTAAGCTCATCTATCATTCTAACAGTTTTTTCATAGATTCTGTAAGATTTTCTACATAAATTATCATCTTGTCTGCTAACAAAGACAGTTGTACTTACTCCTTGTCATGTTCCTGATTTTAGGGCAAAGCGTTCAGATATTCACCATTAGGTGTGATGTTCTCTATTGGTTTTTTTGTAGGTGCCCTTTATCAGGTTAAGAAAGTTCCTTTCTATCTCAAGTTTTCTCAGAGATTTTATAGTGAATGGATGTTGGATTTTGTCAAAGGCTTTTTCTGCATCTATTGAGATCATATGGCTTTCATTGTTTAAGTCTGCTAATACGGTCTATTGTATCAATTGATTTTTTGAATATTTTACTAAGCTTCCATTCGAAGGATAAAACTCACTTGGTTATGATGCAGTATACTTTTCATACGTTGGTGGATTTGATTTGTTAAATTTTATCAAGAATTTAGCAAAACTGTCATGAATTTTATGTTTATGAGTGATCTTGGTCTGTAGTTTGCTTTTCTTGAATTGTTTTTGTATGGTTTTGGTATCAGAGTAATGCTGGCCTAATAGAATGAGAGTATAAAAATGCATATTGTCCTTGTATCCTACAATCTTGTTAAACTCATCTATTGTTATATTGTTAACTATAATATAATTTTTTCCTGAATTCTAAATTTCTTGATATGTTTATATAGGATTGGTGATATTTCTTCCATAAACGCTTCATGAAGTCATTTGGGCCTGGAGCTTTTTTCATGGGAAAATTTTTTACTAAAAATTCAATTTCTTCAATAGATATGGGTCTTTCTTAAAGAAATAGATTATTTCTTCTTGAGTGAGTTTTGGTAGTTTGTCTCTTTCTAGGAATTTGATTATTTTATCTAAGTTGTCAAGTTTATTGGTATAAAATTGTTCATAACATTTCCTTATTATCTTTTTAATGTCACTGAACTCTGTAGTGATGTCTTCTCAATCATTTCTGATATTGGTAATTTGTGTCCCCCCTTTTTGTCCTGATCAGTGTGGATAGAGTTTATTGATTTCATTGTTTTCCTGAAAGAAGCAGATTTTCATTTTATTGATTTTTCTCTATTGTTTTTCGCTATTTCATTGATTTCTGTTCTGATCATTATTATTTGCTTTCTTCTGATCACTTTGAGTATAATTTGCTTTTCTTTTTCTAGTTTCTTAAGGTAGAAGATGAGGTCATTGATTTGAGGCTTTTCTTTTTTTTTTCTCATACAAGCATTTAATGCTCTAAACTTCCCACTACATACTGTGTTAGCTGCATAGCACAAATTTTGATATGTGGTCATTTCCTTTTTATTTACTTCAAAATACTTTCTAAGTTCCCTTTGATTTCTTCTTTCATCCATTGGTTATGTGGAAGCGCATTGTTTAGCTTCCAAATATTTGGGATTTCATAGATAATTTTCTCTTTTAATTTTAATTTAATTCTATTTCTAATTCTATTTTGTTCAGAGAACTTAACTTAACTTTGTATGATTTGAATCCTTTTAAATTTATTGAGACTTGATTTATGGTCCAGATTATGTTCTCTCTTGGTAAATGTCTTGTGTGCACTTGAAAATAATTCTGTTGCAGTGATCTGTAATTTTCAATTATGTCAAATTGGCTGATAGTCTGTTTCAAGCCTTCTATATCAATACTGATTTTTCTGTCTGCTTGTTCTATCAATTATTGACAGAGAATGTTGAAATCTTTGCCTATAATTATTGATTTGTCTGGTTCTCCTTGCAGTTTTATCAGTTTTTACATCATACAGTTTGAAGCTTATCATTGGGGTACACAGGCATTTAGGCTTGTTTTACCCTCTTGCTGAATTGACCCTTTTATCGGTATCAGACAACCTTCTTTATCAATGGTAATAATCTTTGCTATCAAAAGCAAGAATATTTACTATGTCTGATATGAATAGAGCCACTCCAAGTTTTAAAGTGAGTGTTAGCACAGCGTGTTCCCACATCCTTGTAACTTTAAGTCAGTTGTGTCTTTATATTTGATCCTTGTTTTCTTATCCAATCTAACAATTGATGCCTTTTAATTGGGATATTTGAACCAAATATGTTTAATGTGATTTTTGCTAGAGTTGAGTTTATACTTGTTTTTTGTTTTTCTTCTTGTTTTTTGTTTTCTACTTTCCCATCTGTTCTTTATTCTCCTTTATTGTCTTTATTTGCCTCCATGTGGATTGAATATTTTTCATGAATCCATTTGAGCTTTCTTGTGGGCTTATCAGTTAGAGCTCTTTGAGTTGTTTTGGTGATTGTTTTAGGGTTTACAGCGATAAGTTAGAGATGTCACACTTTGCATGTTGGATGCCAGACTTTACTTAGAGTATAAGAACTTTGCTACAGTGTATTAACATTCTTCCCTCTTGGACTTTGTGCTATTTAGATGGTACATTTTATTTCTGCATGTGTTATAACCTAACAATACATTGCCATCATTTTGCTGTCAGTGGTCACTTATCTTCTAAATAGTTTTAGAAATAAGAAAAAAGGTCTTTTCCGTTAACCTTTGTATAACTGGGTCTCTTCTTTGTGTAGATCTATACTTGCATCTGGTACTGTTTTCCTTCTACCTGAAGGACTGCTGGTGATAAATTCAGCTTTTGTATGTCTGAAAAAGTCTTTATTTGCTTTCTATTTTTAAAGATATTTTTGCTGCTTATAGAATTCTAGGTTGACTTAAAAAAAAAATACATCAAAGCTACCGCTCCATTATCTTCTGGTTTGCATTACTTCCAACAAGAAATGTGCTATCTCCTTTATGTTTGCTCCTCTGTACATATCTTTTCTTCTTTTTTTTTCTGGCTGCTTTAAAATTGTTTCTCTTTATTAGTGATTTTAAGCAATTTAAATATGATATGCCTTGATAGGGTTTTCTTCGATTTTCTTGCACTGGGGTTTGTTGCTTTTGAACCATTTGGATCTGAACGTTTAGAGACTTCATCAAATTTGAAAGAATTTTTGTCATTATTTCTTCACATATTTTTTCTGACTCCCATTCTCTTTTCTCGTTTTTGGGGATTCCAATTACATATATATTAGGCCACTTAAAGTTGTTCCACAGCTCACTGAGGCTTTGCTCATTTTTTTTTTGCAGTCTTTATTTTCTCGCTGAGTTTCATGTTGAATAGCTTGTATCACTATGTCTTCGAGTTCGGTAATCTTTTTTTCTGCAATGTCTAATGTACCCTTAATCTCATTCTGCTAATTTTTTTTTTAGACATTGTCATTTTGATCTCTAGAAGTTTGATTTGGGCCTCTTTATATCTTCCACATTTCTATTTAACGTGTCCAATCTTTATTCTTGCTTCTGGAACACACAGAATGTAGTTATAATAACTCTTACTGTTTTATCTGCTAATGTTATTGTCTGTGTCATTTCTGGTCAGCTGCACGTGTTTGATTTGTTTCTTGCTCACAGTTTAGCTCTGAGCAACGCTGCAGCTCTACTGGCAAATCAGGTCCTCGCCTGGGACTTCAGCTCACCCTGCCTCTTGGGAGCTAGTGACTAGGATCTGAAGATCCATTTGGGGGCCAGCCCTCCAGCTGGGTGGTCCTTCCAGCCAGACACCTCATGTTCCTGGCTTACTTCCCTCTCCTCCGCCTGGCCACTCCTCTTCTGGATTCAGGGTGCCTGGTGACCAATGCTGCACAGGTTACGTCAATCAGTGAAAAATCATTTTTTTCTTTTGCAAATTAACCCCATTAATTTATTTTTCACAAATAAGCTATATTATTTTTCCAGATTATAAATATAATACATACTCATGTAGACAATTTGGAAATTTTGGAAGAATATGTATAATAAAATTGAAAATGCTATAATCCTAACACTATGAGCATTTTCTTGTACTTCTGTGTGTTTGTTTTACATAGTTGATCTTCTATTGTATACACACTTTACATTCTTTAAAGTCTACTTGTTTTCTGTTATCTTTTCCTGTGTCACTAAAAAATTTTAGTGATTAATGCTATTTCATCATAAAGGTATAGCATAATTTATGTAACTATTTCCCTATAATAGGACATTTTTAGCTTGTTTCCATTTTTTTCCTGTTATGCTTTTTTGCATAATTTCTTCCTGAATTTTGGATTATTTCTTTAGGATAGATTCCCAGAAATGGGATAACAGGAATGAACATTTTTGGTCACTTAAAACATAATGCCAGTTTGTTTTCCAAAATGGTTGTAACAGTGTATACTTAAACGCAGTCATCATTTGACGTGACTTTCAGTTTCACCAGGTAAATGTTTTAAAATAATGAAAGTTTATTAAAGTAAGAGATAATATTTAATAAATTTTATATTTACCTTGAATTAAGCAGTCAGTGGGGAAATTTTTTTAGGTAGCGGTCTAACTGGTATGAGAAAGTTTTTCTTCCACTTTCAGATCAGGTTTTAAAAATTCATTTGTGTCCATTTCATAACCACAACCAGGTATATCCTTTTCCTTTCCTTTGAAGTCCTACATAAGCATTAATTTGACAAATCACACTGTAGAACTAACATGTTATATCTTCCTTAATTTGGGTGAGAAGTTCCTTCCATGATTAATGCCAAGAATTCTTTTGGGATGTGTTCGGGTCTGGTAGAAGCCCTTAATTTATTATCCTATTTGTTTTATTTATTTAGGATTTATATCTTGCCTATTACTAAACTGGATTCAAGGTGACTTATACATAACAAGATGAAAACAGTAAGATAGAATACTAAGAATAAAGGAAAAAATGTTAATGGTAACCTAAGTTAATTATCGCATCTGGGCATTGATTTTTAAATTGGAGTTTTGTGGCATTTTTTTACACATTAATTTTTTTTGCCCTTGGTTCCTGCAGGCAGCCTGTGAGAACTGAATGGGATGAGATGGCAGGTCAGAGGCTGGGGGCCTCCTAGCACCCCAGACATGAACCTCAGAGGCCCTCTGGGGATGCCGAGACCTCACTCCCTCACTGGAAAGCACTCATCTATTGCAGTCACCTTCTCCGGGAAGCCCTCAGAGGGCACCCTGGCCGTGCAGGACAGTTCTCCGGAGGGCTTGCGGCAGTCGCTGGGCGGCATTTCACAGACCACGGGCGGGAGGACAATTTGTCTTTGACTTCAACAAGGGTCCTTTGCTCAGTGGTGCAGCAGGAAGTGGAAGACCGCGACCCTGCTGTTGTGCTAAGAAGTCATTATCGCCAGACAGAGCAGAAGTAAGGACTGCAGATAATGGGCCTCTCAGGCTGTCCAGAAATCATTACAGGACTGAGGGAAGGCAGCAACTGTTTTCAATCCCATTAGTGGGGCTGACGGGCTGTCTGGGACAGGATGCCTATCCCTGAACCAGCAGCTTAGAATAGCTTCTCCTTGTTAACCCTCTAATGCTGGGAGTGTCAGTCCGCAGGCTGTAGTTCCACCACCTTCCCAAGGAGGAGCGGTACCTCATACGTTGTCTCATGTACTTCCAGCACCCACCTTCTGAAGTTGGTATTCTCTCCTCTGTTCAGGTGAGGAGCCTGCCCTCTGCTCGGGGTCACATGGCTGGTGAGTTATGGAGTCAAGATTTGAACGTGCACTGACTCCAGAACCCATATTCCTTTCATACACCAGTTGACCCCAAAATGCTTGGTGTCTGTGATTGAGGAGAGTAGTGTAGCTCATGAGTGGCCTTCCCAGTGGATGACACTAATCACTGGGGTATTGGGGCTTAGCCTTGAAACTCACACATTTTTGCCAACTTGAAATACCCACATTTCTCTGTGTATATTCCATTTTCAGAATTTATCCAATATTTATGCCATTTTTCAATCCTCTTTCCGTTTCTAGAAAAAGCTTTCTTTCCTACTTTTAGTTCTCTAACGAGAATAATAGAACTCAGATACAATTAGTTTTGTAAGCTGATTGCCCAAGATGGCCTAACAAAAGGAAAATGAGGAGAAGCAGCATACTTTTCATTTCTTTTAATTCCACTACCTACTTTAAATTTTTTCACGTCTCCTCTGATTTTTCTTAAGCTTAGGGGTTTTGATGTTGCAAAATTAGTTATTCTAATGGTGACTTTTGGGGCATAATATTTATTTAAGTGTCTACAGATTATTATTAATCAGGTTTTTAAACATTTTTAAGAATTAATATTATGATTATAAGGTGGATATTATGATGACGTCTTCTAATAACTTTGTGCTTTACAGAGTTACATGATAGCTAAAGGGTCACAGCCATAGGATATGCTGAATGTAGGTGTCTTAAAAAATGTTCACCTTTTTCTCATTATGCTATTTTGGGCATTGAATAATTCATTGCCAAAACATAAAAAAAATCCTGCACAACAAAACCATGTTTTTAGTTAAGGACCACCTCATTGTTTTTATCAGACTATCCTCGGGCTTGCAAAGCTAAATTGTATAAACTTGTTCATGCAGAAGAATTGCGATAGTGCCAATTCTGATGTTTTTGCCACTTTAGTTTCACTCACTTTACAGAATAGTCATGAGTCAAATCAGTGGCCAAAATAGAAATGGTATACAGACACAATGATTCTTAAGGAGTCTTTCTCCGTGTTGTAAACAATGCTTAATTATATTTACTCCAGCTGTCTGTGGTGCTTGCTATGCTAGGCTAGTTAAGAATGTCTTCAACGTTTAAGATGTAATGTTAGAAAAAAACTTAACTTTTGTGTTATTTGGAAATCTTTTGGAGTACTTGAAACTATTATTCAAACTCGGTTCCATATTCGGATGAAAGAATGTTCTGGCAATTAGGGTAATACACTAGGCAGATGCTGGAATCCACGTGACTCTTACCAATCTTCAAGTGGGTTATCCACTGTGTGGCTGTCCCACAGCAGATTTCTCATCCCGGCACAGCTTTTCCTTGCTAAGAACCGTATTTCTGAGGAGACTTCCTCTTACACTAGTGACAAATAAAAGAAAAGCAATGGGATATATTGGAGTATATGAGGAAGCCATTTGGTGTAAAACTAATTCGACCTGAACTTGTTTTTCCAAAAGGGCCTGACGTGGCCAGTTGAGCATGCATTGTACATCTGCTTTAAACGTTTACTACGCCCCAAAGACAAGAATGATGCCCCTAAAGATAGGGATGCAGCTTCCCCCCATATCAGCATTTCTTTAAAGATAAGCATCTCTTCCTGGGAACTAAGGGTTAATTACTGACCTGCTGTGCTCACCTTGTGACCACCGACCTGCTGATCACAGACCTACTGTGCCAGCTAAGCATCTCCTGACAGTAATAAAAGAGCTATTCCTGTCATATGGTGATGTATGCACTTTGTTCCAAGATGGTACACCCCACTTCTTTGGTGCCCTTCTTTCCTTGGGGAAGGAAGGCCTTGGGCTGTAGTCCTCAGACCTGGCTCAGAATAAACTCAGCCCAATTTTGATTTATAGATTGACTATTGATTATTTGCATTGACACTAGTCAACAGGCAAATCATCAGACTATCAAACTTGATTATGCCTCACATATGAAGAACTTATGATAGTAGTAATAGGTGCTTATAGAGAATTCAAGGGTGAGGAAGACGTAGCCTTGACCTTCAGTCTGTGGGCATTCTTGCAAGGTTTTAAAGCATTGATAGCATTTCAATAATTAGAAATAGGAAAAGTCAACTCCAGGGTGGAAAGGGTGGTGTATATTTGACTGGTTGGATGGTGTATATTTGGTCATAGGATAGTTGTGATAGGAGCAGGGAGGAGGAAATAAGCATTAGAGACTTTGAAGAAAGAATGCATAGGGATTGGCCACTGCTTAAATGTGGAAGTGGGGGCAAAGGAGAGAAAGGAGAAAAAATGGATAAAGAACATTGGATTTGGTGATTAGGAAGTAATTTTTGATGTCTAATTGTGCAATGCCAACACAGTAACTGAAGACAGAAGCCAAAGTATAAGGGATTAGAAGTGAGTGCAAGGACAAAGAAGGGAATTCAGTCCATTCCTTGAGAAATTTGTTAACACAAGGAAGGAGAGAGGGGAGAGATTTATTGATGTAATTAGGAAGAATTGAATCGCTTTGAAGGCAAAAGAGAAGGGGCCAGAGGTAAGGTAGAGATTAACAGAGAAATTACAATTCGTGGAAAGGGAAAATGGAAGAGAACAAAGTGAATTCACAAGTGGAAGAGTTAGCTTTGAACAAGAGACATGTCTGTTCTTTTCAGGAAGGAGAAAAAAATGAGACTGAGCAAAGGTACAGAGATTCTTCAGTGGCCTGCAAGAAAGACTTTGAGTCTCAAGTCTGTTTGTCTTGATTTCACAGAAATCTGATGGGAGGTGAGGAGAATGTAAAATTCTTTTTTTCCCCTTTTTTTTTGGTGAAGAAGATTTGCCCTGAACTAACATCTGTTGCCAATCTTCCTCTTTTTTGCTTGAGGAAGATTATCTCTGACCTAACATCCATGCCAATCTTCCACTACTTTGTATGTGGGACGCCTCCACAGTGTGGCTTGATGAGCGGTTTGTAGGTCTGCACCCAAGATCTGAACCCATGAACCCTGGGCAACTGAACGGAGCATGTGAACTTAACCACTATGCCACCAGACTGGCCCCAAATGTAAAATTCTGGCTAATTTTTGTGGCATACAGGCTAGGGGATCCACAAATGATGAAGAGGATAGCTAATCACAAATGAGCCTCGCTGAAACTAGAGGGAGAGCCTGGGGGCCATGGGCAGGGCTCAGGCTGAGCAGGGTAGGGATGGGAAACTCGGCTGTCACCAGGGCTGTCTGCTCTATAAATACAGATATTGTTATTAGCCAAGAGAAAAATGCATTAAGGTTACTATGTGAGAAAAATCACGAGTTTGAAGTCCAAGAGAACTGGTATTTGGGTTCCACACGGCTGTGTTCTGTGAGTGCAGGTGCCTGAGGACGGGCTGTACTGTCGGTCGGACATGACCTGGTGAGGACGGGTCCGAAAGCAGGAGCCTCCCGCTGCTCTCCCTCTCAGAGCCTGTGAGATCTGTGGATTGGTTCAGGGTGGGCTGTGGAGCAGTGGTGTGAAGTCTCTCTTTCTCTCTGGCTTGTCATAAGCAGCTTGAGATGTCAATCAGAGGAAATGTAGAGGGGAATCTTGCTGTGGGTGGGATTTAACAGAAATTAATCAGCACACATAAAAGGAAGGGAATATATATAGCCTTTCCTCCTTAATCCTTTTGTGGGGTAAAATCTATATGAAAGTTTCTGTTTATATGGAGGCATAGAGCAGTTGTAAGACAAAGGTTAAGTCATCAAATTTAAATGGGAAGAATTTACAAAGGCATGGATGGCTGGAAGTGGTTGATAGCACAGCAATAACATAAGTTTTATGGGCCAAGTTTTGCATGGCTGTTAATAGTTGAGTATTATAAGGTTAATTTTGAGTAGATGATGTCTCTTGTGAGGATATATGTTTAACTGAAAGAATTTCGTGATGGCAAAATCACATGTGCTGGAAGTCAGGAGAGGCTGAATTGTGGTTCTGGGTTTTCTAGGAACTGAGGGTGGGACCTGAACTTCCCTAGGCCTTATTTTCCTCACCTGTGAAATGGTGGGCCTGCACTCCAAGGTGCTTTCAAGCTATAACATTCTACGATTCTGGACTCAGAAGTATCAGGTTGGCCACAATGTCCCTGAGGGGATCATCCAGCCGGTTTGTCTGCTTAGACTGTTACATCCCTGTGCATCAGAGATGTGGTGAAAAGGGCCCTGAACAAGGAGTCAGAAGGCCTATGTTTTAGTTCCAGTTCTGCCACTTGCCAGCTTCGTCATATGAGTTCTGTGAGCTCTAGAGTGGTAGGAAGAGCAATGTCCCTCCACTCGCCCTCACCCAAACGTCCAGGTCCTAATCTCTGGAATAGGTGATATGTTGTGTTATGTGGAAAAGGAAATGTGCAGATGGAATTAAGTTTACAAATCTTAAAATAGGCAGATTATCCTGGATTAAAGTGTCCTTAAAAGTGGAAGAGGAAGGCAGATGGTAGGTTAGAGACACCTGTAGATGGAAGGAAAGGCAGGAGAGATTGGACCCACCATTGCTGGCTTTGAAGATGGAGGAAGCTGGCCATGAACCATGGAACATGGTGGCCTGTAGAAGCTGGAAATAGCCTTCAGCTCATAGCCAGAGAGGAAACAGGGAACTCAGTCCTGTAACTGCAAGGAGCTGAATTCCGCTGACAACCTGGGTGAGCAAGGAAACGGCTTGTTTCTCAGAGACTCCAGAAAGGCATGCAGCCCTGCCAGCACCTTGCTATTAGCGTGTGAGACCCGTGTCAGATTTCCGACCTACAGAACTGTAAGGCAATAAACTTGTGTTGTTTCAGCCGCTAGGTCTCTGGAAATTTGTTATGTCAGCAATAGAAGACATATACACCTACTTTCTTCGTCTATAAATGAATGGCAATAGTATAACAGTAATTATGGCCTATTTGTCTCTATACGAGGTTATTGTAAAAGATAACATCTGCAAGAATGGCAGATAAAGACCTCTGAAAATCCCCTCCTCCAAAAAGGCAATGAGAATGCTGGCAAAACGGTCAAATCAATGTTTTCAAAACTCTTGAAATTAGCCAAGGGCTTGCAACAATTCAAAGAGTGTTCAAGAAAAGCAGCTGCATCTTGGTAGGAACACTGAACTTTGTGGTATTCAACTCGCCGCATTTTCACCCGCCTCTTCCCTGCTCCACAGAAGCCTCGAAAACCAAACAAAATACTGAACACAAGAGAAGGCAGAAATGAGTGAATAGAGTAACAAAAAATACACAAGACATATAGAAAATAGCAAAATGGCAGACATAAATCCCACCTTATCTTACATTACATTACTTACATAAAATATAAAGGATTAAAAGACAAAAATTGGCAAAATGGATAAAAAGACATGATCCAACTATATGTTATCTACAAGAGACGCTCTTCAGATTCAAAGATATAAATATATTGAAAATAAAAGGATAGAAAAAGATGTATCATGCAAACAGTAGCCAAAAGAGAGCTGGAGTAGCTATACTAATAGCAGACAAAATAGACTTTAAGACAAAAATTGGGGGCCAGCCCAGTGGTGTAGCGGTTAAGGTCACATGCTCTCCTTTGGCAGCCTGGGGTTCATTGGTTCAGATCCTGGCATGGACCTACATA
This sequence comes from Equus caballus, assembly GCF_041296265.1. Taxonomy (NCBI): domain Eukaryota; kingdom Metazoa; phylum Chordata; class Mammalia; order Perissodactyla; family Equidae; genus Equus; species Equus caballus. The sequence goes on along the minus strand of NC_091702.1, from coordinate 11,039,081 downwards.
CTGCTCATTAAGCCATGCTGTGGTGGCATCCCACATACAGAATGGAGGAAGATGGGTGTGGATGTTAGCTCAGTAACAATCTTTCTCAAGCAAAAAGAGGAAGATTGGCAACAGTTGTTAGCTCAGGGCCAGTCTTCCTCACCAAAAAACCAAAAAAGACAAAAATTGTTACTAGACACAAAGAAAAACACTCTATAATGAGAAAAGGGTCAAACTATCAAGAAAGCAAACAACAGTTATAGACATATATATGTATTCAACAACAGAGCCCCTAAATGAAGAAAAAAGTGATAGAATTGAAGGAAGAAATAGACAATTCAACAATGCTAATGGACAGCAAAGTAGAGAGAAGATCAACAAGGAAATAGAAGACTTGAGCAACGTTATAAATCATCTAGACCTAACACTGTAGAACATTCCACCCAATAACAGCAGAATGCACATTCTTCTCGAGTGCATATGAAATATTTTTTAGGATAGACCATACAGTAGGTCACAAAACAAATATCAATAAATTTAAAAGGACTGAAATCATATAAGGTTTTTTCTCTTATTACAATGAAAGAAAATTAGGAATAATTAACAGAAGGAACTTTGGCAAATTCATAAATATCTGGAAGTCAAACAACACACTCCTAAATAATCAATGGAACGAAAGGAGAAATCACAAGGGAAATTAGAAAATACTTTTATATGAATGCAAACAAAAACACAACATAACAAAACTTATGGAGTGCAGCTAAAGCAGTGCTTAGAGAGAAATTTGTAGCTGTGAATACCTATATTAACAAAGAAGAAAGAGTCAAATCAATAACCCAGCGCTTTTTACCCTAAGTACCTAGATAAAAAAGAGCAAACTAAACCCAAAACAAGCCTAGGAAAAGGAAATTATAAAGATTAGAGAGAAAATAATGAGATAAAAAAATAGAAAAACGATAGAGAAAATCAACAAAACCAAAAGTTGGTTCTTTGAAAAGATCAACACATTTGACTGAGGTTAAGCTAGACTGACCAAGAAAAAAAGAGAAAAGGCTCAAATGACTAAAATCAAAAATGAAATCGAGGACATCATTACCAACCTTAAAGGAATAAAAAGATTATGAGGGAGTACTATGAGCAATTGTATGGCAACAGATAAGATAACCAAGCTGAAATGGTAGGCATATACCCAAGAGAATGGGGAATATACCCATACAAAAACTTGTACATGAATCATCATTGCAGCATTATTCACAGTAGCCAAGAAATGTAAACCAAATAAATGTCCATCTATTGATGAATAGATAAACAAAATATGGCTTATCTCTAAAATAGAATGCTATTCAGCCAAAAAAAGGAATGAAGTAATAATGCATGCTACAACATGGATGAACCCTGAAAACAGTATGTTAAGTGAAAGAAGCTGGATACAAAAGGCCACACAATGTATGATTCCATTTATGTTAAATATCCAGACTAGGCAGATCCCTGGAGACAGAAAGTAGATCAGTGGTTGCTGGGTATAGGGCATGGGTAGGACCGCTAATGAGTTTCTTGGGAGTGATGAAAATATTCTGGAATTAGATGGTGGTGAGATTTGTATTTGTATTAGTTACCATTAGGGCTGTGGTAGCAGATTACCACAAAACTGGTGCTTGGAACAACAGAAATTTACTCTCTCACAGTTCTGGAGGCCGCAAGTCTGAAATCAAGATGTCAGCCCCGTCAGCTCTTTCTGTGCCGGTGCTGAGGAGAACCGGCTCACTGCCTCTCTCCAGCTTTGGATGGCTGCCCGTGGCTCTCGGCACTCCTCGGCTTGTGGACACATCCCTCCAGTCTTGGCCTCCACCTTCACATCGCCTTTTTCTCTGTGTTTCTCATTCTTTGTGTCTTCTTATAAGGACACTTGCCATTGGATTAGGGCCCTCTGGATACTCCAGGGTGATTTCAACTCGAGACCCTTAACTCATCTGCAGCTAACTTAGCTACCATGTTAAGGTCACGTTCAAGGCTCCGGGTGGACTCATCTTTTGGGGGGGGCCACCATTCAACTCACCACAGAGTTGTACAATCTCGTGAATGTACTAAAACCACTGAATTATGCACTTTAAAATGATGAATTTCATGTATGAGTTATATTTCAATAAAAAAGAGATAAAACATTTTCATAATATCTTTATAAGGATATTTTTATAAAAGGGAATGATTAAAGATCTATTTAAGTAGATTTTAAAAGATTTAAGGATGATTGTTATTGATTACTTACTATCTGATGGCACTTAGCCTGTGAGATTTAAGACGAAAGTGGTTACTGACCCCAAAGAACGAAATGGAAGATCCGTGTTCATGAATAGTTTGAGAAGTAGCCCAGAGAGTACGTGAACCAAGTTTTAGCTTCCTTTTCAAGAACCAGCACCAGAAAGTGCAGCTTCATTCGAAACAAGACTTGGACCCTGATTACCTGTACATTCTTTCATTAACAATTTTTTTATTGAGATATAATTGGCATATAATATTGTGTAAGTTTAAAGTGTACAACTTTCTTTTTCTTGATACAATTTCAATCATCTTTTCCTGTGAAGATATTGACATAGAAGTCAGCTAGAGAAGGCAATTTTAATGTAAATGTTAATGTTAATTTTAATGTTAATAGATTGTCTTTTGGTTGAATGTTAAAAAGTGGTGAGATCCTGGTATTTTTCAGACAATCTGGATTTCTTCTCCTACGAATGACGAAGCTGGGTTCTGAGCTGTATGAGCAATCACCAAATGCCCACTTATTGTTTGCCACGAAGCCTGGGTCAGTGGTTCATTTTTGTGTTATTCATTGAAAACGGTTGATTTTGGGGGCTTCAGATATAATGAGTGAGTCATTTTCAGTTTATTTTTCATTGAAGATAAAATAATTTTATCCTATTTTGCTTATTGCCCATCTAGAATTACAATGTTTACAGTAGGTCTCTCACACATCCCTTCCTTCATGCTATTAGACATAATTTATTTTATTTTTTGTTTATCATTTGAAACCTAAATCTAAGTCGCCCAGCCAAACTACTGACAACCATTTATTTAGTACTTTGTCTCTGTCTGTTGTTACAGGGAAAAACTAAAATACAAGCCTTTGAGGAACTTGAATTACTCCTAAGGAGTCAAGACTTACGGCCATGGAAACAGTATTTTTAAAACTAGAGAGAACTTTGGAGGGTATGTACTTGAAGATGAGAAGACTGAGCCTCAGAGAGGTTAAGTGACTTCCTCAAGGTGTAGTTAGTGGTCAGCCCGGGCTGGAACTGCACTGTATCGTGCTCCTTCATCATGTAATAGGTGAAAAAGGCCATGTCGTGGTCTATGGCTGAGTGCTAAAGTGTATGGGTTCAGCTGAGAGTGATTTAGATGTCAAGGATAGAAGACATTGATTTGGCTGAGAGTAGGTAAAGTAGGCCTTCTGGGGAAGTAAGAGCTGCGGGTGAAGGACATACAGGATTTGGGCAGGTGGAACTGGGAGGGAGAAGACCTTCCAGATGGAAAGTTCTGATGATTGCAGTAGCAGGAATGCCGAGGATGGAGACTGGGGCAGTCTGGATGCTAGAAGAGGCTGCTGGACCTCTAGGTCCGCCCCTAAGTTATCCAAACATGAGACGGCTACGTAGAGGCTTCAAGGGAGGCAACGTGGGGTAGAAGAAAGAGCACGGCATCCAGAGTGAAAAACACCTGGCTACAAATTCTGGCACCTCCCCCCAACAGTTGAATGCCCTTGAGCAAGTTTCTTAACCTTGGGAGGTCTGTTTCCTCATCTGCAAAGTGACAGTAATAATATCTTCCTTATGAGGCTCTCGAGGACTAAATGAAGGAATGTGTCTGATGAGCCCAGTGCAGTGCCGGGCATGAAGTACGTCCTCAACATATTGCACGTATGCTTATTGTTGTTATGTTCTAAGTGCAGGTCACCCCCAAATTTGGCAATGACAAAATGCAAGTTTCCTGGGAGATTTGTTTCTTCTGTGAGTTGCCGCTTGAAGTACTGTTGTTTTCAGCACTACTGAACATTATATGGACGTGGAACGTCAAATGGGTGTGGCCTTTGCCTTTGAAGAGCTTCTAGCTGAAATGAGAGCAGCACACGCATTTGCTGATAGATGCTCACAAACACAACCGACAACTCCATCTAGAAGGACTATTTAAGAGTAGATGCCAACACACTCACAAAGTCCACATTTTGAGAAGCTCATGTCTGAACTTTGAGCACTCTTATCTGATGCAGAAATGGTGATGGAGAGTTAGAGTTGATGGAAAGCATTGATTAACTGACTCATATGGTGAGAAGTTCTAGCCTTTGCTTCTTTCTGTGGTGAACTCATCTTTAGTGATCACTCACCTGCCAAAGGACATTTTCTTCTTATTGGTGGAGACGGCCAGATACAGAGGAGAGATGCCACTGGGGAGCTGAAAGCGTGGGAGCTTTGCTGAGAGAAGAACTGGCTCGAGTGCCAGCTTCCTGCCCCTTCCTGGCTGAGAGACCACGGGCAATCCAGTTAGCCTTATTCCAAAAGAACATCCACGTCTGTAAAATGGGTCTAATTTTGCCTCATAAGGTTGTTGTAAAGATTAAATACGATCTTGTATCTGAGTGTGTTTTGTGAAGGCTAAAACACTCTGTGAATATTAGTTGCTGTTCCAGGTGGGTGGAAAGGGCATATTTCATGGGAAGCTTTCTTTCAGTGCCTAGAAAATGACTCAAGGAGTATTTTAAACTTGAGATGAACAGGACAGAGGGATTAATGTAGCCAGAAGCTCTGCAGAGAGAATAACAATAACAATGACTGCTACTTATTAAACACCTAGTATATGCTAGTCCCTTTATATTCACTCTCCCAAAATAATACTCTAGTCCTACAATATCCTTATTATTCCCATTTTACAGGAGAAGAGGCAAACTCAGAGAGATCATCTGATGTACCCAAGGGCACACAGAGAAAGTAGCGAGCTAAGCTTTGAACCCAGGAGTGCCTGACTCAGATAAACCACGTCCTTTTAACAATATAAGATTCAATATTGTAGCAAACATCAACTGGGCAGTGCACAGGAGAGATAAATCTTCCAAGAATCCTGCAGTTTTCATTAGTTGTCCTTGAGACATTTAAAAAATAATAATAACTATGCCCACAGTATGTGGAGGACATACTTTTACCCAGCACTGTACTGGGCTCATCACACACATTCTCTTATTTAGTCCTCAAGAGCCTCATGAGGAGGATATTATTACTGCCACTTTGCAGATGAGGAAACAGACCTACCAAGGTTAAGAAACTTACTCAAGGGCATTCAACTGCTAGAGGGAGGTGCCAGAAATTGAAGCCAGATGTCTGTTACTCCGGAAGCTGTACTCTTTCCGCTACCCATGTTGCCTCCAATTAAGTCTCTGTCCAGCCTTCTTATGCTTGGATGAGTATATGACAGTGGGAGGTGGACTAAGGTCCTTTAGCCTCTTCCAGAATCCAGACTGCTGCAGACTCCGTCACCACCATCTCACCACATCCCATCTGGAAGACCTTTCCCCCCTCCACTCCACCTGCCTCAGTCCTACACATCCTTCAGACCCAGCTCAGGTCTGAACTCTGAACTCTTTCTTCTGTCCCGCAATAGGGGTGGCCAGACACCACTCCCCAACCATCTAATTCAAAGGTTCCTCTAAAATGCTTGCAATGATAAAGATCTTTAAAAGGGTATTTGTCATGGATTTCAACTAGAAAACTATTCCAATTATGGCAGTTATTTATAGAAGTAAATACCATTGGTAAGTTTTAGCAAAGCACTTACAGTAGAGTGGTTTGGATCGAATCCAAGTTGTTCACTTGTTAATATATTATTTATATTAACAAAATCAAATGTTAGGCTGTGCACCAAGTTTTTTTCCCCTAATACTATGTGTTTACCAAGGCTATTGGCTTTCCTGATAATAACTTATCAAACATAAATTTCATGATCTGCACCATAATTTCTGAGACCCTTGGTAACATTCAGAATGCAGAGACAGAGGATCAGCTAATATGAAGCACCGCCCACTCAAGCAGTTTTGCGTCGTTGCCCATGCAGCTCTTTCCCATTGTTGCTCAGAAAGATTTAAGATGAAAAGAGGCTGTGGCTTACTGCTGTTTATGCACTCCTTCACTCTCCACTCTGCTCGCTTGTTTGCCATGGATTACTCATTCTCTCCCAGGTGGTTCTCAGCAGTGGTCAAATATTTAAGAAGTATGTATTTCATCCTGACTCCAGCACATACTTCCCCTTCAGAGCCTTCACTGCTTCCCAGCCTGAGTCATCCCACACCTGATAATCTACTGAAGCATTAACCTACCTCCGCTTTATTTTCCCTCTCCTGTCAGAGCAAGACTTTACAATATGGCAGATCAGAGCGTATCTAACTGTGACTCGGGGGGCAGATTGGGGCAGGGAGAATGAGGGGTGCCACCCAAGCATAGTGACTGGACAACGCATTTCTCTTCCTACGTGGCTTTTTCATCAGCTGCCCCTTGTGACTTCCAGAAGGTACTGTGGGTAGAGCCTGGCTCTACAGCAAGATTTCAATGCTGGCTCCAGCTTTCAATAGCTCTGCTGTTGGGTAAGTCCTTATAAGCCCTCTACGTCTTAGTTTCCACATCTGAACAAGAGGCTAATAATAGACCTAGCTTATAAGGTTGTTGTGAAAATGATATGAGACCACAGACATGAAAGTACTTTATAAATTCTGTTATAAGGCAATTCATTGCTGGACCCTGTAATTATTAAAAAGCTCATCTCTGTCAATCCAAAATCTGCCTCCCTCTAAATGATGTCCATTGCCTTTAGTTCTAATAATAGTTCTAATAATAAACATTAATATTCCAATAACAACAATGATGATGATAATAATGCTATTTGCCATTTATTGAGCAACTTTTTTACATGAATTATTTCCATAGCCTTCATGGAGTGATAAGACTTTTGCAATTGGCAGCATGATGCAAACTGGTACATTGAAAGACTCATTAAAAAAAAGCTAATAGGGGTCTGGCAGAGAGCATCATACTCACAAATCCACGGTTGTGGTCTGCATCACTCAGAGTCTTAGGAAGAAAGAGATGGCCCACTCTTGGGACAATGGAAAGATGGGGCTACTTACAAAGGTGTGGGCAGGATGTAGGAAATCACCAAGGAAATGGTGGAGCACCTGGGGACTGGGACGAGGGTCAGCTGTCAGCACTGTTAGGCCAGAGGGGTGGGGGATGGAGCTGTTCCAGCCAGGAGGGTGGGCTTTTCTCCCAGGAGCTGTGGCTGTAGGTAAGGGAACACAGCTACTGCTGGGCTGGCACAGCTCAGACTCAGACTCCTTCATCCTTTGATCTCTTGTCATCGCCTCTCATTTGCTGAACCCAAATAGAAGCAGAGGGCCAGGGAGCCAGGTAAAGCACCGGGGTCAGTTACCTGGAGCCCGGAGCAGTGTGGAGAGTCCATGTGAAAGGTCCACCTGGGAATGACCAGTGCAGGATCATGAGAAATGCCAGCATAAATGATACATAAATGTACAAGAAGATAAATGAGTGATTAAATACGCAGACTTGAAGAATGGCATGTTTCCAAAGCTTTGTGTTTTAGTTGTTTGGTGGTAATTCAGAGTCTCTTTTTCCTAGCTGCATTTTAAGTGTTGATTCTGGTTTCCACCCACTCTTCCAAAGCTCTGGGGTTCACATGTGCTTGGGATTCCAATCGTACCAATAGGACGGGGCTGCATTCTCGGTCTTGAGAAAAGAATCTTATGGTGAAAGAGAGAGAAAGATGAGGCATCTCCTCTCCCTTTCCCAGGCATGGGACTGGTCGTGGCGAGTTTTGAACTGGATAGTTTGTTCTGGTCCTACCCCCACTCTTGCTGGATCCCCTTCTCATTCTGCCCTAAAGTAGCTACCATGGCAACAACCTGCTCTGCCTGTGAAGTACTTCACGCTCCCAAACTACCCACTATCCTTTCTCTTTAATCATAAGTGATTCAGAGCTTGGATTTTGGAGTTGACTTTGAGTCTCTTTAGTCTAGAGTTCGCAGTTTCCTACCCATGCTGTTGGGTTACTTAGTTAACCTGAGTTGAGTTTACACACTTATGAAACAAGGATACTGTTAGCACTATTGTGGAGATGAGCTTTCAAGGACCCCGTCTCTTGGGGGGCAGAGAATCATGCAAGTGAGCCTGTGAGGGCTGACTTAGCTTTTCCTCCAGGGTTTGAGAATGCCGTCTTTGAGTTTATCCCGAGAACTAGGAGAGGCCACCTATCAGCCACCATTCCCCTTATTAACAGAGAGCCGTTTGAGTTCCTCTGAAGAGCGGACTGTGCTGCAGCGTAAAGTTTAGTCCTTGGGTCTGTCTTGCACTGACATCGTTAATTGCATGGGGATTCTGGGGCCTTGCGAAGCAACTATGGAATGTGTGGTCTGCCTCTGCTGGTGGGACCGACCATCTTTAGCGTAGCTCTGTATTCTTTTGTAAATAAGTTAGGAACTTTGACTAATTTAGTGCGTGTATATGTGTGAGTGTGTGTGTGTGTGCATGTGTACTTTCGTGTGGCCTTTTTCTACAAGTCTGTAGCCCAGGGGTTCTCAAACTTGAGCACGCATCAGAACTGCCTGGAGGGTTTGTTAAAACACAGACCGCTGGGCCCACCGGCAGGTTTCTGATTCCGTAGGTCTGTGGTGGGGCCGGAGAACTGGCATTTGTAACAAATTCCCGAGTGATGCTGATGCTGCTGCTCCAGGGACCACACTTTGAGAACACTGCTTTGGCTCCTGAAATTCTTTCCTGGGAATTTTGAGAGGCTTAAGTGAGGCCATCCACAGACAGGACTCAGCACAGGGCCTGGTGCAGAGGCGGTGTTGTTTTTTTTTTTAAGATTGGCACCTGAGGTAACAACTGTTGCCAATCTTTTTCTTTTTTTTTCCTGCTTTTTCTCCCCAAAGTCCCCCAGTACATAGTTGTATATTTTAGCTGTGTGTCGTTCTAGTTGTGGCGTGTGGGACGCCGCCTCAACGTGGCCTAATGAGCGTTGCCGTGTCCACGCCCAGGATCTGAACCAGCGAAACCCTGGGCCACCTAAGCACAGCCCACGAATCCAACCACTCGGCCACGGGGCGGCCCCAGGGCGGTGTTTGATATTGCCTCTTCCCCGACTGTCACGTCAGCTGCTCCTTGTGCTGCTCCTGCTGTCCAGTTGCTACCATTGCCTGTAATCCTTCATTCCGGACTACGTTAGTTAGGTATTAAGAGCAATGCAATCTGCCTTAATTAATTAAAGAATATAATTACCTCTCTGGGAGTTATTTGCATTTTAAAGAAGCTGATTAATTCAAAGATATTTGTAATTTGCAGAATATTAGACAGTCTGATAAAAAGATACACAAAACTTCTGACATTGTCTAGTGGAAGATACGTTTTTTTTTTTTTGAGGAAGATTAGCCCTGAGCTAACATTTGCTGCCAATTCTCCTCTTTTTGCTGAGGAAGACTGGCCCTGAGCTAACATCCGTGCCTATCTTCCTCTACTTTATCTGTGGGACGCCTACCACAGCATGGAGTGCCAAACGGTGCCATGTCTACACCTGGGATCTGAACCAGTGAACCCCAGCCGCCAAAGCGGAATGTGTGCACTTAACCGCTGCGCCACTGGGCCACCGGCCCCAGGAAGATGCTTTTGAGAAGACAGCAGACACCAAATAGGCTCTACACTGGGTCATTTCTTTACGCCTGCTGTTTAGGGTTCCACATTCTTTCTGAAAGTTCTGAGCTTTTCCACAATGGCTTCCATAGTAGGGGCAGCATGTGGCCTGGGCGTGAGGTAGGGCAGCTGTGGCCCTCTAGATGTGTGGATTCCTTGTAAATCTAGTCTTTATAAGCTAGGCGATGCTTGCATTGTGTTTATTTGTTCAATCATGTAGTAGAAGATGCACGTGAAATTCACCTGAAAAGTATACCTTTCAATTTCGTGCTGAGAATAATGCAGGAAGTCCAGTGTGATCCAATTGTAATAAAATAGTAGCCAAAGAACATTCTGTTTGAAATTGTGGCATTAGTAAGCGGAAGACTAGTTGGAAGCCAGTCTTCTGAATGCTCTTTGCATGTAATTTTGATTGGAGGATATGGCTTGATGGCTGCATGGACTTCATCTTCCGACCTGACCCCAGAATGTACACATAGAACAAAAACAGTGCATTGAACGACAGTTTCAAAGACAAGCTTACCGGCTGTCTTGATAAAATGATTATGTCCTTCATAAAATGAGGAATGTCAACATTGTGTTTTTCCAGTTCAGAAATACTTTATGCCATAAAACTGCAGCAGTTAATAAAATTAGCATTAGTTAAAAACTGTTGAAATCCTTAAATTTTTCCTGCTTCAAAAGTCCAGAAAACATCAAACTTTCCTAGAGGTTGAAGGAAGGAAATTAATGTCAGTGACAGAAATACAGTGAATCTAATTAGGAGTCCCTGGGCAGCAGCTCATTAGTGTGGTTAGTTAGTAAATGAAACTTCAGCTGCAGAGAATTAGACTATGTGTCTTTGGTTATTTTTTCTAAAAAGAATTACAAAATGTCTACAACTGTTTTTTATTAGTAGAGTATTTTTTTCCCACAAACGAAAAATATTTAGAATCTTTTGTCACGAGGAAAGAAATGGCCATCTGGGGACAGACTCCTTGGCCGCCCGTCTGCGTGAGGCTGCAGGAGGGGCAAAGCCCTTCCCTCCTGGGGTAGGGGGGGCTTTCGTTGGTCTGCTGAGCCGCTTGATTTCACATGTTTCTGCTGTCGAACCCTTTAATTTGTTTTTTAACCATTTGTACCTCCTGATCAGATTTATCTAAAAAAAAAATTCTCAGCTAGATTGAACAATATCTGGTGACGGATATTTAAGGTAGATTGGAATAGTTATTTGTCAACTGCTAAAATGTGACATGTTTCCTTTTTTTTTGGCTTGAGGAAGATTTGCCCTGAGTTAACATCTATGCCAATCTTCCTCTATTTTGTACTTGGGTTCCTGCCACAGCATGGCCACAAACGAGTGGTGTAGGTCTGTGCCTGGGATTCAAACCTGCCAACTCTGGCTGCTGAAGCAGAATGCACGGAACTTTAACCACTAGGCCATGGGGCCAGCCCCTTGTTTCCTTTTCTAGTCACTGCCATGGATGTTTGTGTTTTTGCCGCTTGGGAGTTCATGGGTAATTCAGAGACCCAACAAGAGTCTGAATTCCGGTATTTCAGAAGTGTTCCCACATCAGGTACGATAATTGGGCAGCTGCTACTGGATATGGTACCCTGTCCTCCCCCAGGATGCTGAGATACCTTTAGATTATATTAGAAGTTTAGACTCTGGGCTCGTACCTTTCTGTAGAGACCCTGGAATGCATGGGCTGAGTCCTCTATGCCCAGAGTTTAGCCGTGACTCCAGTGTTTTGGGGTCTGTAGGTTCAGACTGGGGATGCCCTCCAGCAGTTTCTCAACTAGGGGTGACTTTGTCCCACAGGGGATATTTGGCCACGTGTGGAGACAATTTTGGTTGTTACAATTCACAGCTGGGTTTGGGGGGAGAGGGAGTGACCACTGATATCTACCAGGTAGTGACCAGGGATGCTGCTAAACATCCTCCCCAACAAGGATTCTTCTAAATGTCGATAGCTCTGAGGCTGAGAGACCCTGTCCTCTGAGCATCAAGCATTCGCTGAACGAGCAGATACGCACACAATGGACGGGCACCTTTTAGCTGCCTGAAGCCCTGCAGGATGGGGTGTGCTCTGGGATCGAGCCAGGCTTTCCAAAGACCTCCGAGCCTTCTCATTAGAAATACTTTTGAGATAACTATTTATTCCTCTCCCTTCAATTAAAAAAATTTACTTTTCCAATTTATTTCTCTGTGGAAGTCTTTGGTCGGTAACACATAGAACAGAGTGTTACACTTGGAGCAACTAACAAATAAATTTTTCAATATGGCTGGTCCCAAATATCAATCACCAAAATATTCTTCAATCTAGCTGAGATGCATTTTTTTTTAAGTGGAGAGAGAACCATGTGAGGCCTTGAGTGAAAAATTTAAAACATCACGTTTCCTGTTCTGCATACCACCTACGACAATACTGCATGTACACTGCAAGAAGTGTAGCGTGTAGAACACTGAGGGGAGAAAACTCACGGGCTGGCCTGCCAGGCAGGAGCACGGCAGCCGAGCCACAGCGGAGCTGGAAGCGAAGGAAGAGGAGAACAATGAGGAGAAAGAGTTTTGTCTCCGTGCTCCCTTCGCTTTGATGGGGCTGCTATTGTCCTTATTTTCACAAGGAGGAGGAGGAAAAGTTTTGCTTGTTAACGCAGAGTATGATTCTTTATTATTTACATGTTCTCCCTCTTTTCTAAAAAATTCCCCATTGAGTAAGGAAGGAGAGGAGATTTGGGTACCAGGAGGAGTTGATGCACAAATTGGCAGGAAAGGGAGAGATTTCCTTTAAGTCCTGAGAAACGGGACGCAGCAACGCCAAGAAACAATTCAACTTGACTTCACAGATACTGAGAGCTACTGAAATTGACGTAAAACCTGGGTATAGTTCACTTGGTACAAAGGCGATATAATGTGTATGACTTAGATCAAGAAACCAAATGCTCAGGGAAATGCAGCATACAAAGATGCAGTGGGAACTTCACCTATTCTCCTTGGCTGTTAGAGCATCTGAAATTATGTTGTTCATACCAAATATTCCTAAAATTCTGTAAACACTGGCAGTTTGAGTCTAAAATATATAAACACAAAAAATAAGACACAGAAGGCAAGGAAGCACTGCGCCAGCTCCCACAGTCTATGGTGGCATGGCTCCTCAGTGAATTCGTGCGTGTCTCTCTTCTCTAGTCCATGAATGTTCTCACCCTCTCACACTTCCTACTCTTCTTCTTTTACATTTATTTGTTTATTTTTACTTTTAACAGGTTTATTGAGGTATAATTCACCTATTGTAAATAGATAGTTCAAAGATTTTCAGTAGTTAATGCGATTGTGCGACCATGACCACAAAGTTTAAAATACTTCTGTCACTCCAAAGAGTTCTCTTGTGTTGTCTGTCCTCAATTCCTGTTCCTATTCCCAGCCTCAGGCAACCACTGATCTGCTTGCTGTCTCTATAGTTTTGTCTTTTCTAGAAATGGAATTGTGAATGGAATTGATGTGAATGGAATTAAACAATATGTGGTCTTTTGTGTTTGCCTTCTTTCACTTGACATGATGCTTTGAGATTCATCCATGCATGTGTATCAGTTGTTCATTCCTTTGCATTGCTTAGTAGTATTCCATTATATGGATGTAGCACGTTGTCTTGGTCTATTTGGGCTGCTATAACAGAATACCACAGACTGGGTGGCTCATAAACAACAGAAACTTATTTCTCACCCTTCTGGAGGCTGAAAGTCCAAGATCATGGCGCTGGCAGGTTTGGTGTCTGGGGCCAGCCTGCTTCCTGGTTCATACATGGCTCTCTTTCCCCTGTGTCCTCACATGTCAGAAGGGTCAAGGGAGCCCTCTGGGGTCTCTTTTATAAAGGTACTAATCCCATTCATGAGGGCTCCACCCTCATGACCTAATTACCTCCCAAAGGTCCCACCTCCAGACACCACCACACTGGGGATTAGTTTCAACACACGAGTTTTGGGAAACACAAACATTCAGTCCATAGCGTCCATTTTTACCATTTACCAGGTGCTGGGCATTTAGATTGCTTCCACTTTTTGGCTTTTATAAATAGCTCTGCTATGAAAATTCACTTTTATGGCTTTGTGCTGACATATGTTTTCATTCCTTTTGGTATATACCTAAGAGTGAAATTGTGGGGTCATATGGTAACTGCATGTTTAATTTTTTAAGAAACTGTCAAATTGTTTTTAAAAGTGGCCGTACCATTTTACATTCCCACCAGCAAAGTATGAGGGTTCCAATTTCCCTGCATCATCACCAACACTTGGTACATCTTTTTGATGATACCCATCCTAGTGGGTGGGAAGGGCACTTCTTCCCTTCTCAACACCCACTTCCTTCCTTTTTACCTGCTTTTATTCTTTTCTTCCCAGCTTATGTCTTTAACTGGTGGGGCTAGTACTACAGATATATTCATTTACATGAAATCTCATTGCTGACCAATTCTTAGTAGACAAATAGTCAAGAAATACCACTGGTGTGGATTCGAAGAATAATCCTCTTTGGCAATCCATTCAATTCTCTTCACAGATGTTCATGTTTTTCTTACAAATGCTCTAGTTTCACATGTAGCAGAGTAGAACAAGCAACCTTCAGGGCCACAAAGTATATCTGTTTAGAATTAGCTCAACAGTGAGGGTTCAAAGACTTTGTAGTCACACCTGTGAGCATTTCCCCACAAGCACCCGGACGTGCTCACACACTCTCTACAGTGTGGGGCACTTGGAGGAGTTCCTTTATTCACCCAGTTGAGAGGGCAGATTTCCTTTTGCTAGCGTTCTGCTCTTTTGTTTTCCTGCCCTGAGTGTTTTGCCGCCTGTCAGAGGCATGCTCCTGTGAGGCTGGGTTTCTCGGTGTTCTGTGTGGTGCTGGAGCCTCATGTGGTTCAGCCTCGCAGTGGACATCTCAGCGGTCCACCAGGAGCGGGCTGCTCCTCCTGGGTGCCCATCAGAATCGCCCACTGAGTTTTAAAGCCATGCCCTCATCCCAGTCCTGCCCCAGACCATTTATAGCAGAACCTCAAGTGACTTTGGAAATGCAAAAATGGCTAAGGGCCTTCTCTCTTGTCCCCAAAATAGATTTTTCAGAATTCAGTATTGAGGTTATAAAGCTATGGTAAGAAGCAGGCCAAAATAATCACACTAAGAAACAAAAAAGTACGCCCTGAAAGCCAAGCTTTAGAGGTAGCTGTGAAGTTCTGGAATTAGATCTGGATTTGGAGTCAGAAGATGGGTGAGGATTCGGGCTCTGTCCTTGATGAACATTTGTAAGCCACTCTGCTCCCGGCTCAGCCCTTCCGGGCTGTAAGATGGGAGCTCACTTGCGCCTCGAGCTCGTGTTGGGATCAAGGGGGTGCTCTACCTAGAAGTACTTTAAAATGATATGTTTTCAGAGCACCTCATGTCCACTAAGCATTTATTTCCATCATATTTTATTAAGGTTGTCTGGCCTCACTTTCTCATAGAAAATTTGGGTCTTATTTTTATCTTGTGTTTCTTCTTTTGATTTTGCTAAGAGCATGGATTCTGGAGCCTGGTAGCCTGGCGTAAATTCCAGCCCAGGCAGGGGTTCACTGTGGGCCTTCCATTGACATCCTCCTGTAACTTCAGTTTTCTCCTCTGTAAACTGAGCATAAAAGCCCCCACCCCATGGTTTCACGAGAATTAAAAGAACCATTTAGCACCCTCCTTACACACTGGAGACTCGGGGAGTGATCATCCTTCTTACTAAGCAGAGTGAGTGCTTAAAAATCCAGCGAGACCAGGTGTTTTATGGTCATGGTTCAAAGGACACTTGTACCCTACATGGCCCATTTTAAGAGACTTTAAAGCCTTGGGTGGTAATTCAATCAGCTTCAGGGGACATTTTTTAGGCTCCTGCTTCAAGTTGATTAAACGTCAATATTTGTAAACAACTTTATTTGGAATTTATTTTTCATTATTCCATTGGTGATTTTTCCTTCCTTACAGAGCATGTGAAAGGAAACGTTTCACACAAATTTCATGTTCTAAAGTAGAATAATGAATTGCCATTAACAACTTATATACCATCAAATTATGAACTTGTACAGATTGCAGAAAACCTATTTCCCTAGGACTGCATATTTTAAATTACCAAAATGATACAATTCTTTAAAAATTTTTTTATTATGGATATTGTCAAATAATTCATAATCCATAAGATCAGAGAGAATAGTCTAATGAACCCACATATACCCATCACCCACCTTCAACAATTAATGCTTAGGTGTGACAAACACTTGAAAGTGTCGTGTAACTGAGAGGTAAAGGAACTCCAAGCAGGCTGAATTGACATATTCTTGCCGTTAAATGACATCCAAATAATACAAAAGTGTGTGAAGTACAAACAGAATGCCCATATTTCCAATCACTTGTTAATAAACCCTTTAATAAGGATGCTGTATCAGTCAGGGCTTATAAAGTCACATGGTGTCGTAATTTAATGAGTGGTGGATAAAAATTCTGGTCATATCCTCGCTGGGGCTGGTTCTGACATATCAGTTACTTAGAAAATCTGATCTTTTCAGAGTAAAGCCCTTTAGCTGCCATTCTGTTTTAGATGATCATAATTCACTTCTTCTTGATAGATAACGGATTACCAATTTTATGTTTCCATAATTGTTTTTGTGGCCACAGAGGGGAATTAAAACATACATAAATAACAAAAGAAGTGACTACAACTATATTATGAGATGGTTGTATTCTAATGTTGCTTTGGGTGAGGGATTACAAATGTGGGAAAAGAAAGCTCGTTATCTCCTGGTCAGGTTCAGAGACACCATCTTCCCGGATGAAGGGTGATTTTGGTATTCAGATTTAGCACAGACTCTGAGCGGTACGTTGAAGGTTATGGTTTGAATTTTTCCCAAATTAGATACATAGCCATTTCTGTGTGAGAGAAAATGGAAATTCAGGTCACATTTCAACTTGAGTTCATTTTTCAAATTGCACCTTCAGAAGCAACAGCTACACACCCGGTTGGCAGATTTAGCTGTCCAGAAAGCCATCTCCCATTGTCCCAACTTCCACTGAAGACTGCATTTGTTTACCTTAGGCCCTGGGGACACCATGACATTTTATTTTAGACTTTGCAGGAGTCTTAAGACCTCTAATACTTTTTTTTTTGTTTATTAAGCAGTGGTTGTTTAAGGGTTTTTAATCTGATTCCACTAATTAACTTTAATGCTTTCTGATTAGACTCTATTTGCAATTTTCCAGAAATATTTGATGAGACATCTTTTGCACCATCCACAACATTTTCAGTGGGTTTTAAAGAAATATCTTAAAGAGGTATTATTAAAAAAATATTCTACAAATTAAATTTAGATCCTATATATACAATATGTTCTAAAGTATTACGGACTGGATTGGTTCAACAATTGGGCCACACAGGATGTTTCATAAGGTTTAGACACTAGAATAACATCTTAAGGCAATAGTAATTTGATTTTTTTTCCTAAATGTGTTGCCATAGATTTTCCTAAATGTTTTACAAACAGTTATTAAAAGCACATTGAGAATCGAATTCCCTTTGGGCAAATGTTTTAGTACTTAAGTTTCATTTAATCCAAAATTACACATGCTTAGAGTTGCAGAAAAACATCAGAAAATCATAACCAGCTATCACAACACCACATATTTAAAGCAATACAGTGCAGCCTCATGAGAGGCACCTCAAGGTGCTTACTAATAAAAATAAATAAAAGTAATCAGCATTACTCTTCCTTACACTGGAAAAAAGGGGACATTTTAATTTTAAGTTTGTTCCTAACAATTCAAAAGCTTCTCTGAGATGCTAATGAGAAACTTCCAGTGATTGGTGAATTTTTGAGATTCACTCATTGTCAGAGAGAGAGAACAGAAGGGCCAGGCAAAGGAATTCTTAACGATTGGGGAATGTGAGGATCTCTCTGGAGAGAACATTGCTTAAGAAACTTGATCTAAAGTCCCAGTTCACAGTCACAAAAAAAGCTTGGTTTATAAAATTAAAATGTTTAGGAATATCTGTATTGGAACTTGGACAACTAAATTTTATAATTTGAAGGATATGCAAATAGGTAATCAACTAACTTCTAATTTATTTGGAACTCACTGAAGAGGGAATCCGAGAAAGGAGCCAGCTTGTGGATGAAAAGAGCTGAAGAACTATGTTTTATTTCTATTTAATGTTTCCATTTTAATTGTGCCTCTAGGTAACAGGCTTATAAATGGAGAATCTGTCTTTTGTATGGAAGGCAGAATTACTCTTTTAAAAAAATTTTAGATTGTAAGAGTTGAAAAATACCTTCAAGAGAATAAATTATCAAAGAAGAATACAGAGAGAATTTGCTAATGCAAAATTATGCTATGTATGAACCCAAAACTATTTGTATAGAAATGCAAATTAAATTAGCATGTGTTTTAGTTGGCTTAAAGCAAAGACAAGCTTTAAATGTTTCTTTTAGGCCCAATTTCAATAAAAAAATCTTTGATCTGGATTACAATTAAGCATCTCTCTCTAAATCTGTGCATCTTCTTTGCAATTACCGCTTTTCTGGGGAATTAAAGAAATCAGGGTGAGTGCTGGCTGACTTGCTCCCGCGCTTCTGGGGTTGCTGTATCTGACTCACGATGCGCTGCCGGGGGTCTGGGCTTGGCCATGAGCACAGGACTCCCAAGATTCGTACCTTGTTTCTACTCTCACTGGGTTTAAACTTAACGTGCCACTTCCTTTACTTGATGCCTATGGTTTACCATCACTTCTAAATTAAAGAATTTAAATTACACTAGAAAAAAGAGAAAAATTTTTTGAGCACAATTGTCCCTTTTAGGGAGATCAAGGAAACAGAACAATTTGGGATCAAATAGTTTTGATTTCTTTATTCAAAAGAGTGCTACAAAAGAGCGCAAAGGGCAATTAACATTCCTTCTTCCTGTGTTATCAAAATTTTACAGTTGCACTGGAATAAAGCACATTTTCTGAAGTATTTAAGAGCACACAAACTACAAGATTTTGCTGTGTGTTTACATGGGTTGGTGCAAAAGGAAGCTAAAGCATGCTGATGAATGACGACACAGAATGATGTGTATTTTCTTTTTTAAAGATTGGCACCTGAGCTAACATCTGTTGCCAATCTTTTTTTTTCTTCTTTTTCTCCCCAAAGCCCCCCAGTACATAGCTGCATATTTTAGCTGCAGGTCCTTCTGGCTCTGCCATGTGGGACGCCGCCTCACCATGGCTTGATGAGCAGTGGTAGGTCTGCGCCCAGGATCTGAATCTGCACAACTTGGGCTGCCAAAGCAGAATGGGCGAACCTAACCACTTGGCCACGGCTGGCCCCTGATGTGTATTTTAAGAAGCAACGACAAGGGGCCGGCCTGGTGGCACATCAGTTAAGTGTGTACGTCCCACTTCAGCGGCCCAGGATTTGCCGGTTTGGATCCCGGGTGCAGACATGGCACCGCTTGGCAAGCCATGCTGTGGTAGCTGTCCCACATATAAAATAGAGGGAGATGGGCACAGATGTTAGCTCAGGGCCAGTCTTCCTCAGCAAAAAGAGGAGGATTGGCAGCAGATGTTAGCTCAGGGCTAATCTTCCTCAAAAAAAAAAAAAAAGCAATGACAAGATGGCCATCTTTAGACAACGGAAGCATTTCAATGGGGACCCACCTCTTAGAGGCATCCCGTGAGAAAGAGGAGAACTGAGAGGGAAAAGAACTCCAATCAGACTGAGTTGATTTGCAGAGCATGAAAATACTGATCAAAAAATAAAAAAAGATCCTGCATTATTTGTTGCCACAAATAATAAATAAACAGATAAATATGTTGATCCGGGTTTTGGTAAGTAGAGGTGCTGATTCCTGATATTTGTGAAACTGGGACAGGATTGAAGAAAGTATGACTTGAGAAGAAAAGGATGGAGACCCACCTCCCTCTCCTAAATGTCCTCTCCCCATGATTGACAGGTCCAGGTGATGTCAACCAACGCCCTCATGCGGTGGCTTTCTGTCCAGGTATTTGCACTTTGCCTCTTCCTCTGGGTCCTCTTCCGAATCCCTGCACTTACTCCACTGCAAGACCTGCCCTTTTCCTTCCCGTCTCTCTTTCCGGTGCTGCGTCCCTTCTTCTGCATCTCCTCTCCAGTCACACTGCAGAGGCCTCACTTCCAGCCTTGTCTTCTCTTTCACCGACTGTTGCTGCAGCAAGATGACTTCATGCCTTTAATCTCACCTACTTCCAATCCATTCTCCACTCAGCCATTAGAGTGATATTTCTGTCACAAAGGACCCGTGGAGTCATTTTCAAGCTCGAAATTCTCCAGTGGCTCCTGTCTCCTGCCAGAGAGAATCAAAAGTCCTTACATGGCCTATCAAACACTTTCTGACCATAACCACATGCCCAGCATCCTCCCTGCCATCTGTTCAAGCAAAACACCAGACTTTGCATGTGTTCTCCCTTTTCTCTCCTCTGCTTTGCCCTTTCTACCTATCTTCTGATGCCCAGCACCTGTTTGTCCTTCAAGCATCATTCTCTTCCCTGAGATATTGAACTGACCCCTTTCCTCTCCCCACTATTGCCTCCCCCAAAAGTTCAGGCCTCTGTTTCTGCTCCTATGACACCTAGTGTCCCCTCTGCAGTCAAGCAGGAGGTTACGTTGTCATTGTTTGCACACCTAGTTCTACAGTAAGCCATAAGCTGGTTAAGGTCAGGGAGGGCATCATTCCCTCTGGTATCTACAACCCACAACGCACAATTCCTGAACACTGCTGCCCCATACCTCTTGGCTGAGTGAATGGATATGTGAATAAGTTGCATGAATGGAACCAGATGAAACAGAGACTGAGAATGCCACACATCATTGAGAACTCACTGACCTGGTGATTTTCTGTATTTAGAATTCAGATTTTGACCTTAACTCCCACTAGAGAAAATCCAGGAGGTATTAAGAGCAGTTTTCCAAAGGAGACTTAATGTGTTAGATTTTGGAGAATCAGGAAAGGATAAAACCATGAACACTATTTGCTACCATGCAAAAGACTTCAAATTTAAAAAACGAACAACATTCACTGTGCTTACCCTTTCCTTTAGGACAAAATAAAATGATGATGGAAAGCTCAGGGTACTGTTTGCAGATGTCTTAAAGATTTGAGGCTGCATGTCAAGGCTGACACTGGAACAATCTTACTTTGGCACACCAGGTGACTTCAGAAGGAGGCCCGCTGGCGAGACTCCCGAGTCTCCAGAAGGACTGGAGGCTAGAGATGGAGCAACGCTGGGTCCGTGAAAGATGGGGCGCACGCCAGTTCAAAGTGGAATCAGATGGCCGCAAAGGCGTGACACGGCTGCAGGAGAATCCAAACAGCGCTTCGCAGTTCTCAAGTTCTTTTCACCTTGGAGCTTGGAGCACTTGACTCTAGCTTTCTCTGAGCAAGACGCCTTGGGTCTAAGACAGGGAGATTAATCTGGGAACAGAAACTTTCAAGGGGTGTGAGTTATATTTTACGATCTGACACTTGTCCTAATTATGAGCCTCAAGAAGTCAGTAAAATGTCTTTCTCTAACCTAGTGACATTAATTATCACTTTATAAGACTTCAAGTTTAGAAGGGGATGTTTACCCTCTTTCCTAGGCATTTTGTCTGCTTCTATTTAGAGTAAGACCCCAGCATAGGTTCCAATCAGATTTTTGCCTTTCAACAAGGAATGAATGCTTCCCACTTTTTTAGTGAAAAATAACTGTTGAAACCGGCATCTCATATTGAGAAAGTGGTAGCAAACTCATACCAAATAAGACATTTAAAATCAGATATCAAATTCTTTACTCTAGCACAGTATAAAACACTCGTTAAGCCAGAGAACCATATTTATGGAATATCTATATGCCAGATACCGGGCTAAGCTAGATACTAAATTTCCAACTCAAATGAAACAAAATCCCTGCTTTCAAGGAGCTTGTAGTTGTATGAAAGGAAAGGAGACTAGGTCAACCCCTATGGGGCACTGTGGCGGGTACACCAAAGGAGCATGCAGGAAGGGTGGTGGGGCCTCCCTGAGATGAGACACCCAAACCAGACCTCAGCGTGTGTGACAGGTTCTCAGAACTGAGTTTTGAAAAACAAGTCGAATCAATATTCTTGGTAGAGGACAGCAGGTGTGAGGGCTATAGGCCTGGAAACGCGATGTTACTTTACGCAGTTCATGGGGCAAAAAGTGGGGGGCAAGGGGCGGAGCGTGAGTGATGGGAGATGATTGATGAACAACAGGTGATGTCGCAAAGGGCTTTTGTTGGGCTAAGTAACTTTGACCATCCTGGAAGCTCTTGGACCCACTTAGGGTTTGAAGCGGAGAAGGACAGGATCCTGTGTACGTTCTGTCGAGATTCCATTGGAAGAAGTCGGGAGGCTGGCTCGGAGCGCAGCGGAGCCTGAGTAGAGAGACAGGGAAGATGCTCGCACAGCCACGCTGGGGAGACATCGGTGAGGTCCCGTCCTGAGGCAGGATCCGCGGGGTGGTTATGAGAGAGGGCTTGGTGACAGGGGTGCGTGTGTGCGTAGATGTGTGCATGTGCATGCATGGATGCGTGAACAACAGGGAACATGTCAGTTTGATTTAATGTATTGCTAGCTTTGGAATATTTGTTGGAGAGAAGTATCTTTTCCCGTGCTTCCTCAAAATCTGCTTTTCATGGTAGTCTTCAGTAATAAAATCAACCTGCCTCATTGTACATTTAGGGTTCCTCATTGCTACCTCAATTCACACTGTAATCACTCAGATGATGCTACATCCTGTTTTACAGACAGAACCTGGGAGCCACTGACAGGCAAGATGATATACTAATGACACGGGAGGCCTGCCACAGCATGGCTTGATAAGCAGTACCATGTCTGTGTCTAGGGTCCGAACTGGTGAAACCTGGGCCCCGAAGCAGAGTGTGAGAACTTCACTGCTCTGCCACCAGGCCAGGCCCAGGATACTCTTTCTTGACCCTGAGACTGGAGTTTGGTTGCCCAAGCAAGCAAGCTTCCTCTAGGGTAAAGCTGGTAGGTCTGCTCTTTCCTGGGCTGTGAGGGCTGAGTCTTGCCATCTCATCCTTTTGATGTAGATTTTACAGCTCGCATCCCTAGAGAGAAAGAATTCCTAGTAGTCCAAAGGAAGGACTCTCTGGGTGGGGCTGCAGCTGCTTGCTTCGGCCTGGGAAACTCCAGCCAGTCCTGACTGACAGCTACACAGAGAAAGCAGGGGTTTGCTGGCACTTCATGGCCCAGACGAGTGTGTCAGCTCCGTTCGTGGGCCCCTCATGCTCACCCCAGGCTCCTGCCTGTTTAGAGTTATGCCTTATTGCTGGGCGAGTGTATGACATGGGTGTAACGGTTTTAGAACTTCCTCCAGGCCCCGCTCTCCCAATTTTTCTCAGTCTCTCCTGCCATCCTCTTCACCAGCAGCCATTCCCTATGGAATGCTTTTATTAGAAGACGGGAGCCATGACGCCAAGGCTGGCCAAGCCTGTCTTTTCACAGGCCAGGGTGTCTGCCGGCTGTTGCTTGAGGTTCTGCCAGTGACTCCAGCCCTTTAAGCCGCGGCCCTATCTGGATGCAAAGTCAGCTGGGCACGGTGACGCTGGCTTCATGATGTGATGGGAGTCTTGTTTTGTTTTTTTCTCCTTTGTTTGCAAAGTCCACCAGGCAACAGTTATGCTGGCTTTGCAGTGTGATGGGTGTTTTATTTTTTCCATCTCAACCAGACAAAGCATAGAAAATGTTACTTGAAAAGAATGGAAAAAACCAGCTGTGGATATTAATATGGTCTTGAGATTAGAGAGTTCTGGAATGGAAATCTGAACACTGATCTCAAAACGTAAACCTTCAGCAGTGGTATAAGTGAGATGATCAACAATTTAAAAATTTTTACAGTAATGTATTTATTTTAAATAACAAACAGCTGTCACACACCTGTGATTTTTACAGATATTAAGGCTTAAAATGAGACAATTTTTAAAAAAAGAAATTATTTTAAAGAAAAATATTCTTTAAAATAAAAATGAATTTATAGATGGTGCAGTTGTAGGGGAGTGTCATGTGTCCCGTTCTTCTCTCCCATCCTGGAGTAGCTGTGCTGATGGGATGGGATGGGCTGGACAAGGGGCCTGCGCCGCCTAAGCCCGCTAGCGGAGTCCCAACCCTTTGTGCAGTGATTGGTTCAGTAGGGGCACGTGACCTAAGATGGTCCAATCAGAGTGAAACTTAGGTTGAGGGAGACAACCCCCTCATTCCTCTGGGATGGTCTTGGGTATGGATGGGAGGCCTCTGGAGGAAGAAAGCTGTGTTCAGGATGAAGGAGACACGTCAAGGAGAACAGAGCCTAGAGAACGGCAGACACGGGGCGTGAGTCCCGCTCAGACTTGAGCTGTGGCAGGCTCAGGTGCTGGGGCATACAGACGGTCTCTTGGTTGTCTTGTTTTCTGCTCCTTGCACCGGAAGGATCCTAACAGAGCAGATGGGGCAACGTGAGGAAGGCAGGAGAAGCGTGCCTGAAGTTTAGGAAACGCGGACTTGGCAGAGTCCAGGCTCCTCACCTTGCAGACAGATCTGTAGGAATGGAAACGATGGAAATAGTAAGACTAGCCAGCACTCGGCCAGGGTCTGCTGTGCCACGGTTACCTCAGGGACACCTCTCAGCAGCCCCGCGACGGAGAGAGCAGAAAGCCTGCGTCTTGTCTTGTGTCTGCCGTGTGCTGGCTGGTAACTTGCACACTTTCTTAGTGTGTCACTTGTCTATCTCAGAGGGGGTGAGTATTGAATGAGATAATGTGATCTAAACACCTCAGTGATCTGATTTTTAAAAAAATGCCTCTTATCACTCTCCTCTGAAAATTCTCTGTTCTGGGGCAAGGAAACTCACAGTTGTAGAGATATTAACACACACAGCTCTATCTCCTGAGTGTGGGAAGGCCTCTTTGCGCCTCACTGCTCGCCTACATTCTGCCCTTATTTCAAAGCCTTGTTCAAGACACCCCTTTTCTGGCAGCTCCCTCGCCACTCACAGCCAGTGCTGCTGTCTTTCGATGGCACATCTGCTGCAGCATTTGCTGTCTGTGCCACCATTGGCCCCGTCACGTGCCGTCCTAGTTGCTGTTTAATCCTTGATGCCCTGTTTTCCCTGAAGGTTGTCAGTTGCTAAAGGTCAGGGACCCTGTGCTCTAGCTTGTGACTTATCGCTCCCTGGGCGCTGTGAGAACTCCGTGACTGAGAAAATCCTTTGTGCCTTAATTTATCCAAGTGCACACTTGCTTGGAAGAGATGTAGAGGGGAGCAGTCATTTTTAGTTAAAGGCTTGAAAACTAGTTGTTTTTTACTTTTGTTGAATTTAACAACCTGTATACTTGGCTCGCATCCATTTAACCTTTGGCTTCTGTTCCCTCCTTTTTCATCCACCGAATAATACAAATAAACAAACAAAAAGCAAATAATAACAACAACAACTAGGAAAAACTGCCCACACAAACTAGAAGCAGCTGATGATTCCTGATGTCCGGCAGGGGGCTTGTGGGTGGGGGTGGAGGGAGCCGCCAGAGGGGACTTTTCTCCAGGTGTCAAGGATTGGTGCCCAGGTGAAGGTGCGGGTAGCCTGTGGGCAGAAAAGAGAGGAATTCTTTGGAGTGTTGGTGGACAGAACCATTTTCTTCTTCCTCAGTACGTTCCAGGCTGGTGGCTCAGGGCTAGTGGTGGAGGCCGAGCCCTAAACACACATTTTATAAGGTGCTCTGAGGCTCTTTGAGCTCAGAGCAGGTGCTGGCTGAACTCCAGGCCGTGTCATTTAACCCCACGGAGCACCAGACTTTCTTTGTTTGCTGTCGTAAATGCCATTAACATTTTGCGAATCCCAGTAGCTGTTCATGTCTGTAAAGGGAATAGTAGCACATGATGCTTAGGTTGTCATTTCAATTAACTTCAAAACGTGAAAACCCCAACAATTGCTTTTCACAAGTATTTCCCTGGTTTCTTTGTTTTCATGAGACTTGTTGACACTGAATTCAGGATGACTCATTTTCAAAGTGTAGAGTGATGGAGACTGTGGAAGTGCCAGGAAAGTGGAAACTGGTCTTTGCCCTATTCCATCTAAGGAGAAGAAGAGGCTGTCTTAAATAATAGATAATAATAATAATATACCTCATGTGTGTACAGTGTTTTATAGTTTTCAAAACACTTCCACATTTTTCATTCTGCCTGACAGGAAGTCGAATAGCAAACAATCTTGGTGGGTGATCAATATGATGAAGATGTGACACTCTAAGCAGGACTGGAGAGAATGTGGATGATCTAAGCTGTTAGTTGGACAAGTGTGGAGCTAGTGTCATTTTTCACTTTGGACAAATGTACATTTCCTAATTGCAAGAAAGGGAAACAAAAGTCGCCTACCTGTGTCTGATGTGATCCAAGATGGATGCTGATTGGGCCAGAGGTATTTCAACACCTTTGGCTCTAGGGCGGGCTCAGAGGTGAGGAAGCTCTGATTTTTACACTACTTTTATTAACTGTCATGTATATATGTCATATGTCACTTGACGATGAGGATACATTTTAAGAAATATGTCGTTAGGCAATTTTGTGGTTGTGCAAACAACATAAAGTGCACTTACACAAACCTAGGTGGTATAGCATACTACACATCTAGGCTATATGGTACTAATGTTGTGGGACCATAGTCATATATGTGGTCCATTGGCCAAAATGTCATCATGTGGCACATGACCATATATACAATGGAATATGATTAAGCTGTAAGAAAGAAGGAAATCCGACAATTTGTGACAGTATGGATGAACTTTGAGGGCATTATGCTAAGCGAAATAAGTCAGACAGAGAAAGACAAATACTGTATGATCTCACAGGTGTGGAATCTAAAAAAAAACTGAACTCTCAGAAACAGAGAATAGACTGGTGGTTGCCAGGGGTGGGGGTGGGGGTATGAGTGGGAGAAATGAGGGAAGGCTTTCAAAGGGCACAAATTTTCAGTTATAAGATGAATAAGTTCTGGGGATCTAATGGACAGCGTGGTGACTATAGTTAACAACACTGTATTATATACCTGAAAGTTGGTAAGGGTATAGATCTTAAAAGTTCTCATCACACACACACAGACACATACACACACTATGTAATGTGATGGATGTGTTAACTAACCTTATTGTAGTAATCACTTCACAATATATATGTATATCAAATCATCACATTGTACATCTTAAACTTACACAAGGTCATATCAATTATACCTCAATAATGCTGGGGAAAAAAGACCCAAAGCAAGAACAACAACAAAAAACCCAGCTATCGTGTTGAGCACATGCTGTGTGTTGGGTACTGCACCAGGTACTTCACGAGCATTATGCTCATTTAATCTCTACAATACTATGAGCTGGTTGCTTTCATGGTCCCCTTTTACAGAGGGCGATACTGAGGTTTAGAGAGATTACGTAATTTACCCAAGACGACTTAGCTAGTTATTGACGGAGGTGAGATTTAAATGCCTGATTCCCAACCTTAATAAAAACTCAATGTGCTTAATCCTTGTGCCGCAGTGCCGTGCTAAGTGCTGATGGCAAAGCTGGTGGAGGAGGCATCTCTGATAGCTCCACAGGTACCTGTCAGAATCAGAAGCAGGATCAAGTCCTATGGTTCAATGACCACAGGTCAAAAATCCACACCCTAAATGAGACCCAGGAAGGAGAGGAGGTTGGAGAGGAGCTGCGATCTTGGCAGGACCAGAAAACACAAATTAAATATCAACGAATTAGTGTGCTTTCTTTTCCGTTACCGTCGTGTTGTTACCATATGGTTCAGTGGTTAGAGTGTTGTGACGATGGCCCTGAATGAGTCAAGCCTCCCTGTGTCAATGGAACTTTGCTTCTTCTCCCATCAAGGAGTGGAATCTACTTCTCTATTCTTTTGAATCTGGGTTGGCCTGGGTATTTTCTCCCACCGATAGAGTACGGTGGAAGTGGTGTTGTGTGGATTCCAGAGCCGAGGGCTTAAGGGGCCTTGTGCCATCTGCTCTCACCGTCTTAGAACTCTGAGACCATCATGCTGTGAAGAAATTCCGCTTTAGTCTGTTAGAGGATGCGAGGCTATGCATTGAGGAATAGATTGGAATAGACCAAGGTCCCTCTTAAGAGCTAGCACCAACTGCAAGACATGGCACTGACCATCTTGGACCCTCTAATCTCAGTCAAGCCACGAAGTAAGTGATGGCAGCCTCTTGAATGATCCCAGGCAAGACGAGCAGAGAAACTGCCCAAACTGGCATCTCATAGAATTATGAGCAGTAACACACCATTGTGGTGTTAAGCCACTGCATTTTCCGGTGGTTTGTTATGCAATGAGATAACGGTTTTGGGAATCTTAATAATACTTTAAATTAAAGAACATTTTGTCACTATTTTCATAAAAACCTTGAGTATGCCAATCTGAGAAGGACAGTGGTTAGCCAATGCCACGGAGCTAAAGAGTAACAGAGCAGGGGTTGGAACCTGGGCCTGGACACTAGGTGTCATGTACTGGAGCGTGAACGCCAGTGTTCCTTATTTCCTTTGATTAAAAGAAAAAATAACGTTGGTTCGCTTGAAAGTTGACTTAATTATGTATTAATAGATTTGGATGACACGTGTCAAATACGACTGTGGGTGGGCAATCCTCGAAGGTCTCAGGAAGGAGCCCCGGAGACCACGCTGCGCCTCTGATGGTGAGCGTCCCAGGCACTCCAGTTGTGTGGCTTTCTCTTCTCACCACAGGGCTGGGTTCATAAGTTCATTGCTTACACTGGGGGGACTTCCCAATAAGGCAGAATTATTAGGAAGTTACTTTTCCTTCCATTTAAAGTTCCTTGAATTCGCAAAAATAAATTTCATTTTGAAAGATCAATGCAAACCAAGTTAACCATTTAAAAACGCTTTAGAACATTTCTGGAGTATTATCTTGTGGTAGCACAGGGACCACTCTGTAGGCTTGTTTCAAAAACAGAGCAAAAGCGAAACCAAGCCAAACTGAAGCCGGCTTCTCCAGAGATAGACTCTTGAACAGTTTTCCAACTGAAGCCTCATTTCTAGCTGCTCTTGAACTCTGAGGGCTTTTCCTTTTGGTTTTAAACATCCTATGCCATTAACTTTTGTGTGTTCTTTGTTGTCACTAAAGACAGGCTGTCATTTTTCTTTAAAATAAATCATAAAACAGCTGGCACAAGTATAAGGAGAGTTTCTCAGGAGCATCTCACACCCACACGGAAAAGGAGAAGGCCCTGAAGGGCCACGCAGCCTCGCTGCCGGCCATCCGTGTGTGGCTGTGTGTGACGGTGCGGGTGTCTGCTTCTGGAGAATGCAAGTGATCTGCAGAACCGTGTGCCGTTCACCTCAGCGTCTGCTTGTGTCCTGGAAGACTTGTTTGGTTTGAGCAAGTATGCACTTGTTTTCACTATGAAGTGACACAAAATCAATAAAAAAGTAGAAGTAGTGATAATTTTACAAGCTGGCTTTTCGCCAAAATTGAACCCGGTAGTATTGGTCGACAGGATTGTTCACAATAAATTTGAACAATGTTGAATAATTTTGAATGCTTGTATGTCCTCTGGGTTTACCAAATTGTGTAAATGTCTTTTCTTGGCAACTCAAAATATCATTTGGTGTGTAAAGCTAATTATTTAAACATAGCCTAGATATTACATAACACGTAATGTTAAAGTGAGTGTAATGTGACTTCCTAGTCTTCAAAAAAGCTGCCTAAAAAAATTCTATTGTTCTGCTGCAATTATGCAAATGAGAAAGGATACAAGAGTTGGCTCCCATATCCTGCTTATTAGGTGATGGTGGAAAATATGAAGATTTTCAAAAAAATGTCCAGTGTCTATTTGTTTCTAATTTTCCTTCTGTTAATGTCACTGTAAATTTCAATGTCATATTCCCGCACGTTGCTGCCCCTAATCTGACAGTGTCAGAGGATCTATCTTCATTTTCTCACTCGTTTCATAATCTAATCCTCAGCTCTAACATGCAATTAGTGCCCTCTCCGCCCCCTGCATACCAAACAGGCCGACTGCTACAGCTCTCCCTGTGCAATCCGTTTAGTGAGGCCGCCCGTAATGAATATGTACATTTAGAAGACCTCGCGCAGAGGGTCACAGGCAATCAACCTTGAATTCAATTATGCGAGTCAAGGTTAATGACTCGCTGCAGTGGTCAGAGGCATTCAGAATCCTGCAGATTAAATCAGCCTGTCAGAGCTGACAATGTAGAAAGGACGGAATTACTTGTGTGAGAAACAGGGAATTGTGCAAAGATAAAATGGTGTCAGTCCTCACGAAGATTACATTGGAGTTCTCTGTGGCAAATCAGATTGTAAATCTCGTCTGGACCTGCGATATGATTAGTCTACAGAAAGACGTTTCTAGATTGTAATACGGAGCCACTAATAAGACCTCCTGAACTCCACGCTCGCTAGGTGACTCCGTTCTCTACCTCATCATTAACATCTTCTGATTGTTCAGCGTGAAAAATGAAATTACTATTTTTTTAGGTATATTCATGAACTATGTCCTGTGTGATCTTTTATAACACAACTCATCATTTAATTGGTAGAAAAAATTAAAATTTTTTTGCCAATTGTTTTATGCTACGCTTTCCCTTAGTTTTCTTTTGAGCCCTGTCTTGGTCATATTAGATCATACCTAGCTGGGAAGAAAATCAGAAATAGGTTAAAAACAGTTTTGCTCATAAAAGCAGGTATCTTATGATTTGAAATAAATACAAACTACATGAGTATTAAAATTTGTTATAATTTATTTGCAAAACAAACAAATATAAATTTTATTGGAATTTGCTCCAGAAGCTAAACAGTTTTTCTGTGTGCTGAGATACACATGTGTTCCCCAAATGCATGTGGGAGAGAAACTTTCCTCTTTCTTTCCATATTCTCTCAAGAGCAGAGTCCCTGCTTTAGACTCATTTCTGGGCACAGAATCCCTGACTTATGAATAATCATTGGCAACACATTTCTTGCATATTAAAAAAGAATGTTCTTGCAATTGTGCCTTAAATGACAGATATGTTCTTTCAGGTAGATTTCAATAAGATTTTGATGATTTTCAATAAGGTGTTGAATTCAATAGGGAAGTTACTCTTCCCTCATTTGTATTTTCTTCCCCTTCTTTTTTCTTCTCTCGATGTCTCCCTTTCTTCCTGTAAGGAGCTCACAGTTAAGTGAAGGAAGAAGGACGTAGCCAGCTGACTGGGTTACAGTATGGTGAGTGTTGTAATGGAGGAGCAAGCATGTAAAATACTGTGCTAGGCCCTAGGGAGGAGGCCATGGATCCTGCCTGTGTGAGTGTGCGTGTCAGAGCATGGAGGTGGTGTGTTAGGAGGTGGGGCTTGAGCAGCGAGGAAGACTTCACATGGAAGGAAATATTTGTGTTGAGCTTTGAAGGAGGAATAGGAGTTTTCCAGACCGACAATTGGGAAAAGGCCTCCTGGTCCTAGAAAACAACATGAGCAAATGTGTAAGATGTGTTTGGGATGGAAGCAAGTGATGTGAGCTGGCCAGGGCACCTGGAGAGCAGCAGGTGACAAAGGAGAGAGGTCATTTAGGACCTTGAGTACCCCATGCTCCAGCATCAGTAAACCTCTTGGCAAAGCTTGCCATAAAACAGGATTCATTATTTAAACCAAATCATCTCCCTCTTTCCCATTCATTTTTCACTACATGTGGGTTTTGAACACTGGCCTTGCTAAAGTAGGCTGGAAGTACCTGTTACTTCACATCCCACAGTGAGGTGCAGAGGGGCTCTGCTTCCCAGCAGACTGGGGAGGAGGAGATGCGGCCCTGCTTCTCTGTCTTTACTTTGAGGACCCATGGGAGACCCGCCTTGTGCCAACCAGAATACCAAGCTGTGGCCATGTGTTGAGCAGATGGCTTTCTTGGTGTTTTTTAGCCCCTAAAGTGGATACACATTCTTTTGTGCCTAAGAGCCCGGCTCACACCGTTTCCTAGGACTGGCAGTGGCCTGTTCTCTCTGCTCATCTTTCTGCTTAGAGATATCTTTCTAGTCTTGAGTTTCCATTCTCTAGGATGGCCTTCCCAAGTCACGGGGCTACCTGTGAGCTCGTCTGCTCCTGGCCTTGGAGCACTTGCTGCCTGGAACACAAACTTGGCCAATAACCAGCGCTGAGGTGGCCTTGTTTCTCCTTCGATTCTTGTCTCTTCATTACTGAGAGGATGGTTGGTTAACCACCGATTTAAAGCTTGACCCCACAGTGTGGCACACACTGCTTGGGGTGATTGGGCCTTGGTTCCTCTTATTCACTGATTTTTAATGCTGGTGAGGAGAAGGGAGGGTTGGAAGTATGTGGAGAATTCTCTGTTGTCTCAATGCCTGGGAGATGCTAAAGGAACTACTTTCCTGTAACAGACGGAACGGTCGTGCAGTGAAATGAGGATTGTGCAACACGGAATTTTGATACAGCAAGCTTCATCCTACATCAGAGCCCTTCAACACATGAGCTTGCTCCAACTGGAAGGCTTTCCCTCCCGTCCTCTTCTGGCTAGCAGCTCTTCCTGTTGCAGGTAACCAGTGTATAAGATGTCGCTGTTCACCCTCCAAAATGATTCACTCATCAGCTCTCTTTTCACTCCCTACATAGTATGTGTTTGGAACACGTAGCATGTATTCGTAATTATTTCTTTATTTTCTTATTGGTTGTTAGACTCTTAAGTCCACGAGAGCAGGTGCTTTTGTCTGGCTTGTTCACCATCAGCATCAAGCACAGTCACCTGCACATAGCTGGTGCTCAGTGACTATTTGATAAATGAGTCTTCTGCTCTAGGTGGGATTTGCAGACTTAGCAAAGAAAAACGCAGAACATTCACTCATATTTGAGTTTCAGGTAAACAATAAACAATTTAAAAAATATTCCCATGTCCCAAATAATACATGGGACATATTTGTATTAAATATTTATACTAAAAAATGATTCATTGCTTACGTGAAATTCAAATTTAACTGGTCATCCTATGTTTTATTTGGCAACCTTAATCTAAGTTACCAATAGCTTGAGGGCGGATACCATATATGACTGTACGTCTTTGTGTTCTTCCACTGCCTCGATCAGTACCCTCCAGAAGTAGGCATTCAGACATGTGCTGATGGTATTTGACTGAAATGCATTTTGGCATAACTGAGGATTGAATCTCTCTGTTAATAGGGTTCCTAGGTGAAATTCCAGGGCAATAAGTTTCCTCAGGGTAAAACAAGAGTGAAAAGTCTCTCTTTGTGGAGTCTTTTTATCTGGATGTGGTTACTGGAGTTACTTCCGTTAGAAATCCAAAGGCTAATTGTGTTATGAGACATTTTAGCTGCTAACCCAAAACCAAGCTGCGTAAGTCACCTTCATTTTAAATGAGCTTGGTGTTATTCATAGGACATTTTGTACTGGAAGATTATTCTGAGTCATGTTGAGAAATGTCCTCTAACCAGTGTTCATTGATGAGCAGTGGCCAAGTAGCTGTCAGTGATTAAATGGGGACTGGGGTTTTTCTCATTCAGCTCCATCAGAATTCCAAGCAAGAAAACAAATGGTCTGGGGCTATTTTTGTGAACCTCATAGCCCAGAAGTGATAGAAATAGGAGGGCTCTAGCTGGGTTCCCAGCTCAAGTTTGGCAGGGTCCAGCCACTCTCGGTAGCCGTAGGGTGCCTGGGCGGCAGAGCACTGCGCTCTAGCTCTGCCCTTCTCGTCTCTTGGAGGTGGATTTGTCCGGAGGAAGCATGAGTGCCTGGAACAAGACCCTGGCTTCAGGCTCGCAGACTGCCGGTCTTTGGGCAGCAGATGAAGTGTGTGAATGCATGTGTCTGCTGTGTTCCCAGCAATAAATATCGTTGAAGGAGCAAACGTATGTGGGTAGGAGAATGAATGAAAGAAACCAAGGAAGGCATGAAATTTGGCTAGCTGAGGGGATATGGGTTAAACTGGAAAGTTCGTCGAGTGGTCTACTGTACGTAGGTAAAAGGGATTGAAGTTATATAATGTTATATAATGCAAGAAATTATTGTTATTATCTTTGTTATCATCAACATTGTTCTCATTTAATATTATTATGAAGCATCAAAATTAAAAAAAAATTCATTGAATCTGAAATTTAATCTGACTGTGCCCAGATCTTCCAAACAAAAAGAATACCTATCTCTTCAAAAGTAAGTGTTGCTGTTCTGATTTAGTTTACATAGCTGAGAGCAGTTAACATTTCAGAAGATTTTTATTTTCTTGATTCTGTATGGATAGGATTTCCAGGTTTGTGTCTGTGCAATGAGAATAAATCGTTCTGGGAGAGCAGAACGTAATAGCTGCCACGTTGTCTTCCAGCTGCACATGCTTTGCTGTTCTGATTCCTTTCTGTATCTTTGTGTTTTCCTTCTTTTTCCATATCTTTAATATTATTCACTAAAAATCATTTTTTTCTCTCCTTATTCTTCCCCTGATCCTCCTAGGATTTCAGTTTTTCAAGAAAGCTATCCGATTCTATTAAAGAGCAGACAATGAAACAAATGCTTCCAAGTCCAGGCTAGCCTGGGAGGTCTGGCCAACGTGGATACCAGGGGGCTCACGGGAGATCCGCGTGATATACGGGTCACACGCCCAATTTAATTTTAGATTATTTATGCTAAGTCAAGCCAGTCTTGAATTGACTATAATGTCCTATTATGATTCCCCAGCTCCCTTCCTGATCAGTGGAGGAGATGGAGTTGGCTGGTTGAGATTTTCCCAAATTGTGCTCTTTCTGCTGTTGCTATGTCAATGAGCTGTGCCCTTTGTGGAATTGTGGAAGCTTCTTTTAACGACAATTCTTGCTGATTTTCTGTTTGTGCTGGTAATATAAAACTATCTTTACAAGTGAGTTATGATATTGTTTGATTTTTGTAAGTTAAGCAGCTAATAGCACAAAAGGTAAGTGGGCACAGCCAAAGTAGTAAGGTGGTCCAGTAATGACCTATGTCTGAGAAGCACTGGGTGAGGGTCTGATGCCTGGCTCATTCTGAGGACGCTGCACAGTTTTAGCTACATAATGCCAGCTGATCAGATCAGGCTCAAATTGTGCTAGCAGAGAAGGAGCACATTACTAGAAGAAAGGAAGCAATGGAATTTTCAGGATCCATTACTATATGAATTATGGATTAAATCAGTAAAGGTTCTGAGCTATAGATTGACATGATGCATCCTGTCAAAGGACCACTTATAAACTTGGAAGGTGCATTTATGATGTAACATGTCAAAAGCCCATTTATTAAAATCTCTATGCCCTGGATTGATGGTATTGTTTTTTTCTCAAAATATATTTTAGTCTTAAGTGAAGGGCAGAGGAAAGAGAAGACAGCTTTCTTTTAAAGCGACAGTTAGGAGACTATTGTAACCGTTCAGGTAAGTGGTGGTGAAGGTCTTAACCGAGTTGAGGCTGTGGGGATGGTTTGGAGAAATATTAGTGGGCAGAATCAATAAGCTTTAGTCGCCAACCGGGTTGTGTCGGAGTTTAAAGGCCCTTGAAAATGGGGCTTGGCCTTATTCATCCTTACAGCTGCCCTCAGGGCCAGGAAGTGTGTTTTGCACACATGTGGCCTTTTCACAAATAAAGGTTTTGAAAGGAAATGAGTGCAAATCAGTTTTCTACGGGGCCTCCTCAGTGATGCTGATGTATAAAAAAGACACGCTTTATAAATTAAAAAAATGGTAATATGAAAAACACATATTGAATGTAGAATGACATTAGAGATGACAAATTGGCATATATTTACAGTGAAATAAAAATCATGAAATACAAGGGGGTACCGATGTTCATTAAATGGCGTAATAGACTGTGAAGCAAGTTCTGTATTGAGTTGATTCTTCTGGTAAATAGAAAAGATATAAAGATTTGCTCATTCATCCATCTAGTCTATAAATATTTATTGAACACATTGATTACGGTTTTATGGATCAGCAGCACCAAGTGTGGAGGTGGCCAGAGCAGGTCGCGGTCACTGTATTTCAGAAGTAAATGTTCTGCCTAGGAACTGCTGGCTAAGTGGGATGTTATTTACTGGTATAGACAAATTAAAAACATAAATAACATTCCAGTGTCTCAGTCTTTTCAATGAACACAAATTATGAGTTTTGTATATGTAAAGCACAGTCTCCCAGTGGAAAAACACTTTATTGATAATTTGTGTTGTGTCCAGTGTGGGGCAAATTGCTAAGGTCAAGACCATTCCCTAATTCTGGTTGTGTTAATAGCACCCCCTCGCTCACTTCAACAGCCAATCCAAATATATTCAGGGATTAATTTGTGGATAATAAAGTAGTGTCTGTTTGGTCAACTCTCCTTCGTTCATTTCTAGATGGGTGGCTTTGGCCTTGCATTCATGTGTTCAATCCCAAGTCTACTTTTGGAAATGGCAACAAGCTAAGGGCTGCCTCAGCTCCGACGCACGCTCTCTGAGTGTGGTCAACGTCAGGCAAACAGATGACGCAGGCATAACTTGTCCTTGATGGTCCCAGACAGGGTCACAGGGAGGAGTCACCTCCCCTTCAAGCCCACTTCTTTTATGCCTACTCATCCCACATTTTAAATCTGTTCTCTGCGCAGTAGCCAGAAAGCTAGATATAAAAAAATCCACCAAAATTGAATCATGTCACCACTCCGTTGGAACATTACAGTGCAATCAGAAGACATCCCAGCTCTCCCACAGCTGGTCCTACCTGGCCTGTCTCCTTTGGCTCATTGTATCTCAGCCACGTTGGTCTTTATTCTGTTCCTCGTACTCCTTAAACTCCCTTGCTTATGCTTTGCAGAAGCTGTTCCTTCTGTGTTGCGTGTTCTTCCCCCAGGTGGGGGTCTGGTGGACTCCAAGTGACCGTTCAGGTCTTGGTAGGGAAGTCTTATCTGATCCCCAGTATGAAGTGGACTACCTGCTTTTACCCACTGCTATTATCACTCATAACTACCTCCTTTGACCCACTGCCAATATCACTCATAACATCCTATCCTTTTTCTTCATAACACATACCATAATTTATTAGGTCTTTATTTACACGTTTTATTACACGTTTACTTGTTATTTATGTCTAGTCTAAAGTCCATGAGGACAAGTAACATGCCTCTTTGCTGACCATTGTATATTGAGCACAGAGGGCATGTTTGGCACATGGCAGGTAATCAGTAAATGTTTGTTGAAAATGGCGACTGTAAACATTCCTTCATTCAAATTCATTAAAATTCAATAAAGCCAAATTTGTTGAGATGCAACTTCAGGTAAGACTTACAGAGTTTGCCTCTGTGGATGAAAGAATTGTGAAGGTTCAGGGTACAGTTTGTATTCAGAGAAGGTTTTTTGTCTGCACCTCTGAAGCTGTGCCGTGTGGGTGAGGCTGACAGGGCCCAGAGAGTGTGTGGTCTTGGCTCTGACATTTTTCTTTGTGATCGTTAATGCTGGTTGAGGGACAGTCTGAGTTGCTTGGAATTAGTATCTCCTCTGGTAGAGGCATAATGGCCTTGTTTGCTCCCAAGATTTGAATATGTCCTGTCTCCATGTGCCATGTGTTTTCAGCTAGAACCCTGGCTAAAACTGGATACGAACATGGGGGCAAGCTTAATGTGAGCCTAATAAGTTTTAATAAGGAACTCAAAGTAGACTGATTTTAGTTTAAACCTTAGGCCACAGCAAGAGAAAGTCTTTGCAATTTCCATACCGCCTGGCCTACTTCCTTTCTTTGAGGGGCTTCAGGGAAGTTTTAGGATTCCCTTTGTTGTGATTCCCTTGATTGCTACTTGGCCTTAAGGCTTGGAGATCTCCATCTTATTAGCAGAGCTCAAGGCAGGAAGAAGAGAGAAACAGTAGAGTAGAGAGAGAACTCTAGGAGTGGAAACACCAAGAGACAGATTCCACAAATAGTATTCAGTGCAATCCTATCAAAATTCCAATGGCAGTTTTCACAGACATAGAACAAACAATTCTAAAATTTGTATGGACCCACAAATGACCCCAAATAGCCAAAGCATCTTGGGAAAGAAGAACAAAGCTGGAGGCATCACACTCCCTGATTTCAAACTATATTACAAAGCTATAGTCATCAAAACAGTATGATATTGGCATAAAAACAGATACTTAGATCAATAGAACAGAACTGAGAGCCCAGAAATTCTCACACATACATGATCAATTAATTTATGACAAAAGAGCCAAGAATATACAATGGAGAAAGGACAGTTGCTTCAATAAATGGTGTTGGGAAAATTGGACGACCACATGCAAAAGAATGAAACTGGACTCCTACCTTACACCATACATAAAAATTAACTCAAAATGGATTAAAGACTTGAACTTAAGACCTGAAACCATAAAACTCCTAGAAGAAAACATAGGTGTTAGCTGTTTGACATAGGTCTTGGCAATGATTTTTTGAATCTGGAAACCAAAAGCAAAAGCAGCAAAAGCAAAAAGAAACAAGTGGGAGTACATTGCACTAAAAAGCTTCTGCACAGCAAGGGAAGCCATCAACAAAACGAAAAGAGAACCTGCTGAATGGGAGGAAATATTTGCAAATCATATATCTGATAAGGGGCTAATATCCAAAATGTAAAAACTCATACAACTCAATAGCAAAAAACAAGCAATCTGATTGAAAAATGGACAGAAGATCTGAATAGATATTTTTCCAAAGAAGACATACAGATGTGCGACAGGTACATGAAAAGATGCTCAACATCATTAATCATCAGGGAAATGCACATCAAAACCACAGTGGGATATCACTTGACACCTGTTAGAATGGCTATTATCAAAAAAAGATAAGAAATAACAAGTGTTATTAGCATTTTTAAGAGAATTACATTCAGTAACAACTAGTACCTTCTTCATACATTCCATTGGATGCTTTATCCTCTGGTACCAGGGGCCCAAATTACCCTTGACTTTAACTCGTCCTGTTTTCCTCTTCTGCATGGTAGAATTGGGGACAAGCACAGGGAGACCCAAGCTCCCATCAGAAGGTGAGAATACACCGCAGAGTTAACTGTGACATTGCCCACCCATCTGGTCATACTTCAAAAAGGGGCCATATGTGTGTATTTTGAATTTGGATGGGCATTCTTCATCTGTTATGGACTGAATGTTTGTGCCCCCCTGAAATTCACATGTTAAAGCCCTACCCCTCCATGTGATGGCGTTAGGAGCTGGGGCCTCCAGGAGGTAATTAGATTTAGATGGGGTCACAAGGGTGGAGCCCTCCCAAATGAG
Organism: Equus caballus; assembly: GCF_041296265.1. NCBI lineage: Eukaryota > Metazoa > Chordata > Mammalia > Perissodactyla > Equidae > Equus > Equus caballus. The sequence goes on along the minus strand of NC_091702.1, from coordinate 11,000,066 downwards.
ATTAAGGACCTTATATGACTCACAAGAGTGCATCCTCTGTCGGTCTCTTGCCACCATGTGAGGGTACAATGAGGAGTTGGCAGTCTGCAGCCTGGAAGAGGGTCCTCAGTAGAAGCCACCATGCTGGCATCTTCATTTGGACTTCTAGTCTCCAAAACTGTGAGAAATAAATTTCTCTTGTTTATGAGCCACTCAGTCTATTGTACTTTATTATAGCAGCCAGACCTAGCAGCCAGAACTGTCCCTCTCTTACCCATTCCTGGAGCTAATATTCTGGCTGGTGAACTCTTACTCATCTTTCAGACTCAGTTAAGAAGCCACCTCAAGACATTTAATACAACCACTTAAAAAGATGTCTCACCAACTCTCCCTTTAGCCTTTAAAATTTCAGTGTTCTCAAGCTCACCTTCCAACTGCCAGCACCATGACCCCATTCCTGAGAGTTTTTTCTGAGACAGGAGCCTGCTCTACCCACACACAGGCAAGGCCAGAAGTGCTGGGGAATTAATCTCTCTGGGAGCAGGCCTCAAATAATGCCTGATAGGATGTGGTGTATGAATACCCCGGCTCCCTCACCCCCTCAGTGGCATAACATCAAGGTGCATGTTCGACACTGGAGCCCAGAGTTCCTCAGCAGGATTAAGCTCAGTCTATCCACAGTGATAGTCTATCTGATGACACACCCTTTTTAGGCAACCTTCCCTCCCAGTCTACTTTCCCTACTACCCTACTAGCATTTACTGAGGGCCCTCTCAATAAACTATTTGTACTTGATTCCTTTTCTTAAAAAAACACAAATAAGAAAAAAAGAAGCAGCCACCATTTTTGTGAAGCCTTCTTGACTCTCAGTTACTCCTTGCTTCCCTCTTAACACTCCTAATCTCCAAGATACCAAATGCTGGTTTACTTGCCTGTCTCCCAGAGGAACTCGAACTCTGGGTGAAAGGACTGTGTGTTACTCATCTCTGTGCCATCAGCACCTAGCCCTGTGCTGGGCTCGTATTACGTACTCATTGTTGAGTGAATGAAGGATAGAAAATGACAAACTTCTTGAAGCAATAGCTTGCCTGGCACTTTCTAGTTTGATTCTGTAGCAAACTCTGTTGGTTCCCTACCCACATCCCCTTGGATTTCTTTTATCATTTCTCTGTCTCTCTCCCCTGACTTCACCCAACCACCCGAATCTGTGACTCCTCCTTGAAAGTTTGCTTTTGGGCTCCTGGAGTCAGAAGGTTGAAAGTGTCTGTGAGTTTATAGCTCAGCCCCAGGGACTCACTCATGGGATAGCAAGTGGGTCCATGTGTATATGGCACACAATGTTTGGTCCTGTGGGTTTAGAGGTCATGGTTCCCAGAGGAGGGATTTTTCTTTATTGTAAAAATTCCATTTACAATAAAGCTGTGGCTGCCACCTAGTTATTTAGAGCTCCTGGTGATAGAAGAGAGAAAGGAACTACCGTACTGGCAGGGGTAACTGACACTGAGCACCATGAAGACATAGGGGTGTGACTACAAAATGGGGAAGAGATCTCAGGACCCACTGGGCTTTGTCTTGGTGCTCCATGGTTATTTTTAACTGTGAATGGGCAATTAGAGCAACCATGTCCTGATATGAGAGTCATAACTGGGCTCAGATCCCTCAGGGATGAAGGTCTGGTTCATTCCACCAGGCAAGCTGCCCAGACCAGCAGCAGTGCTAGCTGATGGTGAGGGAAATCTAGAGAGGGTGGTGGAGGAATGAGGTAATGAATACCAGTTATGAACTTGAGATCAGTTGCAGCAGTGGGCTTTTATTCATCCCGCTAACCCTCCTCTTGTAAGTTTTCCCCCCAAAATTTTGACCACCCATCATTTTGAAGGAGCTATAGCAGGACGAAGTGAACGTAATGTGAGATGTAAGTGGATCTAGGCAATGAGATCCCTTTGCCATTTCCGTGTGCCTCTACCCTGCCTTCAGTGTGCTTTTGCCACCTATGGCCCTCATCTGCGCCTTTTCCTCAGCAACCTGCCTGCAGCACGCTGGAGCTTCTTTTCCTGCAAGTAGAGAGACCTGTAAGTGCCTGGGCGTTTACATCCCCCTGTAGTGGCCTTAGCCAACGGCTGAAAGGGGTAGGAATTTGAGAGCCTAGATCCCTTTCCTTAGATTGGGACGACTCTGAGACATAATCTTTGCTCCGGAGCTTTCCTTCAGGATCAGGCTGAAGCTACCAGAGAACTTCACCTGCAATCCCGTGTTCACTGTTGCTTCCCCCATTCCTTTACTAGATTGTTCTGGGATAATTTCTTTAATAAATCGTTTGCATTTGAGCCTTCATTTCAAAGTCTGCTTTTGGAGAGTCCAACATAAGACAGATTCTCCTCTCCTTGTTCAGATTTTGAGAAAATACGTTATGATTGGGTCCCAATTGTCTTTTTAAGTGACTACAGCTGAGGAACTGGATGCAGACTACCCAGGAGGAAGCTCTTTGTTGAGAGACAATTCTTCCTAAGTCTCTTGCATTTCTATGTATCTTGCAAGAAAGTCATTGATTGCTCTTTGTTGTAGACTTCCTTTTCAAGATATTTGCATAGTGAACAGCTTTGGAAGATAGATATAGTGTCTCCCTCCAGAGCAAAGGGCCAGCATGCTTACTGCTCGTTATAAAAGATTCATGTTCCCTAAGGTCAGGGTTCCTTTCCTATAGCACAACCCACTGCATGTGCAAGCATCTATAGGTGCCCATCCACATTGCCCTGGGGAACTTGGGAGCAAGGGGAATTGATGCAAATATGCTGATACTCATGCTGCTGCTCTATTCTGAGCATACAGTCCTTCGTCTCTGACCCAAGAGTCTTGTGTCTTCTGCCAGCATCCGTGAGACTGTGGCAGGCTAACTTCCTAGCTTGAGAACAGGGTAAAATCTCAGACTCTTTACTGTTCTTTCTACTCTTCTGCTCAGGAATTCCCAGTGGTTCTTTCCCTCTGCTGACCATCCTCCTCCTTCATTTGTCTAATCTGCACAACAGGCTTTTCTGACTGACCCATAGGATGTGGCCTCTTCTTCCTCGGATCTCCACTCTTGGTATCTGCTGATTCATCACATGCCATCTTGATCTTCACTCTCAACAAAAATAACAAAACCCCTGTATAACTAAAAACCACTTCCCCAGGGATGCTCTGCCTCAAACTCCCAGGCTTTCCTGGTTGACTGCGACCTTGAAGCCCCAGCTGCCCTCTGGGTTCCTGAGGCTCCTGCTGGCCAGGCCTCCCTTCAGCCCATCCTTCCTTGGCCTAGAGGACCTACCCAGACCAGAACACTTCTTCCCATATGTCACAATTTTTGATTCTCTATGTGAAAGCCTCAGTTTTCAAATAGAATTTGAGTTGTTCACTTACGTGTTATAATGAGCCCAAAGGACTTCATAAATTGACGTGTTATTATTTTAAGTGACAGGGAAAATAATGTTGAGAAGTTAAACCTAAAGTTTCCTGATGGCTTATTTGTGAAATCAGAAAATCCTATTTTTTAAAGCTTCAATTTCTATTTTACTTACTGTCAAATTAGTGATTTTGTTTTTATTACCACCCAAAGAGACCAATATCTCTTTCATCACATGAGGCTGCCTAAAATAACGTCTCACTTAGAGAGGGACAGCTTAGAAAACCAGGCTGTGAGGATTGTGGTTTTGTTGTGAAATCTCTCACGCTTCGATTGGTGGAAAGGAACTTGGAAAATCTGTTTTCTTGAGACTTAAAATCTGGTGAAGATTTTATTTTAGGATTTAGTACTTAAATAGTTTTAAGCAAGATATCCAATTCCATGGGAAAATTGTGGGTTAAGAACAAGCTCCGTTTCTTAGTTACTGATCTTGGGCACTTAAATTCACTAAGCCTCTGTTTATTTGACTGTAAAGCGGAAATAATAATAACAGTAGCCCTAAAGAGCTGTTAGAAGAATTGAGGGAGCTGATGCGTTTGCGTGCATTGGAAAGCATTGTGCGAAGCTGAGCATGCTGACACAGGAGAGGGACTTAGCAATTGTTTACAGAATGAGGATGAAGATGTTATTCAGCAGCTTGAAATATACCCAGATCCATTAAAGGGGATGATTTTGGATCCTGATTAAAGGTGAAGTGGTTTTTCATAACATGTAATTCATAAAAGTTATTTTCCTGAATCCAAACTTTGTTTAGGATTTTATGAAATCAAGAGTTGTTTAGTAGGAACCCAATTGCCCTCCATGACGAAAGTTGAGGGATTTACCCTCCAGTCGATGCCTAACAAAATCCCCATTCAACCTGATACTATGTTCACATGGTATTTTCTGAAGGTATGACAGGATCTCTGAGTTTTTCTACAAGGGTATAAAGCAGCCCTTTTATTTGCCCTGAAACTTCTGACTTTAGTTATCTCTAAAAATTTGTCAATGAGTAACCAGCAGAAGAAGTATTTTAGCAGCTATTGCTGTTCCATAGTAGGATGAGTTGAAATGTGGTAATAAAGGTTCAAGTTTGGAGTTTAAGCTCACATATAATGACTTACATTGATCTTGGCTGCCTCAGATGTGGCCCTAGGTTTGCACAACTGTTAGGCTTTAGCAAGGCCTGCATCTTCTTCTCTCTCATTTTCTGTTTTTAAAAGTGTATGGTTCTAAGTGCTTAAAATGTGATTAATTAGATTATTGAATATTTGAATACAATAAAATGTTATTGGAATGAATTATCTAAACAAGACACTAATCAATCAGTGCTGACGTCGAATTTGTTCAGTGAGTTTATCTATTAAAAGTGCTTCATCTTACAACAATGATTTCTCTAAGACCTCATTTCATCACTCCACTTTAACAAGAGAGCTTCTCCTGTTTCATGAATAGTTTACTTTTATTCGTTCGTTTGTACATTTACTGCACATCTACTGAGCGTAAGTGAGCATGAATGAATTTACGTGACATCATTGATGTCCGTGGTCACATATGGGGAAGTTTGGAAAGTTAGATATTTTTGTAAAATGTTATATGGAAATTTAACAGTTTTACTTGAGCATGTTGAATGGAGAAGGAAAGAGAGGATAGAAGGCATTCAGAGGAATGCAATAAATTACTCGTCTCCTTTTTCAATCTAGTTTTCCTTGCTGATATATTCATTCCCTCATCACTGATGAGAGGAAGAAGAAAGAGAAGAAGTATGTGAGCAACCAACTTCTCTCTCATCACTCTCAATGAATGCTAATGGTTCAGATTCTCGCTCTTGCACACTAAAGATCACCTAGAGTTACGCATCACCAGTGATTGAACCCAGAGAAAGTGAAATCTCCCAGCACTGATTTCTCAGGAGTTTCTTACTGGTTGATTGCTTTCACCCAGGCTTTTTATGTTTGTGGGAGAGAAAGGACAAACGGGTGATGATTTGCCCGTGACTGAAAGATGGGTTTATATATATAGGATGATTCTCTTCAAGGTTCCAGACTCACATGTTTCCCTCTGGTCTTCTTTCCTTCCTTCCTTCCTTCCGTCCGTCCGTCCTCCCTCTCTTCCTTCCTCTCTTCCTTCCTTGATGGAAGATGTTATGGCCTGTTTGTGTGCCAGTGGGTATGATGCAGAAGAAAGGAATAAATCTGATGCTGTGAGAACTTAACATGGGGCATGCGGGGCTGGGGAGATTTAGGGATTGCTCTGCTCCATGTAAATTGTGTGTGTAGAATTATTGTGACTTAAATGAGTGAAGCCATAACAGAGTTATCTAACCAACCATGAAACCTGGAGAGAGAAATATGTGATCTGATCCAGCAATTGTAAAGCACGATGTAAATAATCCATGAGCTTGGAGACTGGCAGGGCGAAAATAATTGTCAAACGTGACCTCTTTGGTGTCGACATCACATCCAAGCAGTCTTTGCACCATCCTGCTCCTCTGAAGCCACAATCGGACAGAAGTTTCCAGGAAACTGTGGGCTTAGATGGACGAGGAGCAGCATGGGATACAGGAAATCACCACTCCAGTGGTAAACAGGAACTGGAGAATGGAGGACATATTTTTAAAGGAAACCAAAGATATTTCGTGAGGAAAAAAATATTTTAGAAATCCATATTGGCTATCTAAATTGAAAAAGTTAACCAGATAATTAATTGCTCAAATTTCACATGTAATCTGGTAGATTGTGCTGTGAGGTGACTCTTTTTCCTCCATGTGAATCCTCAATTTCAGTGTGTTGGGAGATAAGTATTTGCAGAACTCCTTTATGTTTCTGTTTCTGTTAAAGAAGGGTGTCATTTTACATTTATAAAGTGTCTTTATATTTAGAATGTAATAATAAACAATTTTTGAGAATTTGCTTTGTATTAGGTCCTGTCACAGGACTTCCTGTCATCACGGTGAGTCCTCCCCACAGCATCTTCACTATTATTAACTCCATTCTGTGGATAAGGCAGCTGGGGCTCCAAGATATTCAGCAACTTGGCCTCAGTCACAAAGCTCAAAAATGACAGACTCGGATTTGAATCCAGGAAGCCTCATTCCGATGTCTCTGTTTTCAACCACTAGGTTATAATTCTGGTGTGTCTAAAAGTATAGATGTCTTATTCCACAGGTGTCTAGATCAAGAATAAATAAAATGAGCAAGCATGAATCTCATTGTGAAATTCCTCATTTTTATTATGTCTCTGCCTGCTCTTTTTATATTTTGATGCTTGCCTTAGCACGTAAAACAAGTTCAAATGAAAACGGCACCATGGCCCTCTTGGCTCTTAGAAATTATGCCAAAATTTTTTTTTTTAGAAAGCTTGGCCCTGAGCTAACATCTGTTGCCAATCTTCCTCTTTTTTTTCCCCCTCTCCAAAGCCCAAGTACATAGTTGTATATCCTGGTTGTAAGTCCTTCTAGCTCTTCTATCTGGGATACCGCCACAGCATGGCTTGATGAGCTGGGTGTGGGTCTGTGCCCAGGATCCGACCTGGTGAACCTGGGTTGCTGAAGGGCAGCTCGAGAACTTACCCACTACGCCTCAGCGGGCCCTAGCCAACAATTTTTAATTCCGATTTCCATTTCTAGTTGGAGCAACTGAAGGCAGGAGGTGACCAGCTCTTTCTGGTCTGCTTGGCAAACAGCCCCAGAAAATGTCCTTAAATTGTAGCTGGGAAACTTCAGGTTAAAAAGCTTTCATTTCTCGCCTGTGAATGTTTTCAATGAGTCTTGGTTTAGGGGCCTCTGCTCAGGAGGCCTCTAGTGGGGTGAGACAGGTGAGGGGTTGTGGCTTCTTCCAGGCGTTAATCTCCCTCAGGGCGTAGAATGTGTCTGTCTTTGTACACCTGTTCCCTGACATTGGGACCAGTGTATAGAGTAAACACTGAATTAACCTGAGAATGAATGACTCAACCATCCAGAGGCAATTCCTCCTGGCCCACTGGACTTTTCTTCGATGCATATTAACAAAATGGAATCCTATGGTGTCTACTTATGTTTAATGGAGTGTTTCTTTCCACCTATAATAAAGTGTGAATATCATTCTTTTTTGATACTTATATTTCTGTGATTTTATATATGAATGTATTGTAATTTCTCTACCATTGGGCAGTTAGATCTTTTCCACATTTCTCTGCATTTTAAACAGAATTGCAAAGAAAAGCCTTGTAGATAAATCCTTGCACAGATCCTCTTTTAGTACTTAAGTCGTATTTCTGGGAGGGGCATTGTTAGGTTCAATAGTATGCACTTTTCATGAGTTTTCCCCAAATTTGCCTCCAGAATGCACGTACCAATAGCACATGGAGTGTATATTTCTAAGCATCCCCTCTACCATGAAGGATATCCTCTCAAAGACATTTTTGCCATTGTATTGAAAAATTATATCACAGTTTTAATTTAGACCTGTTTCTGTTCTTTTGATTCTGGGCTTTGTGAAAACTGTAACAGGGATATTTCTGAAATACATTCATGTTCTTTTCCTTTCTGTGCTTCCTTTTCCATGATCCTTCTGCTGTCAAGCCAGAGGCATCCAATGCTTTGGGGAAGCTTAGGACTGTTACAACAGAATGTAAAGAGAAAGAAAGATCCAGTGTTTAGCTTTTGAATTCCAAAATAGGACTTCTGATTGGCATTAAGATAATTGTCTCAAAATATAGGCTTTTTTTAACAAGTAAACTTTTGCATTGAATATAACATACTGACAAAAAATCCACAAATCAGAAGTTGGCGAATTTTCACAGAGATGATGCACTTGTGTAACAACTATCCAGATCAAGATAAAGGGCGCCAGCAGCACCCCAGAATGTCTCTGGGCCTTCCTGGCATTCCTCTGGGGCAAAGGTAAACACTAGTCTAACTTTATCACCACAAATCATTTTGCCTGTATTCGAATTTTCCATAAAATGACTCATCCACTAGGTGGTAATTTATGTCTGGCTTCTTCCTCTCAAAAGTAGGTTTGTGAGATTTATCCACGTTGTTGTGTGTAGTGTTAGTTTGTTCAATTTCATTGATGTATATAGTATTTCATTTTATGAATATACCACAATTTATTTTTCAACACAGTGAATGAAAATTCCAGGTGCCAACACTTACTATTGTGACTTTTTTCATTTTAGCTATTTTGTTGTATGTATGGTGATCCCTCCTTGTGGTTTTCATTTGTGTATCCCTGGCGACTAAAGATGGTGACCACGTTTTCATATATTTATTAGCCATTTATATATCTTCCTTTGTAAAATGCTTATTCAAATGTTTTTTTCCCTTTTTTGGCTTGTTTTGTCCATTAGAATTGTTTTGTCAGTTTTTTTCTTGTTGATTTGTAGTTCTTTATATATTTTGCATTTAAATCCTTTGTCAGATATATATCTTGTGATCATCTTCTTCCGCTATCGGCTTGCCTTTGCACTTCCTTATTAGTGTCTTTTTGTGAAAAAATTCTTAATTTTAAAGTGGTACTATTTATCAGTCTTTTCCTTCATAATTTATGCTTTTGTATTTTGTCTAAGAGATCCTTGCTCACCTTAAGGTCATGAAGACATTCCCCTGGCCTTTCCTAGAAGTTTCGTTGTTTTATTTTTCCCATTTCTGTCTAAAATCTATCTGGAGGTGATTTCTGTTTATGGTGCAAGGTAGAGGGTCAAAAATAATCTTTCCCCATTAGGATACTTAATTGACCCATTGCTATTTTCTAAAATGGTCCTCCTTTCTCCCACTGCACTGTGGTGCCATCGTTGTTATAAATTAAGTGGCTGCATATGTGAGGTCTGTTTCTGGACTTTCTATTCTGTTCCATTTGTCTGCACTGTACCGATACCACACTGTTTTCTTAATTAGTGTAGCTTTGTAGTAAGCTCTGACATATGGCGATGTGAATCTTCCCGCTTGGCTATCCTTCTTGCTATCCATTGCTATCCTGTCTTGGCTTTTCTTGGCATTTTGCAGTTCTATGTGAATTTTAGAACCAGCTTGTTAATTTCCACACAAAGATCCATGGGGATTTTGATGATGATTGCATTGAATCTCTTGATCGGTTTTTTGGGGGAGAATTGTCTTTATACTATTGATTATTCCAAGCCATAAATGTAGTTATCTGTTTATTTAGGTTTATATTAATTTGTCTTAGAAATACCTAATAGTTTTCTGTGGACAAGTATTTCACATCTTTCTTTAGGTTTATTCCTAAATATTTAGTGTTTTTTTAAAAAAAATTTTGGTGCCATTTCAAATGATGTAATTTTTGAAGTTTCATCTTCAAATGTATATTGCTACAGTATAAAAATAAATTGATGTTTGCACAATGATCTCATATCCAGCAACGTTGCCAAGTTCCCATATTACTTCCAATGGTTTAGATTCATTTGGATTTTCTACCTCCACAATCATCTGCAAATAATGATAGTTTTATTTCTTCCTTTCTGATTTATATGCATTTTAATTTTTTCTTTTCTAATTACATTGAATAGGATCTCCGGTAAAGTGTCAAATAAAGTGATAATAGTGGCATTCTTTTTTGTTCTTGACCTCTGGGGACAAGTTTCCAATCCTTCGCTGTTTAAGGGTATTCTTTATCAGATTAAGGAAAATCTCTTCTATTTCCAGTTTGCTGAGTTTTTATTTTTTAATTAGCAATGAGTGTTGATTTTCATGAAGTGGTTTTTCTGCATCTATTAAGATGATTATGCAATCTTTTTCCTATTGTAGTGAATTATATTGTTATAAATTGTGATATAAATTGATTGATTTCTTAATAATAAATTACCCTTGCATTCCAACTGAAGTTGGTTCTAATGTATTATCTTTTTTTTCCTGCTGGATCTGCTTTGCTAATGTTGTGTTTAGATTTTTTGCATCTGTGTTCATGAGATATACAGGGCTGTTATTTTTCCTGGAGTATCCTTTATGAGGTTTTCTGGGCCTTATAAAATGGGATGAAGAATGTTTCCTCTTTTCTGTTTTGTGGAAGAATTTGTGTAAGATTGTGTTATTTCTTTCCTAAAGGTTTGAAACAATTTACTGATGAAGCCATTTGGGCCTGGAGTTCTATTTTTGGGAAGATTTACTTACACATAAAATGTATTTAATAGACATATGACTATTTCTCTTCCTTCTTGTGTATATTTGGTAAGTTGTATTTGCAAGGAAGTTATCTATTTGATCTAAATTTTAAAAATTATTTGCATAAAGTTGTTTGTAATCTTATTACTACCTTTTCAATGCCTATAAGATCTGTCATGACGTCCACTTTTTTGTTCCTGATGTTGCTAATTTATGCATTTTCCCTTTAGAGATCAGTCTTTAGTAGTTTATCAATTTTTTAATCTTTTCAAAGAAGTACGTTTTGACTTAGTTGATTTTCTCCATGATATGTTTTTTTATTTCATTAATGTCTTCTCTTATGTTTGTCATTTCTTTCCTTTTACTTTCTTTGTGTTTAGTTTCCTTGCTTAGAAACAAACGTCCTGAGATGGATCCTGAGATCACTGACTCTCCTAATGTGCACTTTAAGACTCACAAGTGTTTTCTGTTTCCTTCGCTGTATCATGCAAGTTATGATGTTGTAGTTTTTAGAATTTTTATTATAATTCAGTTAAAAATAGTTTTTAATTTCCATTGTGATTTCTCGTGAAATTGAATTTATTCACTTATTATTTGTTATTTCTTAAATAACTGGTTATTTAAGAGTATATTGCTTAATTTCCAGACAGTTTGGGTTTTCTAGTTATTATTTTGTTATTGATTTTTGTCTTAATTCTATTGATCAAAGAAATTACTTCAAATGATTTCAATAGCTTAATTTTTGAGACTTTGTCTCAGGAGTCGATTTTGGTAAATGTAAGTTGTACACTTGAAGAAAATGTGTGTTGAACACAGTGATATGTGCATATATACACATGCATATGTACATATATGTACACACATGTATATTCTCATATAATCAATTAGGTCAAATTGTTCAGTCATATTTGTTGAAAATTTTCTATATCTCTCTTGATTTTTTGTCTATTTGTTCCATCAATTTGTCATGTCAGTTACCGATACAGACGTGTTAAAATCTCCTACAATGTTTGTGGATTTGTCCATTTATCCTTTTAGTTCTGTCAATTTTTCCTTTATATGGTTTGAGGCTATGTTTTTAGGTGGCATACAGATTTAGAAATGTTATATTTTCCTGGTGAATGGACACTGTATTGTTAGAAAATGCAGCTTTACCACTGGAAATGCTAATTTAGGCATATTTCCTTTTTATTTGATCAGTTAAACTAACCTTCTTGCTCTGAAGTCTTATTTGTTTATCAGTAAAACTACAAGTTTTCTTTTTGTTAATGTTTGTGTGGTATGCGTTGTTTCCCATTCTTTTACTTTCTGCCTTAAATGTTGCCTTTTCTCAGCAGCATATATTGAGTTTTTTCCCCCACAGTCTGTTAAGCATTTTTTAAAAGATAGATTATTTAGTCTATTTATGATTTATATAATTACTTCTACATATGAGCTGGAATCTGCTGTCTTACTATTTGTTTTCTGTTCATTCCTTTTTTTCCTCCCTCTCATTTTCTTTTGTATTAATTATTTTTTCAATCTTTCCCTGTCGTTCTTTTGTTAGTCCTTTAGTGCTTACCCTCAGGATCACAGCCCGCATCCTTGACTCGTTAGTGTCATCTATAAATTAGGATTGTTAGTCATTTCCTGGACATTAGAAAACTTTAATTCCGTATATTCGTCTCACCTTTTCTGTGTTATTATTCATCATGGGTTTTACTTCTACATATATTTTGAACTCCTCAGACATCATTATTGTTGTTCTATGTAATCATCCTTGTTTTCCCATAGATGCACTCTTCCTGGTTTTCATCACTCCTTCTTGCACTCTGTATTTCTGTCTAGGATCATTCACATAGACGCTGAAATCTGTGACTTGATGTTTTCCTTCAGTTTTGGGACCTTCTCAGCTATTACCTTTTTGAGCATTGCTTCTATGGCGTTCTCTCTTTTCCTCCCTCCGGAGCTCTAATTATCCATGTTTTTGCATGTCTCAGATGCTCTGTATACTCTTTCCTCCATTTTCCTTCTGTTTCTTCACCAAGCTTTGGTCTAGACATTTCTCACTGAACTATTCCTGTTTGTACCTTCTGCCTGATCTAATCCCTGTCTCGTCTTTGTCTTATCTATCAATCCCATTTACTGCATTCTTAACATCAGTGTACTTTTCAATTTTAGAACTTCCATTTAATCTCTTCTAAGGATTCTACCTCTCTGCTGATACTATTTATTTGCTCATCTATTTTCTTGAACATATTAATCTACAGATATTTAGAATTTATAATAACCCTAATATCTGAATTACCAGTGGGCCTGTTTATATTGTCCATCTTTTTTTAACCTTGGATTTTGGATGTTGTCTTGTATCCTGGCATACCTGGTAATTTTTTTTTCAAAAAATGAAAAATTCTAGTGGCTTTGGGTGGTATTATTTTCCAAATAAAATTTAACTTTCTTCTTGTGGGTAGTTTGCTTTGATCTAGTGAGAGACTGAGATGATTTGAAGGGGGGTTTCACTGTTGGCAAGGACATCTCTGATTTCCAGTCGGCCCTCACTGCTAAGGCTGGTCTGCAGGGTCTCCGTGGAAATCCTAGAAGGTTTTCTAAGGCCTCTCCTCCTTGTCAGGTGTGACTTAGCTTTTCAGCTGCTTGGCTGCTGCTTTTGGTTGGTATCTTGGCCTCTAGGCCCAGTGTGGCTTACACACCGCGAAATGCTCCAAGAAAGAAAGTGTTGCAGAATGTCGGGCTCACTTATCCAAGGGCCGCTTCGTTCCTGGATCTTAGCCCCTCAAGTCCTGGCTGCCTTCATAACCCTGACTTTCAGTTTTTGTCTTTTTGGCCTCATGAAAATGCTGAAAGTCTCTTTTTTGGTGGCTCTCTTGGCAGGTAGAGTAGGGTCAAGTCACCTTGATTTAAAGGCTCGGATTGAGATGTCTCAAGGCTGGACCCCGTGCCTTGTAAGGCCTTGTCTGTTTGCAATGTACTTATACTCCACTGTCAGCTCTGCAGGGCTCCAAACTGAAAGGCTCATGTCTTTGCCAAGGCCCCTCAACCTCTTTGGGCCTTAATTTCAGTTTTTATCTCCCTAACGGTAAAGGCTGCAGACAGCCCTGTTTGGCTTCTCAGCCTCTTGGCAGCTCTTTCTGCTTGGATTCTCCACCTCTTTGCCTGGACAGGTGGCTAATAGGTGAACACTTTGAGAAAAAAGCAGCTCAGACCATCAGCCCCCCATCGCCGCCTTCCCCTTCTCTCCTGGGTCTTGATCCTTTCAGTCCTGGCTCTTGGGTGAGCCTGAACTCCAGCTGTCTGTATCCCAGTCCCGCGCACCTGCCGAGAGCTCTGAGCGGCTGCCTTCTTTCCAGCCTCTCTCCTAACCCTTTTGCCCTGGTAACACCTTTTGAAGAGGAGAGGTCGAGACAGCCGAGCTCACCTCCACGCTCGTCTCTTTTCTCTGAGATGGAGGCTCCTCAAGTCTGGGATGCCTTGGCTACTCTTTGATAGCTTCAAACACCTGCTTTTAAAAAAAACTTTGTACAGTTTTTCTAATTGCTTTTGGTGTGGAGTGGATTGATTTGATGCAAGCCACTCTGCCTTAACTGGAAACAGAAGTCCAAAATGCTAGGTTTTCTTGCCAAAAAGACAGGCTTTCTAAATTTTATAAAGCTCCTCTTTACATATCAACAGGCGGGCTTGATCACTCTATGTATAGTAGAGTTTTCCTATAAATGATGGTGCGGGGAGGACAGAATATGATGAAAAAGATGTTCTCACCAGATAGGAGGAGGATGTAGAAAGCTTGCCACCATGGGAGGAAGGGGGATTTTTTGAGGAGCAAAGACAAGATGAAAATGTCATCTGGATTCCTCAGGGACTCTGTTCTCACCAACCTGGGCTTTGGTTTAAGAAATAAGATAAGAATAGATAAATCTTAGAATGTTGAATGAAAAAAAGTAAGCCACAAAGCACACATGAGCTATGAACCATCATATGATATTCAAAGACAAGCAAAATGAAAAAATTATGTTTTTTAGGCACAACTACCCCTATGCTAAATTCATGCAGATAAGTAAAGGAATAACGGACAGAAAACTTGAGAAAGCAGGTGGAAGAGACTGCGAAGGGACTTTCGGGTACTTCAACTCTATTGATTACACTCCATTTCTTAAGTTGGGTGGTGGATTCATGCGTGTTCATTATTACGCTCTCCAACTCACCTACCTACTACGTAGATTATTTTGCATGAATCAAACGCATCCAAATAGAAAATGCAACAGGAAGAAAAAGAGAAGAAGAAAAAAGAATGCTAGGCAGGAGATACTGTGCGTTAGTAGTGACCATTGCAGGACTCCTAGGGGTCAGAGCAGCCACCCTCAGCAGATTTCAGTGAATTCCAGTGGACAGCCAAAAACCCAGGCAAATCTGAGGCTTCCCTCCCTCATTGCCATGGGGCCACGTAAGTCCCTTCTAGACTCAGATGCCATCTTGAGGAGGAGCAAGAGAGAAGGAGGAAATTTTCTAAATCAAACATTTACCCAAAGGAGACTCAGGCAACCTCAAATGGGAAGAGATTAGTTATCTTTCAGTAGCAAAGTCTCCCCATCTTGCCCCCACATCACCAGTGCAAATGCAGGGGCTCTGGAACAAACTAAGGCCTGTCTCAGAATATAAAAGAAGCCTTATTTTTATTGGACACTATAGCTGTTGGCTACATGAGTAAATTTTTGACCCTGGTGCAAACTAATGCTTAATATCCTGTACACACTAGGAAAGGGCAGAAGTCGTAACCGACCTAGATTCTCAATCCTGTCCTGCCCTCTGGCTGGCTGTGTGACAATCGTCAGGTCCCTTAAACTGTCTCTAGCAGAGTAAGAAGAGTACTGTATGATCTCTGCATTTCCTTCCAGGTCTGTGAGCCTAAGTGTCAGCGACAGCCTTCATTCTCTTGAACATTCATGGTAAGTTTCCTTTGTTCTTCCTTCTATGATGTGATGCAGAGATGAAGCTATCATTTTAAATGTGTAACCATCAGTGGTGGTGCCATTGGATGCCTTACTTCATAAAGATAAATCACTTTAGAATGATTTTTACCTCCCTCAACAAGTTGCGTGCTTTTCAGAGGGCTTTTTAAGGGGGGGAAAAAGTCAAGAATAGTGAAAATTAAATACAGCTTCCAAAGGATTTATCAGGTAAATGTTATGGATTGTTGTGATTTAATTTATGGGATTAGTTTGACTTTCAATTACCGGGCATCACATTGAATCACTTTACATTTTGAACTCTGTAACTAGGACTCCGTACACTCGATCTTTCATTTGGAGAGGGATTATCAATAATTAGACACTGTGGCCTTATTGATCAGCTAATCAATACCCACATTAATCACGAGTGGTCTAAAAACAATTCACTCTTTGCATTAAGAGGAATCAGTGTGTTCAAATTAGCATCTTTTGCTACAAGCTGAGCAAAGCTATAGCTTTTCAAGGAGGAAGCAATGGCTGAAAGAGGATGTGACTACAGAATTCAGAGCTGGTTGCTAAGTGAAATGATCTAATCATAGTCAAGTTCTGATGACTTGTTTTTGTTTTTCGCTTTTTGCTCTATTTGTATCATTAAAAAAATGTTATTCACCACAAAAAGTGGGACAAAATGAGTATGGTCATTATTGCAAATAATGTTCTTCATTCTTGCAATTAGACTAGAAGCTATTTTATGTCGCAAAGAAATTCCAGGTATCTCAGTGATTTTAGAAAAATAGCAACTGTTTAGGTTTAATGAATGGGAAAGTGATTTGTTAATGATTAAGAATTAAGTTTTCCTATTTCCCAGGGTACACGTATCACCCCAAACAGAGCTCCAGAAGGGAAAAGACTGTCTTAGAGATGTGGTTCATCTGGTTTCAAGTTAGAACACCTTGGGCAGAAGGGCAGAGCTCGGCTTGGGATAGGCCATCCAGGCGCCGAATGCTCTGTCTCCCAGGCTGTCACTCAAACCAGTGGCTGTCAAACAAGGTCACAGATTCACCCAATGGCTTTTAATAATTTGGCATTACTTTCATATGAATAATTTATAATCTCAAAAGTACAAGACTATTATTTATGGTTAGTAGCTGTGAAATAATGAGACACATGGTTTTAGGGTTATTTTTATTACCAAGCAGTGTCCCTACAGTTGCAGGGAGTTAAAATAAAGAGAAGTGAAAGTGGATCTTTTTTTTTTTAAGATCATATCAGAGGCAGAAATGATATATCACAGATGAGAATAATACTGGCTGTCTCTTCGAATTTGTCCATTACAAACACCACGCCATTTCTTTGAAATGGGAGCTTACAAGAGCATTCTGGTGCTTTCTTGAAGTTGGTGGTTTTCACTCTCTGAGGAAATAAAAAATGGACTCGTTTGGTCTTTGAGTCTCGGTACCTACTAGGAATAGACAATTAAGTATCAGTTTTTATCTTCATTTTGGGTTTTAAAGAATAAGAACTATTTTGTCACTGTGAAAACTTGGAAAAAGTACGTGTGTAATGAAAAAAAATCATCTGTAATCCCAGCAAATACTTTTCACAAAAATAGGATCATAATGTACAGTTTTTTATCCTATTACCTTTGATCATTTTCCCACATTTTTAAATAGCTTTTGAAAAAATGTTATTTTTAATGATTAAAAATATGCCACTGTATGGATGTCACATAATTTATTTCCCTATTATTTAATAATTTTGGTCTTTCCAATTTTTTATTGTTATGAATAACTCTTTGATGAGAACTCTTAAATATAAATCTTTATTTATATTTCTGATTATTTCTTCGTGATATATTCCCAGGAGTGGGGTTACTGGGTCAAAGTAAACCTCTTGATATATATCACCAAAATTCTTTCCAGAAAGTTTATAACAATTTACAAGCTACCAACAGTGGAAATGGGTATTATCTTAGACCAATTTTGCCAAGGTGATAGGTTAAAAAAATGGCGTATCATTGTTTTAATTTGCAATTTGTGATTACTAGTAACTGAACAATTTCGATATGTTTATTAGCCATTTATACTTATTTTTCTGAGAGGTGTCTGTCAGTGTCCTTTCCCTGCTTTCTTTTTTTGTGCAGTTAGCACTTTCCTTATTGATTTGTAAGAGCTCTTTATATATTGAAAGATATTGACTCCATTTCACACTTTTAATCTATCTATACATCTCATAACTGAAGAGAATCATGTAGGTTCTGTAAATATCTCATTAGATAAAATTGGGTGGATGCCAAATCCCACGTGTTGAAAGTGTAATTTATCAAATTTTATAATTAATATGTATTTATAGTGAACATCTTTAATTCATTTAATCAGTGATAATCTTATTAGTATCTACTGACACATATGTGTGTGTGTGTAAAACAATATATGTGTTTATATATAAATACTTATGTTTATATGTATGAAACAAATATATGCATTTGAGATATCTATCTATCTATATCACAACTTTTGGAAACAAAAATGATCATCTTCTTATAACCACAAATTTTCCCACCGATAACTGGAGACTAAATCCAATATATGCTTCTGAGGACACAAAGATGTTTAAGGTGGCTCTCCCTCCTCAAACGTTCGCAGTCTGGTGGGAGAGAAGGCAACGTACGCAACTGACTTTAATATAAGGCACGGTTTGATCAGTACAGTAACAGAATCATCAACAGAATGAAACAGGGTTATCTAGGAACAAGAGACTAAGTCTGACTGAGGTAGTCCCTTTGTGGACAGTGAGTTTTGAAGTATGTCTCATATAGTAGATTATTTCTAGCCTAGCTTGACCCCTTTAAGCCTGGCCTGACCCTCACTAAACAGAGAGGGTCTTTGACGAGGAGAAGTTGGAAGCACAGACAGTGGTGACTGTTGCGGAGTGGGGAACAGGGAGGAGAGGCAGGAGGAGGACAGTCCAGGGAGAGGGACAGTTTGAATAAAAAGCCGGAAGCTGGAATGTGGAGGGATGGCTTAGGAAACTGCACGGATGTCAGTGCCCGTGGAGTGAGGGTGGAGAGCCTGGAGCCGGGATTAGTCAACTGGAGAGGCAGCTGAGGACCAGATTGTAGGCATCTCTGAACGTCAAGCTGATAAGACAGGATTTTAAGTTGTAAGCCAGGGAAGACTTTGAGGGTTTCTGAGCAGGTGTGTGCCGCGATCCGAGCCGTTTGAGACAACTTCCCTGTTACAGGTGTGAAGTGTGCTTGGGAGGAGGGTGGAGGAGGGGAATCCAGCTGGGAGGTGAGAGTAGTGAGTGATGTAACTAGAGGAGGGGCAGTAGAGAGGAGAGAATATATCTAAGGGACAGTTTGGAGGCAGACTTGATAGGATTTGGTGACTAACAGGACATTGTGAAGGGGAAGGGAAGGAGAGGGAGAAAGATGAACCCCAGGCAAGCCGGGAACTTGGAGCCTGAGCAGTTCAAGCTGTCTTGCTTATGTGTCCATCCCCAGGAGTGTGTTTGCTTTAGTCTGGAGTGGGGGTCTAGCTGACTTACAAACATCATCCCGCGGGCTGGCACCCAAGGCTTCTGGTTCTAGCATCCGAGGAAGAGCCCCTCCTGCTGTGATGCTCAGAGGGGCACGGGGCACATGGTCAGGACTCTGGAGAAAGACTTGTCAGGTTCCGCTCGCAGTTTCTCGCCCAGACATACATTGAGCTGTGGGACACTGCAGCTTCCTCCACCCTCACAGCCTCAGTGTCTTCACCTGAATGCACTTCCTTGTGTGGTTTCAGAAGTGAAATAATGAATGCAGATGCTTAGCAGAGTGGCTGGCAAATAGTAAGTGCTCAGTAAATGGTGGCTATTTCATTGACAGTGGGGAACATTTTGGTGCTACCTGTGAGATGTAAGAATAGTAATACCCCCATATTAAGTTCAAGGACTGAATATACAATAACTTGGAAATAAAATTAGAAGGCTGATTTCATAAAGTAAAGAAATCTGATTGAGAAAGACTAGAAACCTAAGCTATGCTGTGTTCATAAAAAGGAAAATAATTGGAAAAAATGAATGCCTACACCTAGTTGTTGCCTGAGATGGCATCATAAGGCCTCCCCTGCTCCATCCATCTCTGTCCACGTCAAAGTTGAGCGTGACTCGATGCATCGTAGACTTATCAGGCATTGCATTTAATGCATGTTATTTACCCTATGATATCCATATTTCGCAAGATTAAAGGATTAATTTAAGCACACTGTATTTGTGTGCCAACCAGATATTTGTAGAACTCTGAACAGACACCCAGCCATCTCTGTGAGTGTGGCATTTCTGTAGACAGGCCTGGAGCACTGATCCAAATGAGATGCTCTCTCCTATAAGCAGCGGTTTAGTCACGTTCGAGGGAAGCTGCATGACGACAGAGTCCTAAATGTTTTCTCAGACTGATGACCTTGAGCAAAATGTCTTTCTAAATTAAATGAAATGAAATTAAAAAAACAACAGTGATTGTAGCTGTGTGACCTCCAGTAGCAATTCAGTAAGCGCACGTGGCAGCTTGTCTGTGGGAGATGGCCTGGTCTGACGGCAGGTGTATGCACATGTGCCTCCTTGAGCAGAGTCCAGAAACGGGAAATGCAAAAGAAGTGGAAGTTTTTATGAAGGCACAAGCAATAATGGGTGCTTGAATATAATTTCAAGGTTTGCCCCTCTGTCATAAAAATACAATTATATGATGGGTTTTTATTTTCTTATTCTTAACATTTCTACTAAGTTTTCTCTGTTGACATCTGGCTCCTCTAGGAAGGCAGGAAATCAAAAACAAATTTGTTTGCTTTCTCCGCAATTTCTTTTACATTCAAAGCTGTCTCCGTTTCTTTTTCTTTTCCTTAAAGATTGGCACCTGAGCTAACATCTGTTGCCAGTCTTCTTTTTTTTCTTCTTCTCCCCAAAGTCCCTCAGTACATAGTTGTATATTCTAGTTGTAGGTCCTTCTAGTTGTGCTGTGTGGGACGCTGCCACAGCATGGCCTGATGAGCGGTGACATGTCTGCTCCCAGGAACCAAATGGGCGAAACCCTGGGCCACTTAAGCAGAGCGTGCCAACTTAACCACTTGGCCACGGGGCTGGCCCCCTTAGTTTCTTGACATTTGAGAAATAGTGTCCGTTTTTACCACCATATCTAAAGATTTGAGCACCAAAAAAAGTAAGATGTTAATGGATTATAACACTTGAATAAAACAAGAATTTGTCAGCCTATACTAATAATAAACAAACAAACAAATGGAGGGAGAAGAGAAAGCTCTTCCTTATAGTAGAAATCAAACTAATAAATGTAGACAGAATGAAGACCGACGAAATTAAAAAATCACCATTTTGTAATTATCAGGAAAGAATCTTTAATAGATGCTATAAGTAGTGGCTAAAAATTTGATGAGAAACAGATTCCAAAGTTTCAAAGGACAGTTTCAAAGTAGCTCCCCAAATTATTCATTAGTTATATAAAGAAAACAGTCACATTACAGTGGAGAAAGTGGCAGATGCCACCGTCACCAAGTGATCAAAGTGAGCATCACCATTAATGGAGCACACCAACATCACGCGCCTCCTGGTATGCTCCCCCGGGAAGGACGCCGTACTTTTCTGGAGTTCCTGCCAAAAGTGCCTGATCTGAATCTCATCTAATCGTGACGAGACACCAGACATCCAAGGTCAGGGGCATGCTACAAAACAACTGGCCTGTTCCTCTAAAAATGTCAAGACCAGGAAAGACAAAGAAAGGGTGGGTAACTAATTCGGATTAAGTGAGACTAGAGAGACATGAGGCTAAAGGCAAAGTGTGAGCCTGGACCAAAGGGGAAAATTGCTATACAAGACATTATTGGGACAATTGGTGAAACTGGATTATGGCATGAAGATAACAGTATTGTATTAATGTTCCGTTTCCTGACTGATAATGGTACTGTGGTTATGTACGATAACATTCTTGTTTGTCGGAAATACACAGTGAAGTTTAAACAAGAAAAGGGAAATTATGTATACGACTTACTCTGAAATGGTTTAGAAAAAATATGTATGTGTATATGCATATGTACATATATGTATTATACATATATATCCACATGTCTGGACACACACACACGCTCCCACAGCGGGGCAGGGAGAAGGAAATGCAGCCTGTTCAAATCAACAGCCCTTTGCTCAGAGGTAGAGTTCTTAAAGGAAAAGTTGTTTAAGCTACAAGAAGAACGTGAGGACACACGGTAGTCAGTTATGTAGGAACTATTTTCTCGCTCACTCTCACTGGCGGAGGCTCCTTGTGTGGGGATAGGTAGGCAGTTGCCTTGATGCTGATTTTACGACTGTCGTTTGGCTAAATGATTGGATATCTATTTAAAGGGACAGCAATCTTTCCTTTTCTGGAAACTCAGAATGCAGCTTCTTTTTGCATACTGGTCTTAAAACACTCGGCTTTTCACAAGTATCACATGAATGCTTTTATAGTTTGTTGTTGAAACTATAAAATTGGACTTTCAAATTTGAAGCCCTTAATATTTATTTATTTACTTATTTTGGTTAGGAGGAATTCTATTTTGTTTTCCTTCTTATAATTCCTATTGGTCATTCAGCAGATAACTCCCAAGTAAAAAGGAGCTATCAATAAATGTCTCATTTTTTTCCCACCTTGATCTTTGCCTATTATTTGCTCAATATGGTAGGAAAATATTGAGTTGAAAACTTTTCTTATGCAAACAGCTTTCATAGTTGACAGTCTGAATTTTTTATATTACCAGTATTGGACACCTGCACTAGGAGTATATGTGTCTTTAAAAACGTCAGGAGTGGAATCAGATGTTCTAGTACATCTAAAGGCAAAACCATCTCAGAAATTTCTTTGGTGACATCATCAAAAGAGCATGATCTTGGGGACAGAAGACGCGGGCCCCAATCCCAGCTTGATCACTTGTTGTGTCCTTGGCCAAGCTGCGTAGCCCTGCTTACCCTTAGTCACCTGAAATATCTCTAATCTACCTCGCGGGAGGGCAGTGAGCCTTAAATAGGAGAAGGGGTCTGAAAAGTGCACGGCAGAGACCTGAGCTAGAGTACAGACTCAACGAACGCCTCGTCTTTGTTAAATTCTCTCATCAGCAGTTCTCTTCCAGCTGAACAAGACAGCCAGAGGCCCCGCCCTCACAGTTCCCCCCATCGCAGTGTGGGCATACCCTGGTTACACAGCTGGGCCCGGTTTGCTCTGGCTCGGGCGTCTAACAGTGACGCTCGGGAGCCTCGCTAGAGTCCGTGATGTCTGTCCAGTTGGGGAGTGTCTTTAGGTTTGGACTCAGTCTTGAAAGTTCCCATAATTTGGCAAGATCAAGCATGGTTTAAAACTCCCTCTCGAAATACAGGGACTCGGTTTAGATCTCAGAGCTCTCGGAAAAGACACTGGGTGCTTCGGTCTGGGAATAAAACGAGGGGGTGATTCCACCACTTAACATCTGGACCTAGAGGAATTGCAGCCACTGAGGGAGAAGATCCTTTGAGGCTGGTGTTAAATGCCCTGTTACAAGGGCTGCTGGGGGCAGCCTTGGCAAAGATCGCAATTCCTAGTGTGAAAGCAGTAAGAGGTGAGCACGTGGGAAATTATTGTTCATGGCTTGCGGTATAGAACATATGCTTGGACTTATGTTGACAATACTATCTTCTATTTCTTTACTTTCATTATTCTTAGACTAATTTCTGTAATTTACTGCTCTTAAATTAGTAGAATTTCTCCATTTTCGGGATAGTCATATCTGAAATGGAAGTTCTCCAAACAAAATCAAGTAAAAATATCTGCCTTTGAATAAATTTAGACTTTTTTTTTAAGGATTGGTACCTGAGCTAACATCTGTTGCCAGTCTTCTTTTTTTTTTTCTTCTTCTTCTCCCCAAAGCCCTCTAGTACATAGTTGTATATTCTAGTTGTGGGTCCCTCTGGTTGTGGCATGTGGGACGCCACCTCAGCATGGCCTGACAAGCGGTGCCATGTGTGTGCCCAGGATCCGAACCCGGGAAACCCTGGACCTCAGAAGCAGAGCGCCACCAACTTAGCCACTCGGCCACGGGGCGGGCCCCTAGACTTCATATAGTGCGTATCTCTCTCATTTGTACATATCACTTGTTTTCATCACTCAGAGTAGCTTTAATTAAGTTTTAAATTCAGCTCACTTGCACTGAATTTTTCAACGTCTTCCTGAACGTGGACTGGGGAATTTCACTGAATTGTATTTAGCACGTCTCCCCAAAGCAAGCCTTAATAGTCACATCTCCCATAAATCAGATTGGGCTATTAGGGAAGTGGTAAACTACTTAATCACCTACTCACCAATTGTAATAGAACTGAACTTGGTAATTAATGTAGTCAATTTACTAATTGGGCCTTAAACCACTTGGGCCTTAGTTTAAGACTTCTAGGTTACGTTAGGTAGTCAGTTTGGCTAAAGCCATACAATTCCTTCAGAGGTTAGTGATATTTTTTTGTGTGTTGGTATTACAGTATGGTCCAAAATAGGTAAAATGGCATTTACTTTACCTGCATGCTATTTTATTCTGAGGCTGGAAGGATCAGAGTTGGCTTCTAGGTAGAAATTAGGATGAGACTTAATCAATTGGAGTTAATCTTAGCTTGATTCAATTCTAACTAAAGCTAGTTTCAGTTTGGCCAAGGCTAATGTTTCTAGTTGATTATTAGTGCTTTAGCAGTTGGCAGATAGGAAGATGTGTTCCCAGTGCAATAACCTTCCTGCTGGTCTGCGGACACTTTTGGCCCAACAGGCGCACTCTGACTCCCAGGGCTGTGTGTGTGCAGACAGGCCAGGTGCATCCGAGGCTTGTTTCAAGGGCCCTGCTCTTGGTGCAACGCTCTGTTGTTGTTGTCTTGAAATTTTTAACAATTTTGGAACAAGGGCCTCGCATTTTCATTTTGCACTGTGCCCCACAAATTATATAGGCTGTAGCTGTCCTGGGTTCCTGCGCTCACGTGGACGTACCCGAGTAAACCACGGATGGGCGTGGGGTGAGGTCTACTCTCTCCTTTTCCTTCAGCTGCTCTGGCACTTGCAGATGCGTCTTCTGAAAGTGGGCTTCCTTTTTTAGTGTTTTATGTATCAGGGTTTAGGTATTGAAGGCAGTAATATGAAGATGAAGAAATCCACAGAAAGTTAACTAGCATTGAGCCCGACGAGTTTGTTAAAATTGTCAGAGTTGGTACAGGATTTTTGGGCAAAGTGGATGGGACTGAGTTTTGCACAGCGCCAAGTGAGACTTCTCTTGGGCTCCCTGCGACAGAGCTGCTTGTTATCTACAAAAAATATATCCTACCTTAAAGTTTCAAGGACATCATATAAAAAGAAGACTAAATAATTCTTGAGTTCCTTTCAATTCTGAGATTCTACAGTTCCTTGAGAAATAGACTCGAGAGCAAAAGAGATTTACTTTTTACATGAAAATGATTTAAGTAAACCCTTACTTCCTACAGAGAAACTCAGTCATGGCTAGCACTCATGGAGCACTAGCTGTGTGCCAGGCGCTCCACGCCCAGGCTGTTTCTCACTGAATCTTATAATCGCCCTGTGAGGGAAGGTCACTGTCCTCACTGCACTGAGGAGGAAATGGAAGCTTGGAGAAGTAAGTCGGGGCGGAGGCGACTCACACTGCCCTGGCTGACTCCCAGGCCCCCCATGCACATCCGCTGCCCTCTCTGGCCTCCCATCAATTAGATAAGCATGAGGCTAACCTCTGAGTCAAGGAGGGACTTGCCCAGGGAGTTGAATGTGAGGGTGACCTGGCTGTGACCCTGCCACACCATCGATTGCCAGGGCCCATTACACTGATGTGGTGGCCCCGGTGTCTTCTTTCTCTCTCACCCTGTGTGCGTCAGGCGTTAGGCTGCTGGCTCAGACAACAGGAATGACCTTCCTCGATAAAGGAGGACTCAACCTCAGTAGGCCCTGGCTGTGCAAGCACTGCTCGGCGAGTCCTCAAGATGGGGCGATTTCTGCGACCCTGGAATGCCTCCCAGAACGTTGAGATGGACGCCGTGGGAAAGGGCTGGCTGGTCTCTTTCTGCAGGTCGCCTTCCCGGCTCGAGTCTCACTGGGGCAAATTTCCAGGGGAGTTTTCGGATGACTACTATTAGCTTACGCTTTCACTGTTGCTAATTTTTTTTTTAAAACAAAAGATACCTAAAAGAGTTCCTGATGGATCACCTATTGCAGAGAAATTCTTTTGCATTTCAATTCATTGTCCATTTAATTAAAGGAATGGAGAAAATATGCTGTCATGGAAGCATATACTCAATACTTTAGAGAAATAGCTCATTCTTGCTCAGGAATTACCCCGTCAGATCAATGAAGTGGGGTCACTGAGTACATAAATTCTGTTTACATAATTTTAAGCCATCAGAGGTAGAGAACGCATCTCCCCAAGAGAAAAAGAATTTGTTTTGAAATTTTGATTGGGCCTAAACTGCTATTGGTTTCCGGCAAGACCCTTCAATTAAGGTTGGATCTATCTGCTCTTCCGTAAATCGCTTCCAGCAATTTTGAAGGTAAAGAGAATCAAGCCTTCTTCCATTCAAATAAAAGGAAAGAGTGAGATAATGTGTGTCACCCGCCTGCAGTGCCATACAATGAGGGTTCCTTAGATGTGAGCTGCCCATGTTGGGGCGGGCTGCCTCCTTCCGCGTCAGCGTCCTCATCTGTTACAGGAGGATCAGAGCAATGCCTTCAGATTTAAGTTTTCTCGTCTAATATGCAGATGCTTGACTAAACTCATAATAAAATTCCTTCCAACTATTGAAATCTCTGATACAATGCACAGTTATTTTGGTTTTTCCTTTAACGTCTCAATTTCTTCCAAAAGTTTTGTTATGATGTATTTTTATTTTAAAAATGAATTTATATTCCCAAATTAATCCATACATTTAATGTAATTTATGTGAAAACCTAAATGGGGCTTTTTTTAAAGACAGGATAGTGACAAATTGTTCTAAAGTTCATCCAGAGAAGTGAACATCCCAAAATAGCCAGAAAAATTTTTAGAAAGGAATCATTATGATTGGGAACAGGGTGCCTAATCAAGAATCGTTATAATGGCTCACTAAAATAAAACTGAATGGTGTGGGCACAGTGATAAACAGACAACAGGGCTAAATATATGCAATAAGATGATAGAGTGGATGCTATCTCAGGTCAGGGGAAGAAGGATGTATCATTAAATGAGTGGTGTTGGGAAAACTGACTTACTATGTAGAAAACAATAAAGTTATATTCCTACCTTGGATTTTATACAAAAATAAATTCCATAGGGATTAACGATTTAAAAATAAAAGGTAAGTGATAAAAACCTTGAGAAGAAATTGTGGATGAAAACAGTGAAATCTCGGGGTGGAGGACTTTGAAAGCAAGACCCTTAAAGGGAAGGGTGGGTATCTGTGACTGGACATTGTGGACGGCAAAGGAGAGAGACCACCGACTTGGGGGAGACACAACGACACACCAGGAGAGTGTTGCTCCGTGTGACAGAACACGATACGGGCCCTTTCAAGTCAACAACAACGTGATTATCTCGCTCCTGGAGAAATGTGCCAGGGACTGAAGCAGGCAATTCAGCGAAGCAACACAAATGACCAACAAGCAACTAAAAATGTTCGGTGTCACCTGTAGTCACGAAATACAAATTAAAAACAAAACGAAGCGTGTTCCTTTGTAAGACTAACAATTTCCAGCAAAGCCAGGGTATGGGGAAAAGACACTGTCAGGCCCAGACTCCGGGAGGACCTATCTTGACTCTTGACTTGGCAAATCTATTTTTAGAAATGTATCCTAAAGAAAATGATTGGTTGTGAGTGCAATATAGGTATGAAGATGTTTATATTGGATTTTAAAAATAGTAGTGAAAACCTGAAAACGGCGTAACTGCTTGGCAGCAGGGTTAGCGCAGCTGCACAAGGGAGCACTTTGCAGACTTTTGAGAAGGTTGAGGTGGCTGCATATTTATTGACAGAGAGCCACTATCTATTATTGAGCTCTCCCCTCCAAAGCCAACGACAACGCAGTATATAAAGTATGATCCCATTTTTTTTTTTGTAAAAAATATTTATATGAACTTGGGATGAAGTTGGAAAGGGTAATCATCTAATTATTAACGGGCTACTCCTGGGGGTGGGGTTAGATTAGGGATAAATTTTTACTGTTTTGTGTTTTCAGATTTTAAAATAAAATTAAAAAAATTACAATTGTGAGACGTAGTAAGTTAGAAGTAATACTCCAAAATACTAAAAGTGTTTATAGTAAAGTAGTAGGATTATAGGTGATTTAAAAATTCTTTCTCTATTTTCCAAAATTTATATACTAAAAAATAGTTGTATTGCTCTTGTATTCAGAAAATAAAGAAATTGGAAAGGAAACAGATAAAATCTGTATATGAATATACACACACAGACACACATGAAAAGTCTGGAACATTAAACATCAAAATCTTTTTTTTTTTTTTTTTTTTAAAGATTGCACCTGAGCTAACAACTTGCCAGGCTCTTTTTTGTGTTTGTTTGTTTCGTTTTTTTTTTTTTGCTTTTTTTCCTCTCCAAATCCCCACCAGTAGATAGTTGTATACTTTTAGTTGCGGGTCCTTCTAGTTGTGGCATGTGGGACGCCGCCTCAACATGGCCTGATGAGAGGTGCCATGTCAACGCCCAGGATCTGAACCAGCAAAACCCTGGGCCTCTGAAGCGGAGCGCGCGAACTTAACCACTCCGCCACAGGGCAGCCCCAAACATCAAAATCATAATAGTGTTTATTTCTGGATGATGATGATAAGTGATTTAAAACAGTTTTCCTTTAGTTTATCTGCATTTGTTAATTTTCAAAAATATACAGGTATTCCCTGTGGAATAAATAACAAAATTATGAAATGTAGCTCTTAAATTTTTTTTTTTTTTGAGAAAGATTAGCCCTGAGCTAACTACTGCCAATCCTGCTCTTTTTGCTGAAGAAGACTGGCCCTGAGCTAACATCTGTGCCCATCTTCCTCTACTTTGTACGTGGGACACCTGTCACAGCATGGCATTTGTCAAGCGGTGCCACGTCCACACCCGGGATCTGAACCCCGGACCACCGAGAAGCGGAACGTGTGCACTTAACCACTGCGCCACCGGGCTGGCCCGCTCTTAAAATTTTATACAGTGTGACTTACCTCTATTAACCCCTCCCCAAATCCTAAGTATAAATAAGAAATTTAGAAGCAAAAATAAAAGAATGGCTATTTAAATAGTTTTTGGAAGGAAGAAGAGAAAAGTCTTGTGAAGATTTTCAATCCCCCTTGACATAACTTGGGACAACATGGAGTGACACAGCACTGAGGCTGGGCATCCCTATTGCTGACCAAGGGCAGCTTTTGTTTCTAGTCCATGACCTTGGTTTGCTCTCACCAGCCCAGGCTCACATGCACCATTTGGAATTGAAAGCAAGTCTTGACTGATGAGTCCAAAGGGATGTTTAAATTTGGGATACTGGGGACTGTGGAGTATGGGCTTTTGTCTCTGCTCCATTCTGCGTCCTTCCCTGCAGGAGCTGGGCTTCATCCAGGAGCTGGGCAGTGGCGGGTTTCCTATAAGAACGTTTCCTTACGCCTGGGTCCTCAGCATCATCCTTTCTGGAGTTGGACGGTATGGTTGGTCCCTTCAAGCAGCGACGGACAGGCTCTTGCTTCTGTTGAGATGATTGACATTTCAACCAACACCAAAGTTTCGATTTTCCCTCCACTCTCAAATCGAAAGGGGAGAAGGGAGCCCCACTTCACACCAGGCTCCCTGCCTTCCTCCTCGCTTTCCCGTCTTCACAGCTCTTGTGATGCCTGTAGTGTGTGTATCATTGCAGCAGTCTGTCCACTGAGGGCATGTAAGTACCTTGGGTTGTCTTGTGTTTCTTATTTTTCAGTGTGTGTGTCTTGACGTGCTCCTTGGGGATCAGATTCGTGCCTTTTACGTCTCAGGATCCTGTATTTTTGTATGACAGAGCGAGCCCTGCCTGGGGGTAGAGCGTTTTGTTGGAGGCCCTGAATTCTAGGCCCAGCTCTGTTACTGAGTGAACCTGGGAAACTCACCTTTCCTTTCAGAGCCTCAGTTTCTGTTTTGGGAAATGAGGACTAGGACCACATTTAGCATCACAAACTGAAAACTGTAAAGCAGTCCTGAAGCAAGGTGGGTAACCGCAGTGCGTGAAGCAGCCAGCTGTAAGAACATTCCCAGGAGATATATGGCATTCTTGACCTATTTCCCCACATTTGAGAAACATATGGGTACTAGGAACTATTGCATTTCTATAAGAGAAACAATAGCACAAGAACAATAATAAATTGTAACTGGTGCTCTCCCCTGGTATTGGGGGTATATAGGGAGTGGTGGGGACTGTGGCAAACTGAAAGCTCATGATCAGTGCTGTCTTGTTGATTGTTGCCACATTAGAATGTGGGCCAGGCTTTCCAGGACCTTGGGTCTTTAAGAGAAGCCAGATATGTAGCTGTTTATGTTAAATCTCCTGATTTTTAAATGTTGGCAGGTAATGTAAACAGATCTTAAAAACAATGGAAGGTAAACATGTCTCTAGGCCCCATCTGGTTGGTGGGCTGGGATCTGCGTTTCTGGGCTCCAGGCCCTCTGGATGCCTGATTGCTCAATTTCTCTGCTCCATCAGACAGAAGGTGCTCCCAAGTGAGCATGGAGGGGCTCCTTACCAATTCCCTGAGCTCATTTTAAGAAAATACCCATTTTATAAAAAGTGATATTTGGGATATCAAAACTCTTTCCTCCATCACCAAAGATGAAAATGATGATGTCTACAAAGGAAGCTCGATGTTAAGAAGAAGGCTATGATTTCCTAGGTTCTCAGAATCTAGACAATCAGAGCTGGTGTGACGGTGGAGGCAAAGCTGACAGTGTGTAATGTAAGATACCGCCGGCGAGTGGACACGGGACAACAACGTTGGACGTTGGACGGACAGTCTGAAGAAATGCAGGCGGTGTGAAGGAAGGAGGGACAGCGAACCAAGGGGCCTCTCTCATCTTCTGTCTGCAGAGAGGCGATAGCAGCAATGCTGTTTCCCTCACACACTTCTTCTGCCTTTAGGCCTGAACATTTGTTTTCAATTTTATCAGTTACATCGCACGCTTTCATTACACCATTGTCTAAAGTATGGCCACGGCCCTAACCACTGTAATTTATCTTTTGTACTATATAATTTGGAGCTGCTCAGGCCAGAAAGGAACATCTGTATTGAAAGGTTGAACTCGACACAATTTTGAGTCCTACACTGGGCCCCTGCTAAGGTCAGTTTCCTCATAAACTTCGTTATCACTGTTGGTTTTATTCATTCTATTTGACATATTAAGCTTCTCTATCTTGGCATAAAGGACACAATATTACAGCATATTGGCAAGCTCATTTGCTTTTCCCAGCTAGTGTTGTGTCCAGATATCAATCCCCAGGGACCAGCTCGTGCGCGTCGACTGCAGGAAAATGAAGATCCACAGCAGGTGGCCTTTGCCGCCTAATGAACACGGCAATCTGTTACCATCGCCGCCGCGCTGCTCACCAGACAATTAGGCAACTAAGCATGTAATTATTCAGGCCAACGAGAAGAGGCTCTCCTCTAATTTCATCTTTTCATTGCTGTTTACTCACCCACACTCCCCTCATTAGCGAGAGATTTTCCAGTCTATGCTAATTGGTTTCAATAACATTCATTTCAGTTGAAAGAGAATGATCCCGTTAATTGAGAATCGAAAGAATCTTTTCATTTTAAGTGCGTCCTGCTATGGAAATCCAAATACTCTCAACAGGTTCGAGCTAATGAAATTAAGTCACACAGCCATTAGTGGTGTGAAAGAAATAAAGTCATTTATTTTCATTGAAGCATGTGCTATAGGTCCAGAATAATTAATACAGCTCGAAGAAGGTAGTAACTTAGAAAAAAAATAGATTGAGGATAAACGAGATGATTTTCCTTAGAATGGATTGTTTAATTCTTGGTTTAAACCCCTCGCTCTCTTGGTGCCATTTTCAAAGTATTTAAAGTGAAGAGAACTCATTTGTAAAATGACACTTATCTAATTGTTATAAAAAGCTGTATTTCCTACAGCAGCCACTTACAAGCATCCGGCTGACTCACTTTGTCAGCAGGATTGGGTCTATTCAGCTGGATGTGCTTGTGAAAGTTTTACAGCAAGACAATTAGTCCACCTGAGTGTTTCAGTATTCTTGATGTGGTAGCAGTGCGGCCACGGGTGTGATGCGGGATCGGCTGAGCCCTGTGTCACAGCTGCTGTCGATTGACGGCGTTGGACTCCATCACAAGCATTAGGATATTCAGGCACTGCAGTGTCAGTACCAGGAAGAGGCAGAGACAGAATTTTAAAAATGAGGTGCTTACAAGTGTATTTATGTAAAAAACATATCCCTCCAAACAAACTAAATTATCAAAGAAAAATCTTAAGTGTAAATGAAAGAAAAGTCTTTATTTTGGGCTGTCTGTAACAATTCCATATTGACAAGGTACCCCTGATTAGAAAACTAGTATATTTTCTTGCCAGCAAGAATTTATTTATTTTTAAAGCAAATCTCTTCCAGTTTCAGAGGGTGAAATATTGAATATATTACTTTCATACATACAAAAATGTACGGGTATCATGACATTGTTACCAAAATTCTCATATCTTATTTAGCTGTTATTTTTTTAATGGAATAATCAATAGGAAACCATTTGGGGTGCTGTCAGACTGGCTGCCTGTGTATAAAATTCCCTTTCCTTCTCACATGTGAGAACCAGAATTCTGCTGCGGCCATTGGTATATAGTGCGGGTCTGCCTTTTTCTGGAAGCTCCTGTGGATGTCGGTTGGCAGGTGGGTGGGAGGGTGGGTGGGGTAGTGTGTTATGCAAATGTTATGTCTATTTTTTTTTAGTTAGATTCAAAATGCATAATGGGGACAGACTTACAAAATAATACACTGCATACCGTTATGAATATTTCAAAGAATTATTTCTTTATTTTGTGCATAGCTGCGAGTGCTGACATTTGATTTATAGCTGCATGGATGTACCTGGGGTTGCTAAGGTTACCCAATTTCATTCACCCGTAGATATTTGAGATCTACATAATGCCATCACATCCTCCACTGCATTTCAAAGTGATGTTGATAAATGGTGCCTTCCTTAGATGATATTTCCATTTAGATGCGATATATCTCATGATTTCTGTCCTTTAAAATATTGTGGTTGATGAAATTTTACATTATGTGCATATACAAAAAGCAGGGACACATATTTTTTTCAGTTTTAAAGGTTCGAGAAACTCTGAAGTGCGGGCTTCCCCTCCACCTCCCCGCCCTGCACCTATTCCCATCTGTTGAGGCTTACTGTGACTAATATTGAGTTCTCTTTTTTCCTTAAAAGAAAAAAACCCCACGTTATTGTTTGTCTTATGTTTAGAGATATAACGAAAGACTGGCTAGTCACCTGCAATCGTTTTGATGATGTTTCATATCTTTGCAACAAAGCTTAAGGTTTTCTGAAAAATGAAAACATCTTTTGAGATTTTGATAAGAAACCTATGGAAGTTATTTTTTCCAACAGATCTTTTTAGAAGTAACATTTATAAGATTCTCTCTCTCTATTTACATATATATACACACATACACATACATGTGCACACACATGCCATTATATAATTTATAGTGTATATTTTGTTATTGCTTGCAGCTTGTTATTGCTAGTTTAGCTTGTAATGTCTCCCAGGCCCAGAAAGAAGTTTGGTTCAGGGCCTCCTAACTTCAAAGGAGGAAGAGATCAGACCTGTGAAAGAAAACAGTTAAAAGCTCAAAATATCCATAAATTTTTGTGAGAAGAGTAAACCTGGCTCCATGGGGCAATAAAGTTGCTGGTGGGGAGAGATGATTACGTCCAAGGAGCCACAAGCCCCATCTTACCAAGGACTAAACTATGCATCACATGGTTTTATTTCTCCCTAAACAGCTGAGTTGAGTTCTGAGAAATTAGTTTTTACTTCTCTCATCTGAGTCAGAAAACAGTAATGGAAAAGCCTTGGACGATGAAGCGCAGAAAGGATTTGTAGGAGGCCACGGCTAAGGCCTTTGGACCACTTTCTTTGGAAGGAAACAGCCAGGCTGCCTAGGAACAAAGGATGGGAAGTGAAAGTGGGAACAAGGCAGTGGTTGGGAGAAGGAGACCACTGGCCTGGGGAAAGGCCTCTGGGGAGAGTCAGGGAGAGTTGAAGGGCCGAGAGAGTGGAGAGCGACAGAAGAGGTACACTTCCCAACGGGCTGAGGGGAGGTGGCGCGAGTGACAGGGTCAGCCACACCTAATGAGCTTCTGTGCTGGGAATGTTTTCCGAAGATTACACCGTGGTGGCTTGCAGACCTGCTTTGTCAGGCTGTACAGTGTTAAAAATATTTTGAATTAGCTGCAACATTTGAACATTGGAAGGTTTCACAGAAAAGTTCTGAGTTTTGGATTCTTCTTCAAAATCAGATCTGGCCGCACTGGATCTGTGTGTCTGGATGGAGCAATTGCGTGGAGCTGAGTAGTGTCTGGCTCCTTTACAAGACCATGCCTCTCCAAGTTGCCGCAGTCCCCTGCCCGCCCCCAAACCTAGCTCCTGGCGTGAATACTCCTGCTCCTCCAGCTGGTGTGTGCACTCCTGCTGGCTCCTGTACTCAGGTGACTTGGCAACTCCTTGTTCTGCTCTTCGCCCGAGGCCTGGCACATAGTAGATGATCGATAAATGTTTGTTGAATGAATGGTAGATGACACCTTGTCGTACTATGTACATGCAGGTCTGCTCTCCATGGGAGATTGTGAGGTCTTGTAGGGCAAGGACTGTCTTACTCATCTTTGTACCTTCAGAGCCAACACAGCACAGTCAATATTTAACAAACATTGCTTCAATGTTGCACACAGTTTGTGAGGCTGAGCAGTTGCTCTCCTTATTTAGGGAAAGAATCATACACCTGAGAGATGGGAGACAGTGGACCTGCCAAGCTGGTGGCCACGAGAAGCCAGCAACAGTATGCAGTCCAGGCCAGGATGCCAAAAAGGCTGCCGCCATCCAGCATGGAGCATGTTCCTCAGAGCGCGCTGAGCTCATTTGGTCTTCAGCACTCAGGCTGCCAGAAAAAGCGTCCGGAAGCCCCACCGTGCCCTCCTTGGATGCCCCTCCTACCTCTGGGGTCCTTCTGTGGCCCTCCTTGACCTGCCCCTTCACCCCTTCTGTTCCCCCTTGAGGTTACGGTTTGCCCCTCCCGGGTCTGATTACTCATCCCTCATTTTCCTATGTAGCCAGCTCCAAACTGATGATGCCCAGTTTTGTGCTTTGCTGTCACATGTTGGGCTAGGATTTAAGGTGGAGGAGTGGTTATGGTGTGGAGTAGAGAAGGAGGAGCACATTCACTGCTGGCGTTCTAGTCCCAGTCCTGAGCCAAGCTCCCGCCCACGACACTGTCTGGGAGGTGATCAGGGGCCTGCAAGGGCTCCGGTGCCAGGCTTCTCGGGTCATGTTCTGAGCTGCCTCTTCTTAGCTCTGTGACCTGGGGTCAGCTATGTACCTCTCTGGCCTCAGGGTCCTCGTTGGTGAAGTGAAGGTAATAATAGTGCCCGCTTACAGCACTGTGAGGATCAGATGAGTGCACTGTCTGCTTAGAACACTGCTGGCAGAGAGCCGTTATCCTCATCCTCTCCTTCCCTCCTTCCCAAGCCCTTTGTGTGGTTCCCTGAGCACCAAATCACCAGTTACACAAACTTTTCTTTCCTACATATTTTTAGGATCTTTGGGCATAATAAAACATATTCTTTGAAGAGAAAGTAATTAAGCTGGATTGAATAAGAAAGAAAGATAACTGTGCATCTGTAATATTTATGTTCAAAGAGTTGTCCAGGCATTAGTGGTGATGTATCAGGGTCTTCTAGAAGTCTCTCCAATGATGTTCTACGTACAGGTTCAGAGTCTCTTATTTGCAATCCTGGAATCCAAAAAGCTCCAAAAATTAAATTGTTTCCCTCTATAATCTTTGGCAACAGATCTGACCTTCATTTGATGGTCAAGCCTGCCCTGAGCTGGCGAAAGGCTATTTTCAATCTGTCCCACTTAGGCTGAATAGTCTATATTTTCTGCAAGACTATACACACATTTGATTATGAGATACTGTCCCAAGCTCTCCTCCAGGTATTATGTGCTATATGATATATGTACTAAATTATCTTTCCGAAATTTGAAAAATTCTGAATTCCAAAGCGACGTGTCCAAGGGTTTGTGGACCTTTCAGCCATGTCTGCACTCTTGTTTGGACCAGAGAGACACTAACTTTTACTTCCTTTTTTTTAGGGGGGGAAGATTAGCCCTGAGCTAACATCTGCTGTCAATCCTCCTCTTTTTGCTGAGGAAGACTGGCCCTGAGCTAAGATCCGTGCCCATCTTCCTCTACTTTATATGTGGGATGCCTGCCACAGCATGGCCTGCCAAGCGGTGCCATGTCCGCACCCGGGATCCAAACCAGTGAATCCCGGGCCGCCGAAGTGGAACGTGTGCACCTAACCACTGTGTCACCAGGCCGGCCCCTTTTACTTCCCTTTTGCCCACCCAACCTTCTGCTACCCCAAGCACAGTGCTCTGGATCACCCTTCATTTAATCAATAGTTACTGAATGATTACTAAGTGCCAGACCCTGTTCTAGGCTCTCAAATACAGTGAAGAACAATGTAGTCTTTGTTTTAATGGGTTTTATACTCTACCTGGAGAAGATGCTCTGTGAAGGATGCGAGCATCTCAGTATTTTGAAGAAGATAAAACACAATCACGGGGTGGGCCATTGCTGTGCATGGTGTGAGTGTGTGAGTGTGCGTGCAGTCACCTGAGACAGGCTGGTTAAGGAAGGCCCCTCTGAGGGGGGAGATTTGGACAGAAACCTGACTGATCAGAGCCAAGCAGCCATGCGATGAGCTGGGCAAGGGTGTTCCAGAAAGAGTGAATAGTAACTGTAAAACCCCCAAGGCCAGAATGAACTCGACAGTTTCCAGAAGTGGGAAGAAGACAGGCATGGTTGGGGCAACACTGAGCCATGATGGAGAAAGGTGCACGATGTGGTCAGACATGATTTCATAGGCCTGTGGGGACAGAAGGGGTTGGATTTTATTCTGTGTGTAGTGGGAGCTGTTAGAGGCTGTTAAGCAAGGAAGTGACATACGGTTTTATGTTTTCAAAGATCACTCTGTTGAATGGCTACTATACATATGTGTTGTCAGTATTTGTGGAATGAATAATTTGGTCATATAATTACATGTTGCATACAATGCATAGATCATCTGCAAGTAACAGAGCCCCACATAACAGTGACTTAAATGAGACAGTTGATTTCTCTTATGCATAAGAGCCCAGAGGTAGGCAATCCAGGGCTAATGTGGGGATTGGGCTAGATGAAAAACTCAGAGTACAGCCCCTTGTCAGCTCTCTGGTCCAATATCCCTAGGTTAGCCTTGATTCTTATGGTCCAAAATAGCAGCAAGAGCCCCAGCCATTGCATCAGTCTTCCAGGCAGCACAAAAGATGAAGTAGGAAAGAAAATATGTAAGTTATCATTTAAAGAAGCTTCCCGGAAGCTGACATATGACACCTCTGTTTCCATCTCATTGGCCAGAACTTAGTGACACAGCCACACTTTACTGCAAGGAAGACTGGGAAATGTAGTCTTTATTCTGGGCGGCTGTGTGAGCTAACCCTCTAGAGTTTTACTACTGTAGGAGAAGACAGAGGGCAGATGTTGAGGCCCATTTAGCAATCTCTCTGGCATATCATTTTATTGTTAAATTCAACCACAGTTCATTAAAGCCGGAAGTGAGATAGAGATCTGCCAGGCCAACCCCCCCGTGCTGCCGTTTGTACAAATCCAGTTTCTTAAGGTCCTTTAACTGAGCGCCAGAGAGCTGGCACGAGGCACCCAGAGCCACGTGGAGAGTCACTGACTGCTCTGAGGGTGTGTGATGCCTCCTGCGGTTTTCTCGGCAGGAGCCAGGCGGCTCCTCTCACCAGCTGTGCAGTTTCGCCGCCCCCATGCCCTCGTGCAACAAACAACAGCCGGTGGAAGTGGGGGAAATGGTGAATTTGAATGTTTTTCTAAACTGCCAACCTCAAAAGCCAAAGAAGCGCCAATCTAAAAAGTGACTATTGAGGAAGCTCATCTATTTGCTCCCAAAGGAGGGTCTTTGAGGTCGTGGTCAGCGAACGCCTGGCTTAGACCAGGGATGGGCCTGTAACACGTGGGCTCTTCCAGCTCCCAGAATCAGTTTTTACTTTTCCCCTTTTCTTTCTTATTTTTAAAAATATTCATGCCCTGATGAGCAATGAATTCCCCGGACTAGAATGGAGATGACCCCACGGAGCAGCGGGCTCTGTTGATGGGAATTGCTTTTACTTTCTAGAAAGAGAATAGGCCACAAAGGATCAATGTTTTCTCTGTTGTATCTCTTTCAAGTTGAACTGCATTGGACAATGAGTGGATTAAAAAAAAATCCTGCGGCCTGGTGTGCCTCAGATGCATTTGCCAATTTTAACATCATTCTCCAAGTTATATAAAACTGGAGAATAAATGCCGAGCCTTCTGTGTGGGGAGCAGTTTACTTCCCAGGCAGGGATTGCACTGGTAACAAATCTCCTCCGAGATGCATTCTGCAAGGGAAGTGAAGAAATCATTAGCGAGGCAATATTTGAAGAAGCAGACTGGCCCAGTTCTGAAAGCAACTCTGTTTTAACCTTTAAAAGATATCATTTTACTTACTAGGCTGCTTATTACAATTACGCAGTGTTTGCCTTGGCCCCTGGCTCCACTAAACATATGTTTTATAGCAAGTTCTCAATTACATTATCCTGACAGGCTGGCTCATAAGGGCGTGTTGAAGGTAAGGAAACTGCAAAGTGGTAAACTGGCCCTCATTAAGTTTATAGTTTTATTACCTTGTTTAGGGCACTTTTTCTTCCCTTCCTCTCACTGGCTTTCTTTTGTGACATTTAATTTATAAGAAGCAAAGGGACCCTTGTCCTCACGGCTGGTGGACTTGCTGGCAAGAGGCGTTTGAGGGATGTGCATTTAGCTACGTTGTGCCCATCCCACCCCCCACCTCTCCCCGAACATAAATTGTTTTTCTCTCCCAAAGGTTATCTCCTCTGTCGGCACCCTGTTGGTGGTAAACATCAGTGGACCATGCATTTTCGTCTAAGATTGCGTGCTCTTCGATGGCGATGAGATCTTCATAAGCCTGCAAAACGCACTTAGATCAACGGACATTTAGTAAATGATGTGCGTGACCTCTGAGCTGGCTGTCTTTGCTGACTGCGTGAGATGGTTCCTTTGCACCAGCTCACAGCCAGCCTCTTGGAGAGGTGGAACCGGACTCTCACCCCAGCACTCAGGCCGGCTGAACGATCTTAATTTACAGAACAGTACGTGTGCATAAATATGTTTATATCTTCATCCTCTGACAAGGGAATTAAATCAACTTGAATTTACGTAAAATGTGTTCTCCTTATTGGATGAGGAAGGAGTGCGGTGCTACGATGCCCAGCATCCCCTGGCCACTGCTAATTACAGGCACGTGACCAATGGCTCGTGGTTGTTTCTGAACCCAGACAGAATCTGTGGATGTTGATTATGAAGAGCTATTATATATTGATAGGTTAGGATTTATTACTGAAAGTATAAACCGATTGCTACAGATTGGATGGTAGTCGGACACTGGGGAATCGGTCCTGGAGCTGTTAGACCAGGGTAATCTATCAGAAGGAGGGGAGTGTATTCTATCAATTAAGGAACAAGCAATTCTACTGATCTACTATTGGCAGACTAATAGAGGTAATGGGTTTTCCTAGACAGTCCAGGTACTATACAGCCGAGTCGGGGAAAAGAGTGACAGTAGACAAACAGAAGAGCAGATCATTAAACCTAGGTGAAGGCTGCGATGGGGGGAGAGAGCTGGAGGACCCTTGGCTCTGGCACGTTCTGTGTGGGGCCTCTCAGGAAGGGAGAGGTGATGGAGCCACCAAGAATGTGGACGCCCTTTGCCATGATGTATGCAGCAAACTGATATTCACGGGATACTCCCAGGAACCCTTGGTGTGAAAGGATTGGCAGTGTGTATCCCTAAGCTACCGCGACAACAATGCTGCATTAAAAGCGACCTTGGAATCCTAGTGGCTTGAACCACAGCTGTTTCTCTTCTTGCTCACATGTCTGCGGGTCCTGTGGGCTTTGGCTGCTCTTGGCTCAGGCGGCAGGTCAGGTCTGACTTTGCCTCATGGGTGTCCCTCCAGTGCCCAGGTGGACTGGGCAGCGGCTGGTTAGAGCATGTTCTCTCACGGCTTTGGCAGATGCGCATAGCTCCACGTCAAATTCTGCAGGTGCGTTCCAGGCTCTGCTAGAGTCATGCCCACTGACATGGGTCAGAGGAAGTCACAGGATCGAGCCACAGCCCAGAGGCAGGGAAGTATATCCTGCCCTCGGCCAGGATGTGAACGTACGATTTTATTACAGGGGAGTCAGAAGTGCGATCAACAGTCGAATCCCCATTCCTGTCTTCTTCGGTACACAGCACTGTGTGTGGCAGAGACTGGCTTGGATCCCTTTCTCCTTCTTCCTCTCCGCGCCGCCTCCCCCCCCCCCCCCACCCCCCGCCCTGGGCAGTGCCACTATCAGCTCCCTGGTCTCAGGTGGGTGGAGAGTCGGTGTGTGCTGCAGCACCGGAAACCAGCTGTGATCATGAAAACTGGGCCCTGCTGCCCCTCTTTACCGCAGAAGTCCCCTCAGTGAGTCCCTTTGCTGTCCCAAATATGGCTCACATTTGCTTCCCATGAACAAAGGCTGACAAACCAAGGTAGTGCAGACGCTGCAGCCCACCTGAAGTGCGGCAGAAAGCACAGGCAGAGCCACCACACTCCGAAGGGTAGTGATGAGCGTTGCAGGTGGGGTCCTAGAGTCGGCTCGGTTCCCGGCACCTGCATATCTGTTAGCGCTGCTCTACTGGGCTGTTGGCTACAGTTTACCTGAATTTGAGCTCCGTGAAGGCAGCACATTTTGTCTGCCGTGTCTGTTGTCATGGTCCACGGACTATGACTAGATGCTGGTGCCTGGTGGGCTCTCAATATGTGTTAATTGAGTGGATGAATAACAGTGAAAGCAGAGAGTTCTCCTTTTGGGTCTGCCATGGCCTCTAATGATGTCCAAGCTTAGGATGTAAATAGGAAGCTTATAGCTTCTTTCCGTTTAAGGGGTGGAGGGGTGACCTTGCAGGGTGGGGAAGCAGAGGGGAGGAGGCTGCAGAAACTCCGCTTGGAGACAAGGGCACAAGGATGCTCAAGAGAGGCCTACGGATATCTGCCCTTTGTTCTGCCACGCAGTCACAAGTGTCTTGCAGCTCACTGTCTCACCTCACCACAGACATCTCGAGTGGCCCTTCTGTAAGTCCTGTAGAAACTGCCAGGCTGCAAAAATAAAGCATAAAACGTTTTAGGGTAAAGAAGCCAAAAGAGGGGCATCTTAATTCTGGCAGGCTAGGCAGAATGACTTGTATGTAGGGGTTAGGAACGTAAAAGACAGGTCTAGGCTGCTGTAGTGAACACAGATACAGCAGCGGCCAGCCAATGAGAGAGAGCCCCCCCTCCCCACAGCCCTGTCCAGGGCAGCGACCACACTGTTCAGTCTCATAACTGTGGAGCCCAGCCCGGAGCCTGGCACATGGTGGGTGCTCTGTAGAGAATGAAAACATCACCTGTCATTGCTGAAACGTCCGCGGGGCTTCCAGAGAGTGGGTGACGGGCGGCTGCGAGGAAGAGGAGCTGTGAGACTGGATTGGCCTCCTGACCTCAGGCACCAGGATTTCTCTGGTTAGAATGTAATTTCCTGGCTTTCACCCAATAAATAGCACAGGCTGTTTGGTACTAAGCCTTTAAACACAGGCGAGATTCTGTAACAACCACACACTTGTAACCCGTGTTACTTAAATAAAGTCCCTGGTATAATTACAGTGTTTTCTGCCTCATCCACTCATCTCACCCTACACCCTGGGAGATTTCCGTCCATCCTGGATTCTAATTCCTAAGACTGTCTCCTCTGACCTCTCTCTGCAGCTTTGAGCTTTAGGCTTCTCTACTTAGCAACTCCCAGGCTTCTTTTTTTTATTTTTTTATTTTTGAGGAAGATTAGCCCTGAGCTAACTACTGCCAATCCTCCTCTTTTTTCTGAGGAAGACTGGCCCTGAGTTAACATCGTGCCCATCTTCCTCTACTTTATATGTGGGACGCCTACCACAGCATCTTGTGCCAAGTGTGCCATGTCCGCACCCTGGGATCCAAACCAGTGAACCCCGGGCCGCTGAAGTGGAACATGCGCACTTAACCGCTGCGCCACTGGGCCAGCCCCTCCCAGGCTTCTT
This sequence comes from Equus caballus, assembly GCF_041296265.1. NCBI lineage: Eukaryota > Metazoa > Chordata > Mammalia > Perissodactyla > Equidae > Equus > Equus caballus. The sequence goes on along the minus strand of NC_091702.1, from coordinate 10,958,117 downwards.
ATCATCAATATTTCCCAAATCGACCTTCTCAAATTTCCCCAAGCCTCGCTCCTCCTGCTAGAACCCCTTTCAGTCACGTGCACCAATCCCGCGAGATGCCTTCTCCCCTCGCTGCCCATCCCATGCTTCATTAACAGCACCGTTTCATTTTTTTGCCCTAAATATTTTCTGAATTCACTTCCTCTTCTCTACCCCTGCAAACACTACCCTGGCTCAGGCCTTATCATCTACCGGTGCTGTCACACCAGCCTACAGCCTGGGCCCTGCCTCAGGTCTTACCCTTCCTGCCTGTCCTGTCTGCTGCTGCCGGAGGGACTCTGTCGAAAATGTGAATCTGGCCAGGTGAGTCCCCTGTCTCAGTCACCTCCAGGGCAGGTGTGGGCTCCTTACAGGCGCACGAGGTGTCTCCTGCCCCGCCCACCTCTCAGCTTCAGCTCCTCCTGGTGTTTGACTGGTCTTGAGTGCCTGGAAGTTGCACGGTTTAGGGTTTGTTCTCTGCACACGCCTTGCTGTTTCAAGCATCTCTTAAGCCGGATTGTCCTCTTGTCAGCTGCTTTTTTGCCTGGGTCTCTTCTGTTTATTCTTAGCTCTTAGCTCTAGTGCCATCTCCTCTGAGTGTGGCCATAGCACCTTGTGCATGCCTCAGTGATGGTCAAATAATGCCTCTTTCCCCTTCTGCCAGCCTGATCAGGCTATAAACAATTTAAGGACAGGGATCTTTCTGTTCATCTTATCTCCTGCACCAGCATAGTGCCTGATGCATAGGGGTTGCTTGGTAAATGCTTGTTGGGATGATCAGATGTGACTGTGCAGTTTTCTTGTCTTTCTTACCTCTGATTTACCAGCCTTCAATGATGAGAAGTCAGTGTGAGGTTGAGATTTTCTTTTGGAGCCTAAAATTGGTACATTTGTCATTGTACACTTAACCAAAAAAGAAAAAATCAACTTTGATGTTTTTGGAGGCTGCCTTTGAAGTTGAAAGGTTGACGTATGCATCGTGACATAAAGTAGTGGTCTTTTTACATGATTTTGCTTCAACCTTCCCAATAAAACAAATGAACTGTGTTCATGGGATTTCGACGTGCTGGTTTCTCTTTGACACTAAAATGAAATGAATGTGCAAAGGCACAAAAACAGTATGTATCCTCAATTGGATGAAAGCTCACCTTTATCACCCTCTGACCCTTTTATTTTCACAATACTAAAGAAATATTAAAAATGGTAGGGGCTGGTGAATTTTTAGAAAAGCTGTCCCTCTCTATCCCTTTGCCCCAGTGTAACCTTGACCTTCTCTTCCTCTCACCTCTGCAAACACTTCCCAGAACTGGCTTCCTTCTGCTTTCTGAAGCCCACAATTGACATCCACACAATGGAAAACCCTCTGCTGCGAGATCTTTTCTTGGAATCCAGTCTCCCGGGGTTTCTGTGGGCTTCATCTAATCATTGATCAGTGTCTCTGTGGGCCTGCTGCCATCAGAAATGGTCTCTGGGAACCTCGGTCTGCCTCTCCCCTCTCCCTCCAGACAAGTGGGCTTTGAGCAGAGGCACAGCCAGCTTCTGATGTGGGGAAGGTGGCCCTGGGGTGACGTGGCGGGCACGCCATTTGGTGGTGTGGAAGTAAACACAGAGAAAGCACCCCTCTTTGACTACATTCTCTTCACTGTGTTTCTTTCACACTGTGTCATCTTAGGGCCACGGTCTCTAGGCACCATGGCCACCTATTACCTAAAAATCGTTGAAAAGGTACCACTTTTGGAGAATGAGGTCAAGGGAAATCACTGTCCCCCTTACTCCTCTCTAGATTTGCTAAGGAGCTGGGAGATTGGGCTTTGTGTGTGCATTTGTGTGTATGTGAATGTGTGCATATGTGTTTGTGAGTGTGTGAGTGTGAGTGTGTTTATGTGGAAGTATGTGTGTGTTTGTGAGAGTGGGTGTTTGTGAATGTATTTATAAGTATATGTGTTTGTGTGAATGTATGTGTGTGTGTATGTTTGTGTGTGTTGTGTGAGTAGCATGTGGATATGAGTGTGAGTGTGTGGCTGTGTGTGTTTGTGAGAGTGTGTATGTCTTCATGTTTGGAGATACAGTATCTTGAGAAGAAAGTCGCTCCCTCCACCTCCAGTTGTTTTCCTGACACAATGTTCTGTAGCGCTAGCACCCCATGACTTTAACTCCCTCGTGGTCTCCATCATCCCCCTCCATCATCCAAATAAGTCTACGGCCCATGTACAAACGCTTGCTTTTGACTTCCACCTCCAACTGTGTTTGCAGTTTCCAGGCTCCTCTCATAGAGATGCGCTAGAGCTGCCTCTGTTCTTGTGATGAGCTATTAATTACAGAGACCAGGAAGACAGGAAATATCTAGGTACAAGTCCTTGAAGGAGTGAGAAGACTTGCAGTAGAAGGTAGGGTGTACAACTTGGAGAAAGTCTGTGGTCACAGGAGGTGATGGCTGTAATTTTTTGTAGCTGGCTTGTAGCCATACGCCTGAGTGGGAAGACGGTCCTTACAGGTAATGACCAGAGCAAGATTAACCTGCTAAATAGGAGGGAAGGTGTGTTTCCAACAGTGCTCCATAGCAATACCTTCCCTTTTATGTTCTTTTGCAATGTCACCTTGGCATTTGTCTAGTTATTCTACCCTTAAATCCGGGCTGACCTCTGAGCTATTTTGATGAAAAGAATGTGACAAAAGTGATACCAAGTAAATTTTGAGGCTGTGCTTTAAGAAGTCTGCATCTTGCACCTTCACCTCTTGGAGCCCAGCCTCTACTCTCTGAGAAGCTCCACTGCCACAGAAAGGCCCAAGTGGAGGAGAACTCCATTGACAGGTGCTCCACTAACAGCTCAAACCGAGCTTCCAGCTGACATCTAGAACCAACAACCAGCCATGTGAGTCCATCCTAATGCTCCAGCCCACCTGAATCTGCAGGACCGGAGCCACAGCCAACACCACCTGGAGCAGAAGAATCACCCAGGGGAGCCCAGTAAACCCACAAAATGAGGAGCTATGCTAAATGGTGCTTGTTCCTTGCAGATATTAATTTGGGGCTGGTTTGTATGCAGCAGCAGATAACCAATTTCCCGGGTGGAGTTCCAGCTGTGGAGTAAGCTGGGGGAAGAGCAGGCTTTCTTTGCAATTGCCAGAGAGTGAGCAAGAATTCAGTTATGCAGGAGGCAAAGGACAGGAGAAGGCACATTTCATTCATGTTTTTCTTTTTGGAGAAGCAGTCTTCACATTTTTAGCCTTCATATAATACAAAATTCTTACAGGAAAATATTACTGGTAGTCATTGTTGAGTACTGGCTGCTTATCTGTATCAAACATTCCTACAATGGACATTATTACCTCTGTAACAAGGTGAAATATTAAAAACAGTTACTGGGCCTCTCTGGCTTTTCTGTAAGTGGAAGGGTACCTTCAGGCATGCTCACCTCATGCTGTGAGGAAGGCACGGGAGGTTTTTTCTGAGAGCATTAGCTTTTACTTAATTATTAGAAGGTTCTAATGAGGATCTCATTTGCCTGGTTTTCAACATTCAAATATTCTTTTATTTAGAATGAATAGATTTAAATTACATTTTGTCAGTTTGAAATGTGGAATCTTCCTTTTGAGTCAGTCTTAGTTACGTTGGATCATAGATTTAGGTGGGTTCGGAAAGGACTGCCCTCAGGCTGGCAGGGTGCAAGGTGCGAGACATTATCTTCTTACTTTAGGTCATTTACTAGCAATATCTTGTGTCAGTGAATGCCGGTACGTATGCTTCTCCTCTCTTCCTGGGAACATGCATAAACTCCTTTTCCAGCCACTGGTATGTGTTGGGCTCACGTGTCTGTATTCCTGCTAATGGGATGGCCCATGAAGACTTTCGTGTACTCCTATCCTCCATTCTCTTTTCTGGTGCCACCGTCCCTTGGATGAAGATGATATCACCAGCAGATGGAAGGGAGTCTTTGAATGTGGAGCACGCCAACCCCCGTCCCCCCCTCCAATAAACTACAATGGATGTGATTTGAGCATGAAATCTATCTTTGTTATGTTAAGCCCTGAGATTTTCTTGTTTTAGCTGTTAGCATTCCTTAAATAACATTTACAACTGTAAAGTACTTTACATTTACAGTATGTTTCCATAGACATTATCTCACTTGATACCCACAAAGCTCTGTGACCTAGGAAGGATGAGTATTGACCCTATTGTATAAAGGAGAAAACTGAAACACAGAGAGGGAGATTCTTCGTTCAAACTGTGTCCTCTGGTCAGTAAATGGCAGAACGTGGGCTTGCCTTTAACTTTAGTTCTTTTCGTCTTTCCCCTACCCCATTTCTCTAATTCAGGTCTGGTTTCCTATGTGAATTTTATTTTGACTCCAGTCTCTGGAGCTAAACATCACAGAGCAGGGTTTTACCTTCCTTTTTTCCAATAAAGTCAAACGAAAGCAATTGCTCTTGGTAAAGTAGCTAAATTTGGCAATCATTTCTATGTGCTCCCCAAGTAGGTCAAACAATCAAATGGATTGTTCATGCCAGCATCTCACAAAATGTGGTCTGGTAACCCTAATCCTGAGAGATGGCTAGTGTAAAAAGGGTTCCTGACAATTCTGGATACTATATCCATTTTGGAGATTAATAATACACATTAGCATGTAAAGGCTCTGAGAAGTCCTGCGGTTAAAGCATCTATTCTATACTGTGATACTTCTAAATATTCTGCTCTGTAGAACATAGTTGTGGTAACTCTGGTTTAGATATTTACTTCCCTAAATATAGGGAACGGGATTAAAAAATATTTTGCAATTCTCTTTTGTTCCTTGACGGCATTATGTTATCTGTTTCACCATTCTCTTTATTTTTCCTAATTATTCCTTAAGCAAATTATTTTCAACCCTATTTCTATGTCTTTCTCCTCCTCTTCCTCCCTTCTATTTTCTTCTCCTCCTATTCCTCTTTCTTCTTTTGCTTCTTCTGCTTTGCAATTTCTAAACAACAGGAATTTATTCCTCACAGCTCCAGAGGCTGGAGGTCTGAGGTCAGGGTGCCAGCACGGTTGGGTGAGGCCCTCTTCCAGGGTGCAGACTTCTTGTGTCCTCATACGATGGAAGAGGCTACGGGGATCTTTCAGGTCTCTTTTATAAGGGCAGTAATCGCACGCATGAGGGCTCTGCTCTCAGGACCTAATCACTTCCCAAAGGCGCCACCTCCTAATACTATCACAGTGGCCCAGGGAAAGGAGGATTTCAACATACAAATTCTGGGGGCACACATTCAGACCATAGCAGCTTCCTACTCTGGTTGATCAGACAATGCTGCCGATAAAAAACACCTGAATTTCAGTAGCCCTTTGACAAAATGTATCCCATAATCCTTGGATACAAGACAGATAAACGTATGTTAAATAGATCATGGTAATCGAGAGACAGTGGCAGAGGTGGGGATGGCTGCCTTCAGCCCCATTGACAATTCAACAAGTTTAGCAGTGATTGGATGAGCACATTAACAACAAGTTGATTGGATTTATGAATGATGAGAAGACAAAGGATTGGATAAATATACTGGATGCCAGGACCGGGATCCTTCAAAATCTCAGACAAGGCTGAATTTAACAAGACATCATTTAACAGGGATAAATTTAGCGTTATGCTCTTAAATCTAGAAACTCAACTGTATAACTATAGTATCAGATGACATGACTGAGTAGAGCCAAATATGAAAAAATACTGGGGTTTCTAATTTGATCGTACATTCACTATATAATCTTGTGGCTTTCATTTAAAAATGGCAAAGTAAGATATTTTAACCCTCAAAACCCACCCAAAACTTAAAAACAAAAAAACAAAGACAGAGAAAAAAATCTCTTTATTCAATGAAACTAAAGAAAAATGACACAACCCAAGTCACAAAGCAAGAGGCACACATGGCAAATGCTGTGGCTTTGCCGCTGAGATGTGGGAGCTTGCTGAGAGTAGACATGAGAATCCGTGGATTATCCTTGGATTAGGATCTAGGATTAATGTGCTATCAATCTGACAGATGTGGACACCGATGCTTCCGGGGCAAAGATAGGTAAGAGGAGAGGTTGCAAATCCTCTAGAAAGACCTCATTCCACCCACTGAAAGGTGGGGAAGGTAGATTTGAAGGAGAAACCTTGTTGACATGCTATTTTTACCATCTCTCATGACGCAGTTTGCTGAGAGCAAGAATGCTAGAGGTGAAGAGTGAAAGGAGAAGTTAAGAGAGGAAATCAGTTATTGCCAGATCAGAACCCAAAGAGCTTATCCTTTAATGGTTTTACTGTGAATTTTACTGACCACTTTAAGCTCAAAACAGTGAAGAGGAAGGGCCTCAGGACAACAGAAATAATAGATTTGGTAAACTTTGTTGAAGACAAAGTTGAAGTTTACAATCAATTTGCTGAAGGCAACTGTGGTATTATTTACTTCCTCCTTTAATGGAATTATACATCCATGCTCTTCAATGGCTTCATGGTAGCAGAGTATATTTTCCATTTCTTGACATTGGGCTTGGTCACGTGACTTGCTTTGGCCAATGAGATGTTAGCAAACATGATGCAAACAAAGGCTTGAAATGTGCTTGTATAGTTTGGTTAGCTGTCTTGCGCTCCTGTGACAGCCATGAGAAGAGCATGCCCCAGGGAGCTACTTCCTCTTCACCTGACCCCAGAGTGAGAAGGAGAAGACATTAACCTTACAGGAAGGAAGGAGGGAAGCCCAGCTGAAGCAGAGCTTTCTCAGCCAAGTCACAAACTCATTAACGATTGTTTAGTAAGACACTGAGTTTCTGGATGGTTTGTTCAACATCTTTAATGCTATGATAGCTGAGTAATATACCATAAAATTGAGTGAGGACTTTGAACTTCCCAGTTTCTTCTTCTGTCTTCCACTAAACCAATTCTATGATATTCTCAAGCAGGTAGTGACTCTTTTCAAAACTAAGTAGAAGGATGGGAACTATGAAAATCTGCAAAAGAAAATGAGGAAAGCAGGGCCGGCTCCGTGGCCGAGTGGTTAAATTCGCGCTCTCCGCTGTGGCGGCCCAGGGTTCGGATCCTGGGTGCAGACATGGCACTGCTCATCAGGCCATGTTGAGATGGCGTCCCACATCCCACAACTAGAAGGACGTGTAACTAAGATATACAACTGTGTACAGGGGGGTTTGGGGAGATAAAGCAGAAAAAAAAAAAAAGATTGGCAACAGTTGTTAGCCCAGGTGCCAATCCTTAAAAAAAAAAAGAAAATGAGGAGAGGAACACAAACAAAAGAAAAATGAAGAGTATTCATTCACATGAGGAATTATTCACAGAAAACTTGGGAAGATTTTAAATAGGTCTCCATAGTTCAAAGAAATGATATACAATATGATCTATTTAAAAAGAAAAGTTCTGAGAAGTGATAGAGAGATTGAAAGAAGAGACGATGGGCCATATCAATGGAAGGAGATAAAAAGAAAACTAGTAAATAAACAAAGAAAAACAGAAAAATGATGAGATGAATATCTCATTACGTGCCACATAAACTAGAATGGAATTGGCCAAAAAGTAGAGTAGCATTATGTATAGGCTTGAGAAAATGAACTACTAAGGAAGTAAATATAAAATTAATTACAGAGAAAATGATAGATGTACATTCAACAAAGGAACAAAGGAAATTCAATATATACATAATTAGCATTCCTTAAAGAGATAGAAAAAATGGTAAAGAAAACATATTTAAAGATATTATGAAAGAAAACTTTCCCTGACTAAAGGAAGACATAAACTAGGAAATCAAAGAGCACAGTATGTCCCAGGAAAAATCAATACAGAACGTTCCACACCAAAAAAATCATAATTAATTTACCACTATTGAAGGATAAAGAATCATATGAACCAGGTTTGAAAAACAAAAGATAAATATACAAAAGGCATCAAATGAGGGCTGACAAAATGACGTCTAATAGTTCTGCTAAGTCCTTGGTTTCCTTTTTGAGCTTTGAAGATTAAATTGCTATCTAATAAAATATAGGCCAATCTTAATCAAAATCCCCCTGGAAGTTGTAAGAACAATTTTTGTGTTTATTTGTAAAAATGAGTGTGGAAAAATAAGAAAGCATTTGAAAAAGAAGTGTATGAAGGAAAACTTGGCCTACCAGATATTAAAATATAAAGTTACTCAAAATAGTGAGATACTGGTGCCAAGAAAGGTGAAAAGAACTCCCACACAGAGAAGAAGTACTTGGAATTCCATGCCTGCTCTTAACCGCCTAAAGATAGCCTAGTCAGCCCTCAGGTTTTAGCTCAAAGGTCATCTGCTCCAGAAAGTCTCCCTTCTCTCCCTGTATTTTCATTCTACCTTGTACACACCTTTGTATTTGCTTTAGTCATCTGTCTAGGCTATAAGGTTTCTAAGGGAAGGAATGATGCTTTTTAACTTCTATCACCAATGCATACACTAGTTCAATGCCCGGTACATGGTAGATATCTAATATTTATTGAATGACTTAGAGAAGTAGCAGATGGGAGAAAATAATCTTGAATTATATAGACCTACTTAGAAGAGTAAGAGTGGAATTAATAACTTCAAAGCCCCAATTTACATGAATTTTGCAGTTATGTGACAGTTCCTGAAAGGAAAAAAAATGATCAAATAATGAGTTATTTATTAAGTTTGCTGGATTGTCTGTTGGAAACTCAGCACCATTTTCCCTATTCTGTGTTCTTTCCTAAATTGCAGGAGCTGAAAGCCTGGGAACTACTTGTCCCAGAATCATTGCACCCAAGTTCCAGGGTAGACTTCACCAAAGAGAGGTATGAGGTTTGGAAGGCAGAAGCCACACAGAAGCCACAAGTGCCCCTGTACAGAAGTGGGCAGGTCTTGGGCTTTGGTGGACGACAGATGTGAGGTTTGCCATTGGCCTGTAGATGTCCCCTGTGAATCACCCACTTCGGTGTTGAAGTCTGCTGATGGTTTTGGTGGCAGTGTCCTGCATCCTGCACTTCCTGATGTCAGTGGTTGAGCAAGCCTCTAATTCCCTGAATTAAGTCCCTTCCTGCTTGAAACACCCTGAGTGATTTCTTTTTACTGACAGAATACTGACTAATGTGTTACAGAATTAAATAGATTCCATGTCTTGGTACATGTTAATTTATGGAAGCCTTCAGTTTTTATGTAGATTATGGTGGATATTTGATGTTTTTTTGCTACCCAGCAGTCATTTCCCCTAATAGCAGCACTGACTTTCTTTCGGGGAATAAACATTCTTCCACCATGTGCAATTTTGTTTGGATGGTAAATTAGAACTCCCGTTCTTCTACTCTGGGAGCTGAAGGAATCTCGGGAGTTCCCTTCTTCCAGATTCTTCCTCCCACCCTCTGGTATGGATCTAGTGTGGCCATGTGACCTCAGCTTAGCAATCAGCAATCAGATTTTCTCTGTGGACTTTCAGTTTGAAGAGAACAACTGAAGGCCCGATACATTGTTGGAATGCATTTCGTACAGCAGGAGTGACCCTGTAAACCTGACGAGCCATTCTTTTTGCCAAACCCTTTAGAATTGCTTGATTCTTGTACATTTTTAGCTGTTATTCAGCCTTCTTTCAGATCCTGTGGGCTTTTCCATATCATCACACTAACACCCACTTTTGCTTGTTATCCAAAGATGGACTCTCTTGCTTGCAATCAAAGAACTCTGATACATGCATAATCTGGGAATAGCCTTAAATAGGCATTAAAATTTTGTTTCTAGAACTCTAAACATTCTAGAAAAATATATCTTTAAATTATTTTATCAGTGGGAAGGACAAAATATTGATAATCATATTCTTCCTTCCTATCCCATGCTTATAATATTGTTAAGTGTTAGCCAAGTTAGTGATACAAATTAGATTCAAACCAGTAATTTAAATTTAATAAAATGTATCACTGCTATTAGAAATGGCAAGTGATTTTGCAAAGTACAAGAGAATGTTTTTTATCTTCACAATTAGTGTTCTCACTCTTAGTGAGATACTGATCCTGATAATTAATGTCTGGTAATGTCACAGGTGAATTATGAAGGACTCATTTCACACACAGGGATAAATGAATAATCCCACTATAAACCCATTAAAAATGCACAGGCTGCAAAGGGTATTGGTTAATAAAATGCCCAATAAATAAATTAAGATACTGGCCATAAATTATTGTGTTCTGTCAACATCAAATTTGTTAACCACAGTATGGCAGAGCAGCCTTTTAGACTGAATTAGTGCTGTGGCTGAATTAATAGGAGGGAAGAGAGGGTGTGAGGGAGAACAGTGCTCCTGAATGAGGGAAGTGACCTCAGGGAGACAGTTTGTGCAGTTAGGAAAAGTAAAGCGTATCAGTCAGCATGGGTTGGGTTATGCTGCTGTAACAAAACCTCCAAATCTCAATGACCTAAAACAACGGAGGGTTATTTCTCTCACATGCCACATGTCCATTGCCAGTTAGCAAGGTGCTCCTTGTCATGGTTATCTCATTTCTGGACCCAGGATGACAGGGCAATCATCTGGAGTATTGCCAGTTATCATATCAAAGGGAAAATCAAATCTTGGAAGAATGATGCCAGGAATGAAATGCACAACTCAGATGTGACGTGTCATTTCTGCTCAGAAGTTATTGGTCAGAGCTAGTCACTGACTTCACCCAACACAAGGGGGCAGGAAGTACAATCCTACTATGTACTCAGAAGTTAAGTAAAAGTATTTGATAAATAGATTAATGACTATGGTTTAATTTGAAAGAAAATGGCAGATGGCTTAATTTGAAATGACTTGAAAAATCTCCGGTTGGAATCTAAATGCTTCAGAAAGCTAATTCCTGGCAACAAGGAGCTTAACTTAGAACTGGTACTCAGTAGGTGAGCTATGAGAAGGCTCTTCTTACAAATTTTCCCTTTCTATGTCCTAATCATCGTTCATACCTCATCCTTTTCTACCAAAAATATCTTAACTCCTTTCCACTCAGAATCCTAAAAATGAAGTCCAATAACCTTAGGTGGAGGAACTCAGCATCTCTGTATTTTTGGGGATGGAAAGTAATGAGGGAACTGTTTAAAAGTTTCTTGTGAATATTAAACAGAAACTCAATAATGAATAATTTGTTCTCTGTTTCTTTAGATTTCTGGTCACCTAGGTGATATTTACATTTCTTTTTTCAACTTAGAGTGCTTTAGATCACTTGAGTAATACAGTGTTATTTCAAGTCTCTGGTTTTATTTTTACCGCTCATGCCTCCATTCCCCTTTAATTTTATTTATTTTTACCCCCAGGAAGGAAAATGTTGACAAACCCTGACACACTCTTCCGGTTCCTGGGCTATAGACGGTCTCCGGCAAAAAGCCACTTGAAAAGAGCTCTCGGCACCTTTCCTTGAGACTACAGCGACGGGAAGCTCTGCACGCGCAAAGAAAGCGTGCACGTTTCACTCTGGGTTCCCTGAGTGCGGGAGCTTCCAGCTTGCTGAGGGCGCCCTTAGAGCTCGCGACAGGCTCGGTGCTGCTGTCGCGGCCGGGCCGCATCTGCGCCAAGACGCGTGGGATGCGGACCCCAAGGTCTGCGCGCGAAGAGAGGTGAGAGCACGGTCCGGACCAGGGAAATAAACAGAATAATTCATGACTCCCTGAGGGCGCTGGGCTTTTTTTCCAGGGGCAAATGAACAGGAACAGAATGTCTCTCCAGCCCTTGAGGGAAGAATGTATTGTGTAGCTAATTCTCATGGGCACAACTACTACTTTATTCAATGGGAAATTGTATTTTCTTTAAATTTAACATCTGTTTTATCACTTTTCTCCTCTTAGTCATTTCTTTTTCAACATTGCAGACCATTTAATCATATTCCAAGCATGGAAAAACACTTGCTGGCGATCAATGATTTGTATCCTCTCTGTCTTAATCAGCAGAGGGAAATTCATAATAAACTAACAGAGTCATTGGGACCTCGTTCCATCAGGTTCCTGGGTGTTCGGAGAGCGAAGATGCATTAGTGTGGAGTCAAAAGTGGGCTTTTCATATTTTGAAAATTGTTTCCTGTATATAGGCAAAACTTTGTATAGATTTGCTGAAAATTTCCAGCCTTATCCTTTGGAACAAAGGGTGTGAGCCAGTGCAGAATAATGGCCACGTTCGTGACAGCAACCAGTGACCCAGCTCCTGCTCAGTACCACATACTCTACGAAAATGCTTTTCTTCTATTACTTTTGATTTTTGGTGAGGAATATTTAATTATTCCCAACTTACAGATGAGAAAACTGAGACTTAAATGCACTGGGTAACTTGCCCAAAGTCATGCAGCTAATAAATCCCTGATCTTTGAATTCTGGTCCGCGTGACTCTAAAGCAGCTTTCTTTCCTCTCTCCCTCTGTATTGCCCCGGAATCTCCATAAGATGGTTTGTGTGTGGACTCTAAGTTCCTGGAACCGGACAGAATAATTCAGCCAACACAGTTCAGTCTTTCTGTTCGTTAGTTATTATTTTAGACTTTCAGACACAATCACTGGGGAGTAACTGGATTTGGGTCCGAGGCAGGATTCTAACCCTTGCTCTGCCTGCCGTTGGTTGACTGGACGACCTGGAGCAAGGCAGTCATCCTTTCTGGAGGGGACCTCAGTGTTCTCACCCGAAAAATGGCACGAATGATCCTCATCCATCACCCTCACAAATGCAAACGAGGGAAAGTTCATGAAAACGTTTGAGAAGAACAAATTGCTACCTAACTGAGAGGTAGTAAATTTACAAACACTGGTTTGTTAAGGAAGATAAGCAGTGGCTAACTAGAAAATAACTAGAAATTTCAGAATGATCCTCTATCCTATGTTAATTCAAAGCCAACCAACCACCGACAAGCCAACAGACGAGAGCGACTCCCCACAGAGGAAAGTTCTTGAGTGGCTGCCTAGGTCTTATGATTCCAGCCCAGTCTGCACCACCATTTTCCACTACCCAGACCAATCGTAATCTTTCAGACCTCATCTTCCAACCAGTGTCAATCTTCCCTTTTGGCATCATCTGGTGTCTTAGGTCCTTTTGGACTCTGGGTTCTTTATAAGCACGTTATGCTGTGGCTACATCTAAATGGGTAAATATGAGCAATATTGTCCCTGACTTGCTATTTTTTTTTTCCTGAGGAAGTTTTGCCCTGAGCTAACATCTGTTGCCAATCTTCTTCTTCTTTTTTTTTGCTTGGAGAAGATTAGCCCTGAGCTAACACCTGTGCCAGTCTTGCTCTACTTTGTATGTGGGTTGCTGTCACAGCATGGCTGATGAATGGTGTAGGTCCATGCCCAGGATCCCAACCCACAAACCCGGGCCGCCAAAGTGGAGCACGCTGAACTTAGCCACTATGCCACGAGGCCGCCCCTCCTGACTTGTTATTTTTGCTGGTGGAATATGGAATCTTCTAGTGTCTTTTAAACTTCCTAAATAACAGTCATGTTTAGCCTTTTGTGTGGTGAATGAACTTCTCTTGGAGAACATATATCTCCCCCTTAACATGGCGTGTGAGATCCTCTCTGAGCTGGCCATTCTGGAATCATCTGCCATTTCCCACTTCTCACTTTATACTGCAGAATCGCTGGACCACCTTCTGTTCTCTCTACCCACCATGCTGCTGCCAACCTCTGTGCCTTTGCTCAGGCCATTCCCCTTGCCTAGAGGCCCCTTCACCCCAGGCCCCTTTCTTCCCCTGGCTTACTCCAGGTTCCTCTTCCAGATTTAGTCTGAGCATAAGCCCCCCATATCTAGTACCATAGTACACGGAAATAATCTCTTTGTATCCCTTATCCTCCTAACTAAACTATATCTTCCCTCAAAGGTGATGATATTGTCTTCCTCATCCTGTGTCCTTCATTTCTACCACAGTACACAACATATAGTAAGTGCTGAAAATGTCTGTTAAGTGAGTTAAGTTCTTCATTTAATTTATATATTTAAATTAGAAAAACTTTTTTTTGACATTGGTTTTGGGTGCTCATATGTCCAGCCAGTGAAGAGATTTCTTCAAAGGCAGTTATTTTCAGTGATTTTTTCCCCTTCAGACTGCCCTTCCCCACGCACTTCCCTGCTAAAGACAAGATTGTTGTAACGATCTGGGAAGAGATGGAGGAACAGAATTTTGAAATTATATAATTAAAAAAAATCATATATCCGTAGAAACCTATCCAGGTCAAGTCTAAAATTAAGATTCCTTGAAACTGAGCAAATGAGATCTGGTCGTGACTTGAGTTTGTCTGTTATGGAACAGAGGATGGGGAGCACGCAGGCTCAGAGGACTCACTCAGTGTTCCCAGAGCAGATCCCCAGGGCTGTTTCTGCAGCCTGGAGCCTTCAGTCTATCTTTGTGTTACCAATTACAACTGTGTCTAAACTACACCCCTATGTCTGCATATCCTGTTTACTTCTAAATATGCCGGCATTCTCTTCTTCTTATACTTGGGTTCATAAACTCTCCTTTAGATTTCCTTGGGTTTAAGACCACATCTAGGTAGAAGAAACAAACGAAAATTATTATTTGCATAAGTGAGTCCGCAAACCTCATTTCAGCTGGCCTAAAACATCAGTCAAAAGGGAAGTGTTGGGTTGCAAGAAGGGCTGAAATGAAATGGCTAATTGCTTTCACTGCCCCATGTTCTCTGGGTCCCGAAAGGCGCGGCCTAAGTTGTCTGTGTTAGACGTTCCTCCCTCTTCTTGCTCTTTGATTTTTGCTTCTTGTTCTGTGCTAAAGCTGCCTGCCTCCTCTCTTCTCCAGAACCATATTTCACACTCGAATACACTTTCTTCTCTGCTTTTAAAATTTTTGGTAATCGGATGATGATTTTATAGTCCTGATTTATGTTTTAGAAGTTACTTTTCATAAATATCCCAAATGAGGTCTATTTGGCCCCTGCTGCAGACCAGATGCTGGTCAGATCTGGCAGAGAATTGATTTAATCCTGTACGTTTCATAATTGGTAGGAATCAGTTTTCCCTTTTATTCTAACATTACAGATTTGTAACAATATGTGCAACAGGCTTCATGCGTTCCCTCTTTGCTTTCATGTATGGTATGGCCTTCATAAACATTGTGTAGTTTCCTGCAAGAGCATCACATACATTAGGCTGCTAGGCTTTCATTTAGTTTTCTGTTTTTAGTAAACGAATTGAGTTAATAGGAGAGATTATTAAAAAAAGGAGGAGGGCATGGGGAAACAACAATGTATATTTTCCTGATTGAGTCTTTTCGTTCTTGGTATGCATCCGACTATCTTTCTTCCCATCTTTGACATTCTCTTTAAGATTCCATTCTGTTGGGAAGCTCATCATGAACCTTGTTAGGCATTTCAGAGGTCGTTCAGGAAAAACCAACTTGTGCCTAATTTTAAAGCAGATTTGGAAATGAGGGTGGAGACAGACTCTTCTTACGACAAATGTTACCCTGGGTGTTAGGCAGAGCCCTGAACTTGCAGAGGGAAGACCAGACTGAACCTTTGCTCTCCCTCGTGCTTCCTGCGTGAACTGGAACAAATATCTGAATGGCTTTGAGTCTCAGTTTTCTCATTGGTAAGATGAAAATCATAATTCTTAGCTCTGGGTTATTGTGAAGGTTAAAGTGAGACAACTCATACACATGGCAGTGCCTAACACAGTGCTTATTTCATGGACATCAAAAATACAGAGTCTGAGGACTAGAAAGCACTTTAGAGGTGGTTCAGACAAAAGCCTTCATTTCCAGCTGAGAAAATACAGGCCACAGAAGTGAAGGCCTTGCCTAAGGTTGATCATGCCCGTCAGTTAGGGTTGTTGTTAGTTCCGTGGAGTCGATTCTGACTCCTAATGACCCCGTGTACAGCAGCAGAACCCTGCCCAGTCTTTTGACACCATCCTCTCACCTTTCAGTGCTATATCAGACTATGCTCCATGGCTATTCATTGGGTTTTCATGTCCGTTTTCATAAGTGGGTGGCCAGGTTCCTCTTCCTCGTGTGTCTTAGTCTTGGAAGCTCTGCTGAAACCTGTCCACCACGGGTGACCAGCACCACTTGCATAGCTTTCAGCATCATGGCGACATTCGGTCTGCCACAGTATGACAGCTGACAGACAGTGTGGTTCCCTGACCAGGAAATGAACCTGGGCCTTGGTGGTGAGAGTGCGGATCTTGCCCAACAGACAACTAGGGCTGGCAATCAATTAGGGTACCTAGGTGCAAACAGCAGAATCATCATTAGATAGTTTGAATAGAAAGATAATTTTCTAAATAACATTAGGTGGCAGACAGAACCTCCAGAAGGGCCAGAGTTCAGACTCGAGGGTGTATGACCAGAAGCAATTCCCAAATTGCGCTTATGGAGAGCTCCACTGGAGGCCCAGTTGCTGCTGCCTCTGGGCATAGGCATTACAGCTCACCACACAGGACGCTAGTGCTGGGTCTGTCCTTCTGCCATCTCTGGGAGCTGCATGACTTTCTACCAAGCTCCATCCCGCTGCTGATATGGATTTCACATGGAGACTTCTTTCTCTCATCTCTCTTCTCAAATAAAATATACCTCGTTTGATCAAGGGTATCTAACAGTCCCAAGCCTGGGCCATGGGCCTGAGCCTAGCACCAAGGGAGGCCAGGAAAACCTGTTTCTGGCTTCTACCTTGGCAAAGTGGGCCTCCTAAGGCAGGAAATCCCCCAAATGGAAAGAGTGCCAGACAGCCCAAACGCACTGCCAGATCCAGAGCTGGGACCGGGGGACCATATGGTGCTACTTATGTTATTCCGAAATTGCTCCTCGTCAGTATAGGGCCAACCCTAGTTTTAAATGTGAGACTCAACTTCAGTACAAATATTAAATGTGTCAGGACTCTGCATTAGAGGAAAAACAACGAACTTAGCCTGATAGAAGCCTCAGCCAGTACGGCATTCCCATGAAGTGGTGGTAGAATGGCTTTGCACGGTCTGGACTCTTTCAGCTCACCACCATCCTCCCCACACTCACATTATGCTCCTCTCATCATCCTTAGGAGCAGCTAAGTCCGCTTTATTGTTCTGGATTGGAAATATCTGGACTTACCTTTGAAGGAGGTCAGCTTTTCACTGATTTCTCAGGGGTTTTGTGACAGTGTTCCAAGCTTCGTGGACAATCCATAGACTTACTGTGCCCTGGTTCTTACTCTGTAGTTTGTTCACTTTTTTTTTTCCTCCCTTCAAAAAGTACAAGAGATTGGGCTGTCCCCGTGGCCAAGTGGTTAAGTTCGCGTGCTCCGCTGCAGGCGGCCCAGTGTTTCATTGGTTCGAATCCTGGGCGCGGACATGGCACTGCTCATCAAACCACGCTGAGGCAGCCTCCCACATGCCACAACTAGAAGGACCCACAACGAAGAATATACAACTATGTACCGGGGGGCTTTGGGGAGAAAAAGGAAAAAAAAAATAAAAATAAAATTAAAAAAAAAAAGTACAAGAGCTGGATCTATCAAAACTGAAAACACTTTTCAGTCGCCTCAGAAAATAGTGAAGCTGCGATAGTGAATCTTCAGGACGGACTCTTGGTCTCAGCTTCTTCCCCAACAAAATCATTAATAGGATAATTTCCCCATGACTCAGTTTGCAACACATGTGCTGAAAGATTATTCTAAAAAGAAAAAGACTAATCAGAGTACTTGAAATCGCCTTGACTGTTCTGATTCCTGCTACAGTGCATTTCTTTCATCTGGTCGCCTTGGACATCATCTCTGAGAGGACACAGGGACTAAGTCCTCAGCTCACAGACCACCATCCTGCGGCGTCCCCTCCTCTCCGGGCTGGCCTGTCTGCATGCAGGCAGCAGGAGGTGTACAACCCATCGTCTCCTCCCAGGTCCGGCTCTAGGAGAAAAACGCAGGAACCTTGACATTTTGTTGGGGTGGCTCGGCTCTTGGTTTCTCACCAAGGGGCTTGAAGCTCACAATTCTGAGAACTACGAGCTTCTGGGGAGACTTGAAGGAACACGCCTTCCCTGAAGAGAGTGCTACCGCACTTGTTTCAATGAAGTATTTCAGCTGGGCCACTTGCCAGAAAATTCCATGCCCAGTGGCAGAGTGGTGAGTGGCCTTGGCTGGGAGGTAGGGAGCTTTGGTTTAGGTCTAGCTCTGCCGTTCATTAACTCTCTGAAGTGGGGGCTGTTTTTATTTCTGGCCCTTAATTTCTTTGTTTATATTGACAATACTTAATATATGTCTGAAACTTTATATGAAAATTATTTGAAAACGATATCTTTTCTGATCCCTGTGGAAGTAGGTAGAATCAGTCTTATTCAATAGATGAAGAAACAAAGTCTCGAGTCTTGGCCAAGGTTACGTGATCATTAAGAGGCTAAGTCAAAAATCCGAAACCAGGTTGCCTGCTTTTTCCATTATTCCATTCATTCATTCAAAAATTCTTATTGAGCACCTACCGTGTATATGAGGCTCTGAGGACAACACCAAGGCGTAGCCCTCCCCATGAGGAGCTTACAGTCAGGAATCACACCAGGCTGCCTTTATAAAATGAGGAGGTGTATTAAATCAGAGTTTCACAAATTTGCCTGGTCATAAAAGTCTCATGGGGGACTTTTCAAAGCGCACAGATTCCAGGGCCCTGCCCCAGGCCTGCTGAATCAGACTCGCCAGGAGTTGTAGGCTGCATGTGAAACATAAATCACCCAGTGATTTTTATGACCAGATAAGTTTGCGAAACACTAGATGAGATGAGCCCAAGGTCTCTTCTTTTAGTGCAGCGTTTCTCGGCCCTGGAGTCCTTACAACTACCATTGCCTGGGCCCCATCTGTAGAGACTGGCATGTGTAATGGGTCATCCTAATTTGCATCTGGTGTTGAAGGCCGTTGTTTGTAGCCCATCATCCAAGGACTCAAGCCCATTTGGGGACAGTTGCTCCCTCTGAGATCAAAGGGAATGTTCCTACCCCAAATTACCACTGGTATGTGGATGTTGAGAGACATTGGTAGTGTTGTGGTTTCTCAAGTATACCTGATTCTTATTCTTTCATTCATTAAGAGAAGTTTCCGGCACACTAGGAACCAGCCTATAGATGCTTTTTGGACTCTTCCAGCTTGCAGTAATCACTTCTTAATTATATGTGATCAAGCTGTTTGATCGCAGGATTTTTAGATTGTGCCTGTCCAGCAAATCTTCGCAATAGTCGATCCTGAGAACCCTCTGTCTACTTCTGAATAGGTATTCCTGTAGTGGAGATGTGGCTATTACAAAAGGTGGTATTCTGCCTTTCCTTCTTTCAAATCCAGGAGGAGTCCACCAGGGAATGGGGAACTTAATATTTCACTTTAGTGTGTTTTGAGGGTAATTTGTAAACCCAATTCCATCAATAAAATTGCCTGCCCCAGTGACTGCTGCTCTCACCTGTTGACATCCGATCTGCATGTGACTCCCTGAGGTCATGGGGACCAACCTGCACCTGGCTCCATGGCCAGGTGCTCCTGGAAGTGGCCTTTCTTGCGGGTAACACATTTGCTCTGGAATGTTAATCGCTTTTCACAGGGCTCAACATTTGGCTCGCCTGGCCCCAGTCAGGTACCCGGAAATCACACTGCAGCCCCTCGAGGTGGGACAGGAAGCAGGTCAGGAGCTCTGAGATGCTCTTGGGCTGTTGTTGACATATGGCCACCGGATTGAGTGCCATTTCCTCCAGGTCCCCAAGGTTCTGTGGTCTCTCCTTCCCAGTCCTCTGGGAAAGGAAGAAAACTGCCCTCTGCCTCTCATCCACCTGTCCCTGTCCTCCTGGGTAGGTCACGCTGGATCTGACATGACTTGTCCCCTTTTCTCTCTCCAAGAACATTAAGTGCCATTAGGTTGTAAACTGTTAATGATAGTGGTAACCATCAGTCCCAAAAGATTTTAAAAGTCTTTTCTCCTTTAGCCTGGCAAGGAACTGAAGCAGTGACACTGAAAGCCCCAGGTAGACTTACATAACACAAATGCTTGTGGGTTGCTCAGTAAGTAGCCCAGCACATGCTTTTCTGTTTAAGTTAAAGGTTAGGGTGCTATAAACCTTGGAGCTTGTCGAGATTAAGCAGCATTGGGCAGAGTGATGTGCTGTGAGCGCCAGGCTCCAGTTACAGGAGCCAACCACATTTTAGTGAAATGAGATTGCCTAGCTGGAGTTTCCTTTGTGGGCTCCTAAGTGAAGGCTGCATGGCTGATGCTATGATTAAGATTTCATTTCCTGGTTGATGCTACCACAGTGATCACAGCACAAGGAGGGAAACTCGTATTCGCTGGCAGGGTTAAATAGTGAGTAGTTCTGAGTTTAATACAAAGATTAAAAAGAAAAAGAAACCACTGCCACCACCACTGCAAAAACTCACCCCAGCTCACTGATGAAGCTGTCCTTTGCATCCATGGTGGTGTCTTCCTGCCCTGTTTGAGACACCAGCTGTTCCCCGTCTGTTCATTCTTTAATTCACACATTTGTTGAATTGTAGCTGCTGGGGATGGAGTAGTGAACAAAACAGCAAAATCCTTGCTTTCATGGAGAAGGAAAAACAATTTCTAAAGAAGAAACAAATGTGTCAGATCGTGGTAAGCGCTATAAAGAAGACCAAAGTAAAGCAAGGGAGGTGTGCAGTGATGGGGAAGCCATCCTACAAAGGTTAGGGAGGGTTCTCTGCAGAGGTGACATCTAAGCAGAGGCCCGAAGGAAGGAAGGGAATGAACCTGTGGGCATCTGGGGGAAGAGCTTCCCAGGCAGAGGAGGTGGTAAGGTAAGAGGAGTTAAGGTGGGTGCTCCCTTGGCATATTGAGGAGCAGCAAGGAGGCCAGAGTAGCTGGCCTGGAATGGCCAGAGGAGGGAGAGTGGAAGTGTGGTTAGAGAGGGGTAGAGTGTATCCTTGGGAGATTTTGAGCAGGTAGGCGACATGATCTTTTTTATGTTTGAAAGTGTTCCCTCTGCCTAGTGTGTAGGGTTGAGGGTGGAGCTGGATAAGAGGCTCTTGCAATAATCTAGGTGAGAGATGATGGCACCTTGGAGTCTGTGATTTGGAGGAGGTAGAAAAGAGTGTTTGGATTCTGGATATATTTCAAAGGTAGAGCTGACAGGGTTTGCTGAAAAATTAGACGTGGGTGTGTGAGAAAGAAGGGAGGCAAGCATGTTGCTGGGTGTTGAGCCTAAGCATCTGACCAAATGTAAATGCCATTTACCGATGTGGGGAAGATGAAGAAGAGAAGTTAAGTTTGAGATGCTTAATAGACTTCCAAACAAAGATGGTGGGTAGGAAGTTGGAAAAAGGAGTCTGGAGTTCAAGGAGTGTTTGAGGCTGGAGGTATTGATTTGGAGGCTCTCAGCATAAAGAGGGATATTTCAAGTCATGGGACCAGAGAAGGTCACCCAGGCAGTGAGTGAGGGTAGAGAAGTCTGAGGCTTTTGCTGTGGGGCCTTCAGATATTTACAGGTTAAGGAGATGAGGAGGCACCAGTAGAGGGTCCTGAGAAAGGCTGCTGTGTGTGGTAGGAGAACCAAGAACAAAAGGTGTGTCAGAGCCAAGAGAAGATGTTCAAGGGGAGGAAGTGGTCCAATGTGTTTCTGGGAGTAAGAGAAACACTGATAAAGCCTCATTGGATTTGGCAATATGGAAGTCAACATGAAGGTTACCTGACAAAAGCAGTTTCACTGTAGAAGAGAGGAGGGAGTCTTACTGAAGTGGCTTCAAGAGAGCATGAGAGGAAAGTAGAATGAGAAGAAGTGGATATGGTGAGTATGGACACCGCTTTTCAAGAAGTTTTGCTGTAAAGCAAAGGAGACACATTGGGGAGTAGATGAATGAGTTGTGAGGTCAAGGGAAAGTTTCCTTCACCAAATGTTGAGCCCCTACTGCTGGCCAATCACCAGTTCCCCCCTCGTGGTGCCCACAGAGGTTGCATGGCCAAGTAAGCCCATGGGCCCTGAAGATTCAGAGTGTTAGTGCTATGAAAGGGCTGTGCTAGCCACAAAGAGGTGAAACGGGGTCCATCCAAACAGGCCAAGGAAGGTTTCCAGAGGAGGTGATGTCTGAGCCAAGCCAAGACAGATGACTAGTCTTCAAAAAGGGTCTAAGTCCTGTTGAGTGACCACATCCACTTCATTTAACCTTTTGGACACCATTAGGTAGTAAGTGAAAGCTCGTTTATCGGTCAGTGTTACCTTCCTCTTGCTCCATGCTGCCAAGGCTAAAGTTTACGCCTTGCCGAAAAAGTGGCCTCTGCGAGCCTCCCTAGCCCCTCCCCTTGTCCCTTCCACTTTATGCTTTTTGTTGACACTTTCTGATACAGCAAACCTGACCTCGTAGTAGTTCCACACGCCATCACTATTCCGTGAGGCCTCCATGTCTTTACACGACAGGGTCCTCTCTCCCTGAAATACTTACTTTTGCTTCTCCTCACCTGCTCATCCTCTTCCATCCACCTGGTGAACACAAGTGGAAACTCTTATCAAACTTTCTAGCAACTGACCTGAAGATATTCGCACATTATTACTACTATCGATTGATTCTATTTATTGAACACCCATAAGCATCAGTTATTCTGCCGAACACATTACCCTACAGTGCCTTTTGTAAGGGCCTTCTTCCAAATTCCTGCATTGCTAAGGCAGAGGAATGGATGAGTTGACTTTGTAGGGAGGCCAAGTCTGGAAACATTCCTTTTCTCTCTTCCCTCCCTTCCTTCCACTCTTCCCTTCCCACTCAGACCATGGGCCATTTGCACGGGGCCCATGAATCCAGGCTTCACTATGCACCACACCACTTGATCCCAAAATCTGTTCGCCTGCCTTGCATCAGGTCTCCCTCCCCTCGGTGCCTCAGAGCCCTGGATGGTAGGTTGGAGCCCAAAGAGCCAAGCGTCTACCTGATATACTTACAATTAGGCAGATTGGTTGCAGCCAATGCAGGCCTGAGCAGAGCTCACACTAGAAAGTTGAAGGCAATGATCAGGAGAAACCAGATGGGAAAGCCAAGTCTAAAGGACAAGAAGCAGGACTGCAGTGGGAGGGGGAGCAGGTAGGGATGCAGCAACAATCCTGGATGCATTTTCCCAAACCCTGCTGGGGTGTTTGCCCCATTAGTGGTTCTGAGGGTGTGTGGGGTGGTTGAAAGAAAGGCACGTGATGAATCCATCCCCAGCAGAGTCCTACTAGCTCCTTATGGCTGAACTGTACCAGCTCTCCAAGGGCAGTCTTTTTAAAAGAGAGTACCTGAAGAGGAAAAAGGAAGGACTCACAGTGGTGGGGTTTCAGGCAGTGGGATAACAGCCTGGGAGAATGAAATTGGTAGGGTGACCTCCTTGAGAACCCCCAAATCAGACCAGATAGACATTTTTCAGTAGCAAATGAATGAGGAGAGCTGTAAGGATGAATATCTTAGTTGAGGTTACTGTGCTGACATTGCAGAAGGCCATGGAAAAGTGCCAGACTGAGAGCATGAGCTGGTCCTCCCCTATGCCCAGTATCAGGATGCACACATATCATGGCTACCTGGCTTCCTCCACTGAAGTCCAGCTTAGGATTTGAGTAAAGCCGATTGCTTAGGCTCTAGGAGGCCTGGTCACTAACTTGTGATGTGACCTCTGGAAAATCACTCAAGTGGGGCTTAGTCCCCTCCTCCATTAGACGGAGATATGCCTGGCCCCCTGCCTCACAGGGAAGTGACCATCAAATGAAACATGTCAAATCACTTTACAAAATGTAGAGCTTTCCATAACATAAGGAGTTACTCTTCTACTGAAGTATGAACTCTTTAAGGCAGGAATCCTGTCTTGTTCCTCCTTGTATTCCAAGCATTGTACGGTGCCTGGCTGTGGAGGCTCCCTTTGGTGGAGCGGACAGCTGGATGAATCCAAGGATTGCTGGCTGGCCGTCTGGGGCAGCCTCGGGCAGGGAATCCTGCCACACCTTGGCTGATTGACAACCGCTCACACTTTTTCCTCCCGTCACTGCGACAGTTCCATGTTTTACCCCATTTAAAACACCATTTTGGAAATCTGTTCCCTCCCAGAGACTACACTAAGGTAACTCTGCTTGTGTAACCTCCTTCCCTCAAAAGGCTCGTTATTTAAATTATTGCTCATTGTTAGTGGTCCTATTTCCCCGGGCAGCTCTGAGGTGCTAGGACGGTTTCAGGTTTCTCAAAGCACCTTGGGAAGGGTCACGCTAAGCCGGGTTGCTCCCATAAACCTGGCAGCAACAGGGAATGGTGGAAGGAGTTGGCCACCATCACATCAAGCAGGTGACAGAGGGTCAGATGCCCCGCTGTGAGCTCTGCCCTGGATAAAGCCTCTTTCTCGGCACTGCCTGCAAGAAAAAGCAAGCCAGAGCGAGCCTGGTTCTCGTCCTGTGATGTGCTGAGCCCCGACTGACAAGGCTGGACCAGCCTGGCTTCTTTCGGGTTACTGGATCAGGACTAAGAGGTCACACGCAAGGTGGGAAGGAGAGAAGCAGAGAAAATCTGTCTGTGGTTTTTTAAAAAAAAGAAAGAAAAGTTCCTGCTTTTCTTTCCTGTGTGAGAAAAACTATTTAAACTGGCACAAAATATATTTAAGAAACATATTCTTAGAGTTACTTAGAAAAATACTCTGTATATTCTGGCAGCAGCAAAATGTCTCCTTAATCGAATTCATATGGGGCCTTCAATGATCACGATGTTTGGAGAGGAGCCAGATAGTAAGTAATTTAAACATCACAGGAAATTAAATTTTAGAATTCAATTTTGCATAAAGTTTTCTGTAATGAAAATGTCACACATAAATTATGAAGTCTGATTATATTCTTTTTTGACTTTTTAATAAAATAATAGAAGTACTTGACAGTCAAGAACAAATGCATATTTTATGTGAATAGTATTGCGTTCAACCAACGTCCTCTGGAATAATGGAACAGATGTTAACACTGCTCTCTCAGCTATCAGGCGCTCTGTTAACAGCTCCAAACACAAGTGTTTATTAAGAAATGCTAACGGGGTTGTCTTTTAGGGTTATCTAATTGTAGGCTTAAAATGTGGATGGTTAATGTAATTAATTATACATGTAGAATTATATAGTTGGGCTATAATTTATTATATGTATGCATATATAAATTATATAATATTCTGCTGTAAATTAATTTAATATGGGCACAGGGAATGACTTCTTGAAAATATTAAATAGTTCATAATGTGGTTATAAATCAAAACTAATCTGAATTTCCACTTAATTTTGAATTTTGAGAAGGAGGATGTTTTAACTCGCTGTAGGGGACTTTGGGGGTGCTGATTGTGTTTTAGATTAAATCCACAGCCTGTAATTATTTTTAATAATATTCAACTAAAAAATGCCCCAAATAAAAAGCCTGAGCACTCTTAATTTGTTTAAGGCCAAGCAGCATTTTTCTTCAAAGGGTAAAAGATAACGAACATTTATTTTGAAAATTGACCTACTCCATCACAACTCCAGGGCCCTAAGCAGGTCTTTCTTTGGGCTCACAATGAACTCTTGCTGAATGCAGAGCTCATGACCCTGCTTTCTTTGGGGGGCAGGAAGTTTTGCCTATGGGTGTCCTGTTAAATATTTCTCTCTTTGAATCCTGTTATTACTTTATTTACATGCTTTGTATTGGGGGAGGGGTCTGTACATATTTTAAATTTTAAAAGAACACAACAAAGCTTTCTTAATAAGAGTCACACAGAAATGTGGGCTGTGCTGTTTGTCTGGGAGCTTGTGTTTTCTTTTGGAAAGTGGGCCACGCCAGCTCGCAGTGAAAGGAAGAGGAAAGTGATGCTCTCTATGACTTCCCAGGCAGTGTCTTCAGACATGGATGTCTTTTTGTTTTCATCTGCTTTGTTAGGAGAACAATGGCTAGGGTGACCAACTTGTCCCAGTTTGCCTGGGCCTCTCCAGTTTTACCACTGAAAGTCCCATGTCCTGGGAACCTTCTAAGTCCTGAGTAAACCAAGACAGTTGGGTCACTCTAACCATGACCCACAACAGGTTTCAAACCAACACTTTAAAAAGATGTAGGTACCAATGTGTATGCTGCCTCCACGAAGGGGTCATGACGAGACAGAAGGTGCCTGTGTGCATCGAGGCTGCGCTTCTGCTCCTTGACTGTCACCATGTGCCAGGGACTGGCCCTCACCTTTACAAGGCCCGTACTTAGGTTTTATAAGCTAGCCCAAGGTCGATCAGGCCCTAGTGGCAGGTGGAGGGAACCTCCTCAGTCACTGAAGGGAAGGGAGCTCCCGCTGTTTTGCACAAGAGCTTATGTGAGCAAGCATTGAGTTTTTGTTGAGATAAGTCACTGAGACTTGGGGATTGGTCTGTTGTGGCAACTTGTGCTAAGAGAGAAATTATTGTCTTGAAGTGGGGTGCCGCTATTAGAAAAACCTAAAATACCTGGCATTGCGTTAGTCATCAAGGGTGGGTTGTGCGGAAACTAATATTGGAAGCTGGAAAGATGATGGTCCCTGTTATGTTGTGGCAAAATATTGAGGTGAATTATTGTTTCTAATAACTAGGCAGGCAGATCACTTACCTAACGAACTTGCAGCACTATGAGCAGAGAGTGGAAACCAGGCCTTTAGTACTATGTGATGTTATTGGCCATGTTTGGCGAGGTGTTACAGGGAAGATATGAGCTAAAGAGAGAAGTCAGTTTATAAAGCAGAAAAGAAAAGGCACAGAGACAGTTCAAAATTCAGGGCCCAGAAATCTGGAAAAGTTGACTGTTCCTAGAACCCAAACAGTAAGAGATGGTCTTTAAAAGACTTTGAGGGGAAAAATGCCTCTCAGTGGGTTAATATGCCTCAAGACAAACATTGCTCAAGATGTGGGCTTCCTATTCATGCCTAGTAGCCTAATTGCGGCAGCTACCAGAAAGTTGAGAGGAGGCACGGAGAGGAGGAAGTGAAGAAATAAACAGATCTGGGAGCCACGTGCTGAAAAGTCCTTTGAATGTGTCTATTATCTAATGAAGTGAGAAACAGAGAGTTTTTAGGGAACTACATAACTGAAGCAACTGGGAAAAGACATCTGAACATTCAGAACTTAGCCCTGAGGCCTCTAATAGTCAATGAGTAGGGAGCAAGTTGCGAAAGCTGAGAAGCGCTCCGCGAGTCCCAGTTCCTCAAAGCTCACCTCAGATGTGGCTGAAGAATAAGGGAAAAGAATCTTTTAGAGGATGAGTCTAACAGCTGTGGAGATCAGTGAAAAAGGGAGCTCCTCTTGGAGAGCAGAATCACAGCCTAACCAAGGCGCCTCCCATTCCCAGAGCAGGAGGCCTTCCCAGTCTGCCCAGTGGGATTCCAGAATTGCCACAGCTCAGTGGCTGCTGTTTTTCCCCATCCTTCTCTCTCCAGGTGGAGGTATTTACACCTACCTTTGCGGGTGAGTGTGTACTCACAGTGAGCTGAAGGCAGCGCTGGATGGAACTATGCCTTGTCTCCCTCATGGAGAGTTCAGCGTATTTTGGGTGGGAAGAAGAAAACAAAGAACTATTCGATGATGAAAAGGGTGGATTGTGGCAGATTTAGTCAATGATGATCAAATGTTCCATGTGCTCACTTATATTTCCCGGCTCTCTGCAGGGAGACTGGGCACGTGATCAGCAGACTTCCTCTTCGTGGAAACGGCCTATTCCTGCAGGTGGCCATTCTCACTCTTCTCACACATATTCCTATTTGTTCAATTCTATTTCAGAGAATATTTCCTAACTTGCCTCTACATTCCAGTACATATTCTGCTTGGAACTTGCATCACTCCTGTTTGCTATCAATAGATACTACTTTGTCCTTCTTGTGATAATGCTGCCCAGCACTTAGGGACCAAAACTTGGCTTACATATATCCTACACTGGGCAGGCTTTTCCACAAATCTACATGTCCTGGAAACACACTCTTGGTTTTACGTCCTTGCCATTTTTGGAATCAACTAGAAATGCTAACTATGAATGTAAGAGATTTCGTTGCCTCCAGACAACTGTCTGTTCTAAGCCCTCACCATATTTATCAAGTGGAAAACTTCGTCTCAGTGAGCCTTGCAGAGGATGAGATTGGCTAGAATCACAAGTTTTCAGTTTTGAACTACTTCTCCAAAGTGTTACCCTAAGGATTTCAAGAATTTTATTTCTTGGCCTAGAACGAAGATGACTCATTCAATCAGAATCTTTTCTTGAGTAAAAAAAGTCACAGGAGGGACTATTGCTGATGTGATGGCCAAAAGGAAGACCCTTATCCAAGTAATTGCTTCCTGACCTCCAGGCCTGGAACTCTAATTCTGTTGACCTCTCTGGTTGTCAAGAATACCAGCAGCATTGCTAATGCGATTGGCTTTATCTTAAGATGTACATTCCTTTCCCTACACCGCCTTCCATAGACACCCATGTAAAGCTGTCTCTATTTATGGATCACAGCAGACGAGACTAGTGGTTTCTCTTCTTCTGATCTGCTAATTCCTATGAGCTACCATCTTCTTTGCCCATTTGCTAAGAGAAGCCATGTTTTGGGTCTCCAAGGCACAGAATTGGGAGGAGTGGCAGCCAGAACAGACCGGAGGAACAGTGCTGATGCCCTAAGATGAAGCCTGGTGTGAAGAGTTCAGGTCAGCAGTGTGACTGTGCTGTTTCTCACGTGATTTCAGCTGTTAGGGATTTCCTTACTGAGGTTATTGAGCATACCCCTAATGTCTTTACCTGCGGTGCTGCCCCCAGGTGATGAGAGTTATGGCTTTCTGTGGAGAGGGTGGGTGGTGGTGGGAAGGGGCAGCCTTTGGGCAAAGATAACAGATTCTGCAGACATGGGCTGTATCATTCTACACTTACTATGTAGATGTAGGAAAAAGTCATTACAGAAGATTTTCATCATCTGAGTTTTCATATCTAAATCTCCTTAGTTTTGAGTGAAAGTTATTGTATTATAAAACATTAATGAAGTGACCTCCTATAAAATTAGCCCCCACTCACCATTAGTGTCTCTCTCTGCTCATGTCATCAGCATCCTTGTCTGCTGGCTCCTGCTGGGTTTCTGAAGTGGCAAACATCTGACGATAAAATGCAAACACAAGAGAAATTGATTGCAGGGGGAAATGGGAAATTTTGCAAAAGTTTCAAGATTTCATGAAGTTGATAAAAGTGATATTGGAGAACTACTTCAATCATGTGTAAAATCATTGACAAATGAGGATCTGTCAGGGTTAACAAAAAGTCACGAGGAATGGTTTCACAGTGGACATTCAAAAGAGAATCATTGAAATAGCGATTGTTTTCTTGGAAAAATTTCTGAAGCTCGTGGGTCTATTTATGAAAATGCCCTTTCCTAGAATCTGCTGGGCGTGTATAAAGTGAAGACTGCTGTCAGTTTGGTTGAAAAATTCATATGAAATTCAAACAAACCAAGCAATACTTGATATATTCTTTGTTCCTTCTAAGAATTAGGAAGTTGTTGCAATTATGATCTATCCGTTGTTAAGCACAGTATAAAACTGTATTTTCATAATTTTACTTTCACTTATTTTTCAGCTTAAAGTTTAATGGAAGATCTGTCCCTCACTACTTATTATGTCCCTATTTTAAGGGGACTTTACACCTTTTCAGGTACCAATTAACCTGAGAGAACGCGGGCCTCCTGTATTTGTAATAATGGCATAGGAATTATTTAATTTCATTTTCATTATAAACAATTCAAATAGAGAACAGGGAATAATGCAATACATAATGTATATAAACAGAGTGTTATATAGATATAAATTATATATGTTATATATATAAAACATTCCTGAGTTCAAAATATATGCTCTTTAAAAAAAATTTAATTATATTTACCAGATTGTATTTCCCCTTAGATTGTCCCCTTTCAGGGTTTCTTGCCCTTGGGTTTACTGTCAGAGATTAGCAATGGCTCAGTGTTTAAATAATCCACTGTTTACTTAGTCACTTACTTGGAGCTGCTTCCTTGAATTTGTCTGCTCTGATTCTTTCTTATTTCTCAGGAATGGACCCCTGTTCCCTTGGTCCTGAATGTTGGAGAAAACCCCCTGTGCTGGTTCTCTCAAAGGTGAGGCAGCGGAAGACTCAAGTTAAAAACCAAAACCCTCCATACTGGGTCTGGGAAAATCAGTTAATTGGGTGAAGCCTTAGTTTCATAATCTTGAAAATGAGGTTAACACCATCCTTTTATCTCCATTACATGGTCGTTGTGAGACGCACACGGGACAATGTCCGTATTTGGGAAAACAATTTATACAGTGTAAATGGAACTAAGATTGACGGAAGCTCTATTAGGAACGGTGTTCTGGGCTGAGCGTATTTACAGACCTTATCTCTGGCGGTCAAGTGCAGGGTTTGAATATCATTATTATTATGCAGCGTGACTGTCCTCACAGTCTTTGATTGTTGTGAAGTGAATTCCCTGACCTAGTTCTTTGACCCTCACAGGGGAGACCTCCAATCCCATTATGTCTTCCCGAGTTGTTTCTAATAGACTTACTCAGTGTAACCCGGTGACCTTTGGGCACAGCTTGCCCAAAGGGAAGACCACCCAGTAATTGAGACTCCGGATTGTGGAGCCTTCTCTGAGCTCCCCCTCTCACCACACCCCGACTTGCAGCAAATTAAAAAGATCTGTCAATTCCACCTTTGTATTACCTCTTGAATCCACTTCTACCCTTTCGCTCCTTAGTTAGTGGCCTATGCCAGGTGATGTGAGTTCTCACCTAGACACCCCTGGTGAGTGTCTCCAGCTGGCCTCCTCAGTGGCTGTGAGGCCCATGCCACTGGGGTGAGTACTGGTGCTCCCGCACCCAACAGGCAGCTGGAGAAGCAGCAGGGCTCAAGTAAGAATTCTTCTGGGGCCCGGGTCTCAGCATCCACTTTGACTTTGATTGACTTCCTCTTCCTTAGCCCTATTGTTTGTGCCCAGGGGGGTGACTGTGTGTCATGGGTTGGGGGGCTTTAGTTTCCCCGTAATTTCCATCAGAACCCACTGGACCCACTCCCAAAGATACAGTCCAAGTTTTCCATGTGAAGACAGTTTTAAGCCCTGACACCCCTTCCAGTGAGACTGCCGTTCCTGAGCCCCCTCTAATGGAGGGGTTCCAGAGCCATGTACCCCGTCCTGCAGCGGACCTTGCCGGCATATTCAAGGCCTGATTTCACCTACTTTGCTTGCTGGATCCAGCTTTGCATCTGGTGTTTCCTCCCCTGACTGCCTGTTCCTAGGTCTGGTTCTCAGTCATCTTTAGACCCCCAGCGTCTCCCAGGCCAGTTATCCACGGCCTGCCCCAAGCTGCAGACCTCCCTGATTCACCGTCCAAGGAAGGGAAAGGGGTTTTCCATGGAACTGATCATAAAAAGTTCAAGAACAGTGGGTTTCAAACTGCTTTGACTATTTAACATTAAGACCAATTAAACACACACATATATGTACACATATATAATTACTGAAACTCATGTTCACAAAAACAATCCGTAGCATTTGCACATGTGATGCACTGCGACATTTTCTATTCTATTCCATTTCCTTTTTCAAGCGGTCACTGCTCCTGCCCCATCAGCTTCTCCTGATTGACTGAAGGAGCTCAAGTTCCTGTTGAAAATGCTGTCCTAAGGCGAGCTCGTGGGAACGGTGGGAATGAACTGATTTATGAAAGTAACAAGGGTTGTATCAGAATTTTCAGTTGTTTGTGAGTTCCCCTCTTCTTTTATCTAATATGGGTGAGCTGGGATGGAGAATCCCAGTATTTCTCTTTTGAATTCATGTGTCTAAGGTAAAACAGTTTTAAGGAGTGCTTGTTTTCAATCAAAGAATTCAGAGCACATGCATCAGGTATGTGTCTCTGGTATCTGTAATCAGGGATTAAGAGATGCAGCGTAATTGCTGTGGGGACTTCTGCTATCTCCATGAGCCTTTCTCCGGGAACTGTCAATTTTATTGTTGGGGAATTTAATATGGGAGTGCGAATTGCTCTCAGGGCCCTCCACTCTAAGTTAGATTTGGAAGAAGCAAGAAAGCTTTGCTCTCAGTCTGGGAGGGGCTCTTCGTGGACGTCTGACAGCGAGAGCTGATGGAGGTGAGGATTCAGGAGGAGAGCTCTGCTTACAAAGAACCTTGTGTCCCAGGGGTCCTCAAAACAGTATGCTGTGGAATTGCCCAGAGAGATTTTATATTGATTTATTTTTTAACTTCTTATTATGTAGACTTTCAAACATATCTGAAAGCAGAAAGAAAAACACAATGAACCCCCATGTATACATCACTCGACTTCAATTGTCATCAACTCATGGCCAATCTTGTTTCTTCAATACCTTACCCACTGCCTCATTATTTTGAAGTAGATCTCAGACATAATAGCATTTCTTCTATAAATATTTCATTTTGTATTTCTAAAAGATGAAGACTTCACTTTTTAAACAAAACCACGGTACTGTCACCACAGAGGAAGCTTTTGGAAAATTCCAAATGCCTGGACCCCAGACCAATTATATCAGAATATCTGGGGGCAGGACCCAGAGATTGGTTGTTTCACAAAGCTCCCAGGTGATTCTAATGTTGTCATCATACTTGGTTTGGGGACAGAAATTGAATGGTCAGGGCTAAAGACTCTTATGGAGGATGGTCGTAAATAGGGAACAACGACAGCAGAAGCCTCTGTTGGGGCGAGGGCCACGTTTGCTCATCTCTCTGACCATTCTCACCCTCAGCAAACCATTCCTCTTCAGTCCTCACCTCTCTGTAGGTTACTCCCAACGGCAACATCTCCTCGTCCTAACCCACCTTCGAACTCCAATCTCAGATATCGCGCTTGCGTAGGACGTTTCCATTAGTGTGTCCTACCATTGCCTAAACCTTAAAATGCCTAAAATAGACTTTTCCCTCTGTCTCCGAAACCAGCTGCCTCTCTGGATGGCTCTGTTTCTGTCATCAGGATGGTTATCTTTTCGGTTTTCCCTTGTCATTCGTATGCCAACGAAAGCTGAAATCCGTCGGTTTTTCACAGTTGATGCCCCTCACATCCATCCCATTCTTTGTTCACACGCTTCCCACTCTCCTTCAGTCTGCTGTCCTTTCAGGCTATACTATTGCAATAACTTTCTAATGAGTTCCTTCTCCTCTTTTCTCTCCTGCTTCTAACCTACTCCATATTCTGAAGTTGTACATATCTTCTCAAAACACAGTTATAACAATTCATTCACCAGTTAGGTAAACCCTAAATGAATCTCCATTATTTATGGGGCATTTAAAATTCACCAGGCATTTAAAATTCTCATATTTCATTATCTCTCACAAGACCGTGCACTTTAGCCAGGTTGTATTCTGTTCTTGAACCTGCCATATGCATTCCCACCTCCTCACCGTCACCCATGCCATTTCCTTTTCCCTTTCTTCTCTATCCTATCCTGTTCTACCCTAACAGACCTCAAGTTCTCCTTCCTTCAGAAATCCCTTTACAATGGACAATGACATCTTCGTCTCTTGGTCTCTTATCACACTTATCAGAGGCAAATTTTTATTGTTCACTGTCATTTCATATATACAAATATATATATATGTATATGTATGTGTATTTTACCCAATTTCTGCCCTAAAAGAGCAGAAACCTTATTTTATATTTCTATGTTTCTATCACATTAGCCAGCATCATATTTTGTATATTGTCAATGATATAATAGATTCTCAACACATATTGATTGGTTGATTGATTTTGAATTTACTCTCATTAGCAGAGGAAGGGTATCGCAGACTAATATATAAGAATACATCGCATGGCACCTCCAGTAGTAGCTTGTTGATTTTCCTTTTGTTGTTCTTCGTTGAGGATGATCACTCCAAACTGACAGTTGTTTGCAATCTGCTATGGATGCCACAGGGCAGAGCTGAAGAACAGCCTCCTGTAAATGAAGCACAAAGTGCCTTCTCTCAAATCCAGCAGCAGCACCAGAGGCTAAAACTTCACCTCAGTTCTGCAAGCAGGACCTTGGGCAGGACTCTTCCATGACCCTGGGAGCCAAGGGGTTGGGACTAGACCACATGCTCTCTAATTTTTTTCCAACTAGAATATTTTAAGAGTTGATGCCACTTTCTGCTCCTTGGTGCACTGTGGCAAATCAGAACTTGAGTCTGGATAAAGATTAATAGCAGCACCATTCATGAAGGACTTAGGTTTTAAAGTCAGTAGATAAGGCAACGATTGTGTATGGTCAAAACTCCACCCCGCAAATCTCTCAGGTAGGATTTCCGTTTGCTTATACATCAATGAAGAAAGGAGACAGGCTCACATTTAGGAGACAAAAAAAAAAATAACTTTAAGCAATGGAGGTCCATTCAGTATGAGGAGAAGCTCACACAATGAGGCGCTCACGAGGCCTGAGACCAGCTTGGGGAATAGCAGATCCAAGGCCCTCATCTATCCTCCATGTGTGGTGAATGAATTGGCAGTTGGAATGGCCTTCACAATAGAATGTTCTCTCTCTTTCTGGTGTGTGCCTGAATTTGCTCAAGTTCAGTGACCATGTATGTAATATTAGGAGCAGAGCTACCACTTACAGACCAGACCATGCTTCTGAAAGAATTAGGGGAGGAGCCTAAAATGCCTTAGAGACAAGATTCTCTGTCTTCTTAAAAATTTTATGCTAAGGGAGTACCCCCAACCCCCTTCTTCTGCTCCTACGTTTCTTTTGGAAAGCAGCCAATCCTCTCTCTGATCCCTTCCCAAGGCCAAAGAAATGCCAGTTCAGCGTTGAGAATCATCAGGAAGTGATTGAGAGGCTGGCAAAATCCCAGATCTCATATTTAGGACGGCAGAGTGTGAGGGAGGTCTCTTTATTTCTCAGAGAGAGGTGTCAAGACGGCGTACCCCTCAAAGAGCAGACGCTGAAAAGGAACGGACATGTAGTGCTGGCTGTAGCTCCCGGACTGGTTTAATTTGGTTGTCATTGCTCACTTTTTGATCCAGGAGACTCATTCCTGAACACGTCCTCTGAACTTCTTAAGACAAGAGAATCCTAACAATTTCCAGCTTTCACCACCATTCTCACATTCCAAACTAACGAATCTGAGTATGAGGAGAAGGTATAATTGTAAAGAAAAAAAATCAAAAGACTTTAGACTAATTAAAATGTTTCCTTTTTATGAAAGAGTGAAGAAAATTGAAGAATATGCTTGGCCTCTCAGTTTTATTTGGGATTTAATGAAGTCAATATAAGCCCAGATAAAATTGGAAACTAAAATTACTTAGATTCTGGAGTTTGTTTAAAAATAGGAATCATGGAAAATCTAGGATACTGGGGTGTGCCATATAGTCATCCCTTCCCTCTTGAGGAATCTTCTAGAATCCAAAGTTGTATTCTAGAACTTCTCCCACACAGGTTGGTCCTTGGGTGAGTAGGGAAGGGAGTCCACCCTAGCACAAATATTACACATGTGTAATCTGATGGTTAGTGTATTTCGTCTTCTCTATGATGCCTTCCCACCTCTGCCATTATTCTAGGCATCTCTACCTCCATCCCACATTCCCTTCCAGCTCTTCCCTCACAGTTAACTAATCTTTCCAAAATATTAATTAGCCAAGAATAGCTTAAGGTATTTTCTCTCCCATACAATGATTCAAACTTCAAAGGATTAACCCTCCAATAGAGAATTTTCACATGTTAGGGGAGACAGGGAAAATTGACCATCCTTTTCTCACATAAAGGCTAATATTAGGCACCTCAGTTTCCTTGCTCTTGCTCATAAGTGATTGCTATAAAAGTGCCTTCTTGCTAGAACAACAAATATCTTGAGGGCAAGGATAGTGCTCACCAGTTTATCCCTAGGACTCAGCATGGTTCATGACACATAACATGTGCTCAAAGAAGGAAGTCGAGGAAAGGTGGAGCTATCAGGCCATCTGAACTCATCTAATACTCCCTCATTACAGTACAGCAGGTGAGAAGACCGAAGGCTAGAACAGGTAAGGGGAACTGACATTTCTCAGCACCCACCATGTGCACCATTCCAGGCACATATTTCTTTGCTATATCATTTCATACTCCTAATAAGCTTTTATGGTTAAAATTTTTATCTTCAGTACAGATCAGGAGACAAAGCCTCATGGAGGATAAGTAACTTACCCAAAGTCACACAGCTGGCAAGTGACAGAGCTGGGATTTGAACCGTGACCTCTCTAATTCTAAAGCACATGATCACCTGGTCTCATCCAACTGTCTCCCGGGAAAATGCTTTGATGCAAGTAACTATTCAGGCCCAAGATTGTAGGGCTCATTAGAGACAGAGCCAGTACCACCGTTAAACCTGACCTCACCTGACTCCAGTCCAGTCTGGGGACACTGATTAGTTGTTAATGAAATAACCCTTTAGGATTTCATACCTATCATCTTCATTGTGCTAGTCCATTTCCAACACTGGTCCAGTCAGTAGCAGTACATCAGTACAATAGCTACCAAAGGAGGCCTATTCCATGCCGCTCTCATCTGCTGCCATGAGAATGGGCCCACATTTCTGATCACCTGAGGTTTTCTTCTACTCGGGGTCTTCCCCATTGACTAGCAGGTCTTCGCTCATTCTTTGGCCTCTTCTGCTGAGTTAGCGGCTGTTCTGGAAGAATGACTTTGCTGTTAAAGAGCCTCTTCAAAATCCTTGATAAGTGGAGAGTGGTCTCCAAAAGATTATAGTCATTTTGGTGGGGTTTTTTGGTATGTTTTCCGTATAAATTTGGCCTGGCTTCTTGAGGGGTTAACAATCTGATCGTGTTACCATTCAGCTTAGTGGTTACTGCTGGGTCCCCACAGCCCACAGAATAAAGGCCAAGGCCTTAACAGGACACAGGTCTCGCATGGGTCCCACCTGCCTCCCTGGCTGTATTCCTCTCTGCTCTCTGCCATGTATGCCTTGCTTCATCCATAAGAACTTCCTAAATTTCCATGTCCTTCCTTGACTATATGTACAGCGTTACTCCTCCTCCGATGGGCAAATTTCAGCTCATTTTTTAAACCTAGCTCAAATTCATCATTTTGTAATGCCTGTCTCCACTCTTGCTGGGCAGCACTTCTGACCTCTGGACTCTCTGTAGAGTGCTTTGCACCAATCTCTCTGACAAGGAACGTAGCGGCTACCATGCCTAGGAGCATCTATTTTGCATTCAAATCCTGGCTCTGCCTCTTTTTAGCTGTATGACCTTGACGAGTGACTTAACTTCTTCAGCCTCAGTTTCATTGTTTAAAAAGCAGAGATAATAATAGTACTAGCTCATGGAATCCTTGTGAGGATTATGTTGATGATACACTAAGATGGCCAGCAGAATACCTGGCACACATAGGTGCTCACCTGGTAACATAGCTGTTTTTCTTTTTACCTGCCTGTGTCCTCTACTAGACAATGAGCTCCCAGAGGCCAAGGAGTTGAGTCTTATTCTTCTTTGGGTCTCCCGTGGTACATTATAGGAAGGCCGGCTATATGAGTGAGTAGTGCAGTTGACTGGGACTCTTTCTCAGAAAGGTCTCGTGCTTGGGGTTTAATGCTCTACAGTCATTGTTTTGAAATTCTTAATAATTTTATCTTTGAATTTGTATTTGTCTTTGGTGGTGTGTAAGTGAAGGGTGATGGGACAATGGAGTATGTGTCAGGGGGCTTGGAGCCTGGGCTCACGTCACCTCCGCACCTCTCCAGGATGGGTTCTCAATGCCATCCTCTGGTGCCTCGCCTCACCAGCCTCACCTTCCTTGCCTGCCCCGAGACTACTGCTGCCCTCTGCTGGGGGATGATGACAGGTCACATTGCTGAGATGGGATGCTCACATTGCATTGTCACTCTGAGCACCCAGCAGAGGCCTGGGCATGGGTGTGGGGAGAGCTCGAGTTGGGTGTGTGTCCCATGGCATCTCAGTGGATCAAGGTAGTGGCCATCCCTTCCCCAGGCTGGCAGCTCCACAGTGCATTGGGCAGGCATCCCAGGAGAGGCCTCCAGGTCCTACTATCCATCCGTTACTAGTGCACCCAGAGCAAAGGTTGCAATCCCTTGAGGCGGGTGCCCATCCACTGTTGACTGGGGTGGCTGGCATGTGGGAAGGGGAGATTGACTTCATCGTCCGGAGCGAAGCCCCACAGTTTTATTTTGCACTGGACCCACAAATTTTGTGGCCAGCCCTCCCTGTAGATGCTCAACAAAAATGCTTATTGAAGGGACTGCAAGTTGAAGAGGCCAGATGGGGTAGAGTGAAGATGGAAGAAGTGTGTGTGAAGTCTCAGCTCTTCACCCCAATCACGGGCCTGGGAGGACAGACGGCAGGCCGTTAGTCAGCTGGCAGCTGGAGAGGAACACGCCGTTTCATAGCCGAACCTAGAATGACATGTGCTTTTCCACAGTCAAATCCATAGTTCACTTTCCTCTTCTTAATTCAGTTTTAGTCAGTTTTTCCCTCCTCTCAGATCTATTCCAAGATCCAGAAAATATCTTCTGTTTTTCTTTTGCCAGGAGGAAACAAAGATCTACATTTGGGAGATGGCAAGATAGTGATAAAATCTCATTAGAAAGAGTTCCTTATCGTGCATATGATAACTATGCTCAGACATGTTAAGTGCTTTCTCTGTAGCAGTCACTGTTCATAATGAAAAAGCAGCGGGTGATAAATTCTCGGCAGCTTTCAACACAGTCTTTGCAGAGAACTTCTCACGGTGAGAGGAGAGAGGGGTCTGGCCGAGCATTCCACGGATCCTTCACTCTGCCACGGCAGCTATCTCTTGGTTGTCTTCCACCTTCCCCGAACACCCATAAATATCCCAATCCCTAATTACTGTGCCAGCAAAGTTCACTTTGGCCGCTATAATTCCTTCCCATATGTTACATGACTTGAAAAAAAAGAGAATTGAGGCAAACTTGGCTGTATAATAGCAACAAATATTTATTGAGACCTACAGACTTCTCTTCATTTGCTCATTCAGTTCTGGAAGGAGAGAGAGATGGAGGGAAGGGAGGGGGACCAGACGTCAGTTTGATATCATCTCCAGTGCATACAGACTGAGAATATGATTTATAGCAAAACACTAATTAAAACAAAATCATTGAAAAATATTTGGAAGCCCAGTGGAATTCTTCATCACAGAGTGTGATCTATAGCAGACAATGAGAAGCGTACATCAAGTGGTCTAACTTGCGTGTTAGGGAAAGGCAGGAAAAAAAGGCAAATCTAGACCTTGGCAGAGGCTGCTTTGCAAGATCCTGCAGTTGCACACCCAGCAGCCCTCTCAGTAACGCTGAGGAAGCCTGCGGCTCCAGCTCCGATTCTCCAGCAGGTCGTTTTCAACCTTCTTCCTGGTCTCCGCCAGCCCGAGGCCACTGGCTCCTCTTCAGCCCTCCATCCGCTTTTCTTCCTCTCCCCTACCCTTGTTCCCCAATTCCTCGTCCTCCTCCTTTCCTCTTTTAAAACCAGGGACAATGTGTGAAATGCTAAATGTGCCATGTACCTCCAGGCACAGAGGCATTTCATGTGCTGCATGTTTTTACATTCATTTATCAAAACACAAACAGGAAAACTGCAATGCCTATAAAAGTGTATATTCTGTCATTAAAAAACAAAGAAAAGCGCCCGGTGAAAATCCACAAACAAACCTGGTCGGCATTCAAACTGCTTTGAAAATAAAGTGGGATTTGTTTGCACGGCTTTAAATTGGTAAATGATTTGAATTTCCCCACCCCTAGGTGAATGATTCAGACGGCCTTGACCCCAGTCTGACTGCAGGGATTAATGTGGGATAATGATTGCTGAGGCTATCATTGCAGCCGGCATCATTAATTATCCTTATTGATTGTAGCTTTCAAAGATAAAGCATTATGCTGACTGGAAAATACCCTCTTCCTGCAAGGTCAAGGCTAAAATAGGGAAGCTAAATAATTGCATTAACAAACAAAGAAATAAAAATAACCTCTCAGAGCATTGTGTAATTAAGATCCAATTACAACGTTTGTTCTTGTTTACAAAATGACAGAGTTCTTCTTGTCAAGTCATTTTCCCGAAAATTGCTTCAGTACATGATAATTGCATTATAGCAGGTGACCAGGAAGGAGCATTAAAAGGGGGATCAGTTTCCTTGGATTGCTGCCATGGCTCTTGCTGTCTGACTCACCTACGAGAAAGCGTGAGAGCCCCTCGGGACTTGTCTAAAAATACTAATGATATGTTAAATGAAGGGGGTTAGGCGGAGGAAGTAATAATTGGGCCTCAAATCCTATTATATTTCTTCTGCATAGTGTAATGGAGCTTAGAGATATCCCAAGGATGTTATCGCCCTGGCCGTCTTTCTCTCCCCCCTTCTCCGGCCACAGCATTTTCACGGCTGTGAACATCTTGGCCCTGAAGCCCTATTTGCTTGTAAATTTCTCGGTTGAAAGGGATCAGTATTACAGCTTCCCTGCTATTGATCAGATTTTGGACTCCAAAAAAAGGAGGCTTTTAAGTGTAAAACCCAAAGCTCCCTGTGATTTTCTATGTGGAAATGCTCCAGACGAGAGCCCGGGTTTTTCTTCTGCTGAGGGTCTTCTGCTACGTGTTGCGAAGCGGCACATATCAGGGTCTGATTAGAAAAAGGGTGGGCTTGGGGACTGCGAGCTGGTGTTGGGAGCTGGGCATGGGGCTTATGACCAACGCCAGGTACTTGCTCTTTTGGGGGCTGAGTTCTTCCATCTGAGAAGGTGGGCATCATTATTACAATTGTGCCTTCGTCCGGCTGAATTGAAAACTAAGGATGTACGACAACAACAAAAATCCTCTGTGTAAATTGTTTCTTCTGTTGTGGGATCATTGAGTAGAAGATATTGTCAACACAGAGCTTGATGCTTAATAATTCCTGCGTTTTATTAAGAAAAGAAGAGAATTGCCATTCTTTACTCTCATTTAATAGGTTGGGCACAGTGCTGGACATTTGAATTATTTTGTTTAATCCTCACAACCGCTGTGATTATTTTTAATAATATTTTAATTATTTAAATATTTGTTTATTATTATTTAAATATTTATCAAATTATTAAATATTATTTTAAATATTTATGTATTATTTTAATATCTTAATATTTTAATTATTTTTAATAATAACTGCTCTTATTATTATTTTCATTTTATAAACAGATGGAGAAACTGAAGCTCAGAGAGGGTAAGTAATTTTCCCACTGACTCACCCCTGCAAGTGGCAGAGTAAAGATTTGAACTCAGGTCCCAGCTAACTACCAGGTCTGTGCTCCTTTTCTGATCCATAAAGTTCCAGGAAAAGCCTGAGCTTCCAGGCTCGCCCCTCCACTGCTTGAACCTGGTCTCCTTCTCCAGCTTCATCTCCCAGCCTCACGCCCCCCACATTTCTTAACACAGAAGTGAAAGATGGCTACATTCCTATTGTAAAATTCATATGATACGCAAGTTTATAGGAAAAATGCTGAAACCCCCTGCCTTGGAAGCCCCCAACTCTTAGATCCCTACATGTAGCAACTGTTAAGTCTGTTGTGAATTTTTTTGACATCCTTCTCTTTGAATACATAGATGCATACATATTAGTTTTCATTTTACATATAATAGGACTATGTTACCAAACCAGGTTCGTTTTTGCCAGTTGCCCAGAAAGCCAAACACCGAGACGATGAGATTGCCACAGAGAGAGGGTTTACTCACAAGGCAGCCACGTGAGGAAGAGAGAACATGAGTCTCAAATCTGCTTCCCCGAAAACAGGGACTTAGGGATGTTTATGGGATGGGGGCAAGGTGGTCTGAAATGTGGAGATGGGTGATTGGAGGTGAGGAGAGGTGAGGGAATTGATGGTCTGCGCAAGCGCAGTCAGACTCCACGCCTCTTCTTAGGACCCATGCTCACAAAATTGCAGTGTTAGCATGATCTGAGACTGGAGTTTTTAGCCTCTTGATGTCAAAAGGTCACTTATCGGGCATCTGCACGGGCCCAGTTGATGAACTAGTGGTCTCAACTGGCCTGCATTAGACAAGGGGGTCCTAATTCCTGAAAAACAGCCTACACCCCCATTACTATGGTGATCCAGGCTCCAGGGAGATGTTACCTATAGGAGCCTGGTGGGAGTCAGATAGCATATTGCCCAAGCAGCACAAGTAACTATGGGTGGGTGAACAACTAAAAGCTGCAATCTGTAACTGCAAAAAAGAAAAAAAGAATCTTTAGTTACTAGCTACCTAATCATCAATGGCTAACTGTTTACTAGTTTCAATTATAAATTTATTCTGGAACTTGTCTCTTTTCATTATGAGTGTACCTACGTGAAATTTCAAGCAATGTGTATAAATCTATCTATTTCTTTATAATGACTTCGTAGACTTTCAGTGTAGGAATGGATCATAATTTATTTATCCGGCCTCTTACTTTGGGGCATTTAAGTTGTTTCCAATGATATATTTACAGTCAATGCCCAGTGAATATCTGTGTATGTCTATCGTTGTGGACATATGTGAACATTTCCCTAGGTTGTATTTCCAGCAGTCAAAATTCTGGGGCGGAGGATATGCATATTGTAAATTTTGATAGATAATGAAAAATTCCCCATCAG
Organism: Equus caballus; assembly: GCF_041296265.1. NCBI lineage: Eukaryota > Metazoa > Chordata > Mammalia > Perissodactyla > Equidae > Equus > Equus caballus. The sequence goes on along the minus strand of NC_091702.1, from coordinate 10,915,609 downwards.
AAAGACTGTTTCAGTCGACACTACCATAGAATGCGTATATTATAGAATGTACTTGTTTTCCTCTATGTTCACAAACATAGGATGTTATGAGTCTTTCAATTTTTGTCAGGTTTTTTTTGAGGAAGATTGGCCCTGAGCTAACATCCATGCCCATCTTCCTCTGTTTTGTATGTGGGATGCTGCCACAGCATGGCCTGATAAGGGATGCATATGTCCACACCCAGGATCCAAACCAGTGCACCCCGGACCGCCTAAGCGGAGTGCATGAACTTAACCGCTACGCCACTGGGCCAGCCCATTCTATCAGTTTTTTGATGAGAAATTACTTCTTGTTATGCTTATAATTTGCATTTTCATAGTGAGGTAAAATAGTTTTTGTATGTTAACTGGCTATTTGTTTATATTTTTGTAAAGTAACTGTTCATATACTTTGATCACATTACTATTGGGTTATTTAATAGACACTTGTTTTTTGTTGTTGTTGAAACATCCCAGCACCATGGCCTGGCCAATTGGTTGCTCTTGCCTAAGTCACTGAAGCTTGAGGAAACAATGCGAAACCACAGGACAGTTGATTAATCACCCATGGCAGCTCTGCCGGTGCCACTGGTCACGTCTTCACCAGACTGTCGTGGTGGCACCTGGACCCGTTTCATGCTGTCTAACCATCCTTTGTTCCGGCTCAAGTCCCAAGCTTCTCACTGATCTGACGAGATACCTGACAGCACTCTCTTGAATTCTTTTTCTTAAGTTAGCCAGAGATGATTTCTATTGATTGCAGCAAGAAAACTCCAAAAGTTATAGTAATCAACAAGAGAGTGGATCACAGTCAAAGGACCTTCAAAGAGATGAGGATGATCTAGAATTGGTTATGTAGCATGAATGGGGGTGAAGGCAATGAAAGTCCTATTGGTATTCAAAGATTTGAATTTGGTAGTTCCTGGTAAGCGATAGCTAAAACAATTATTATTATGTAAAATTATTTAGATTATTGCTTGTATTGACCTGGAATGAAGTGTCTACTGAGGACAAGACTGTGGGAAACATTTTTGTTATTGCCACAAGTCGGTATGAAAGGGCATGAGGAATTCAGGGTCACGAGTAGGATAGTTGATCCAGGGCCCTGGGCAGCTTAAAGAAAAGAAATAACAAGTTTGAGTCCCTAAATTTTTGACTCAAGGCATGGGACTAAAACCAGAGGACTTCTTAGAATGACGCTAAAGGACTCTTTTATCTCTTAAAAGCCCTGTACTGGTATAGCTCAATATCAAATCAAGACTTGATCCTGTGCACTGCCAGAATTGCACTATCAGTTGAATTCACAGCTTCCTTGGGTCTTTTATATGAAAATCAAGTAATCGATCAAGAGTGAAAGTCAGAGAACTGGAACAGGGATCTCCAGGAGGTTTCCCACGATTTGGACTGTGCTGAGCTTCCGGCTCCCACCGCAGCTCCCTTGCTCTTCCGATTCAACAGCCTGCTCCACGGTCACGCGAGGCTGTTAGAATGTGTTCAGCCGAAGAGGGTGCCTTGGAAGAGGATGCCAGTACTCATCACAGCCTTCTCCATCCTTTGTCTCTGTACATATAATTAGGATTAGGGGCCAGAATGTGGCTTGGGGCCAGTCACAAAATAAAAAATGGGGGTAGAAGAAATTAGACGCTTAAAAAAAAAGCAGAAAAAACCCTAACTGCTATGTAGTTTATGGTGAATTGCATTTTTGTTGGGAATATACTGAGGAGTGTGGGTATGTTTATAGAATGTGTATGTGTTTGACTTTAGTAGATAATGGTTTGCTAAAGAGACTGTACCAATCTTACATTCTCACCAGGAGTGTATGAGAGTTTCACCTGCTCCACATCCTTACCAACACTTGGTATTGCCAATCTTCTTCCTTTCAGCCATTCAGGTGGGTGTGTAGTGATTTCAATGTGGTTTTAGTTTGCATTTTCCTCATGACTGATGAACTGAATATTCTTTCATATGTTTATGTTTATTGACCTTTTGGATATTCTCTCATATGAAATATCTCATAATATAAATTTTTTGATCATTTTTTCTATTCGATTATCTGTTTTTAAATATTGATCTGTAGGAATTATTTACGTAATTTCCATATGAGTTCTTTGTCACTTACATGTGCTGTAAATATCTTCTTCCACTTTGTGGCTTGCTTCTTTATTCACTTAATGTGTCTTTTTTTTTTTTTTTTTTTTGAGGAAGATTAGCCCTGAGCTAACATCTGCTGCCAATCCTCCTCTTTTTGCTGAGGAAGACTGGCCCTGAGCTAACATCCATGCCCATCTTCCTCTACTTTATATGTGGGACCCCTACCACAGCATGGCTTGCCAAGCAGTGCCATGTTCGCACTCTGGATCCAAACTGGCGAACCCTGGGCCCAGGAAGCAGAATCTGAGCACTTAACCCCTGCACCACCAGACTGGCCCCCACTTAATGGTGTTTTTTGATGAATGTTGCTTATCTCTTAACTTTGTTTATGCCATCTTTCTTTGTACAGAAATTTAAAATTTTTAGGTACTCAAAACTATTACTTTTTATGGTTTGTAAATTTTGTATCTTGTGTAGGAAGGCCTCTACTGTCTCGAGATTTAAAAGCTCTTTTTTCATAATTTTAATTTTTAAGTAGTAATTATTAAGTAGTACCTTTGTCACCATACTCCCTTTTGCCCTTGTAATGCCCTGTTTATAATAAAACAAATTCCTGTGTATCCGTGGATCTGTTTTAACATTCTTCAGTCTATGCCGATAAATTATTTGTCCACTTCTGCATCAATATGATACTCTTTTAGTTACTATAGTCCCCAAATATATTTTGATACCTGGTAGGGGAAGTGCCATCACATTGGTTTTTTTCCTAAACATTTTTGGCATTTTCACTTTTATATTAATTTACAATCAGCTTGTCAACTTCCATAAAATTTTACTGTTGAGATTTTGATTTGGGTTGCACTAAATGTATAGGTTAATTTGAGGAAAGAATTTATACTTTTAAAATATTGGGCCGTTTTATTTGGGAACTAGGTATGCTTCTCCAGTTAATAAAATATTCTCTTAAATCCTTTAATAAAGTTTATAAGTTTTCTCCATATAGTACCTTCATTTCTTGGACATTTTCTGCCAGGGTAGTTTGTGGCATACAACTGGCTGCCATTGATAATGGAATCCTATGTTCCATTACATTTTATAAAGTATAGTTAACCACTGAGTAGGAATTATTTCTGTATGTTGATCTTATGTCTGGCTACCTTAATAACCTCTCCTACTAATACTAATAACTTAAAGTTGATTTTCTTTGATTTATTATATATTGTTTGAATGTGTTGTAGCATCAACCAATTTCATATTTTTGGTAAGTGTGATACTTGAATATTTGACTTAAAATATTTTGGAAAAAGTGATCTAAATTAAGAGCAAGTATTGCTTCTTCTACTGCTGATTTGTCAGAGAGCAGTGCTACACTTGTAGTCCACGCTGAATACGAACTTCCTCAATTCTTGGCTGGATGTGGTGCACCTCGTTGATTGGCTGTGGCTCACCTTCGAACGTCACCAGTCCTCTGCAGCTCACATTTGAGAACTACCAGGTGACAAGGGGCACCAGGAGAGGCACAATTTGTATCCATTTTGCAATTATTCTTTGTTCCAAAAAATTTTTGATTTTGCATTATTTTTTGCTACTACTCTTTTCCTGAATTAGGACAGGTCACTGTGTGATTACCTGTATTTTCTATAGATCCCTAAATTGCCATGTATTCATTCAGCCAGTGTCTCTAAAGCTTGTATTGTGTGTCAGGCACTGAGGATATAGAATTGAGTAACAGTCAGTTCCTTTCTTCAAGGAGCTTATTGTCTAGTTAGGGAGTCCCACAAGTAATGAGTGATTGTGATTCAGAATTCCTGAGTGTGAACCGTGATTAAACAGCATGATTATACCAGTCAGTAACGGGAAATTCAAATCAGGGCTTGAATTTTAGATAGAATGCTATTGAGAGTTTGAAACACGTACGGAAATGTTTGATATTCCTCATGGCTTCAGACTTGTGAATATTGTTTGGATCACAGAATTTTAAATTTGAAAGGGATTATTAGAGATCATCTAGTTAATTCTACAGATGAAGAAAGAACGGCCCAGAGAGACCATGTACCTTGGCTAAGTAAGTAATCTGTGTAAATGTTGCGATGTGAAATGCATCTCTCCAGACTCTTCATCCAGGACATCTTTCATTATAGCACACAGAATTTACTCTTCCTCAAATGGTATTCAAACCAGTGATATATTTTTTTTCAGATCAGTGATGTTTTTGGCCTGAGTTTTAAGATATCATAAAATGTCGTTGGTTTTTCAGGAATATCTATCTATCTATATATCTATCTTCTAGGCAGGAGGCTGTTGTGAGGTAAAATTAAAAGTGCAAGGTTAATCTTTGGTGAATACAAACTGAGCCGTACCTGATGTGCACTCCGCATAGACGGAGTCGAGCGATGGCGTGAGGTCTAAAGTCTCTGGTTTGGAGGCTGACAGTGTTGGGCTTTCAGCTCAACGATTCCCTTTACAGTTTCTGTGACTTGGGCAAGTTGTCTACCATCTCTAAGTCTTGGTCTTCCTTCACTGGTAAAATGGAATAATAATACTTACATTACAGGGTTATTGTGCAGATTCGATGAAATAATAGTTGTAAAGGGATTAGCACAGAGCCTGGAAAATGGTAGATTCTCCATAACTGATGGCTTTTAAGTTTGAGATATGGATCATTGCCATTGACTTGTATAGTCCCATTTTATCATATAAATTTCCTCCATCTTTCGATGTTTTTGGGTACCTGCACTTCTCAAATGTAATGAAGTTACCTGTTAGTATCAGCATATCATATTACGGTGTGACTGAAGTCGTTTTCCTTCTCACCAGTTTATGACTTCACGGTAGTGAAGTATGAGACTAAAGGTTTATCGTGCCGAGGTATATATAAGACAACCACTAAAGCATCCGGGCATATTTGAAAGACTTGACGCTAGTAACTATTTCATTTTAAAGCTGATGCCTAATATTATTTTTTTTGCTATCAATAGTCTAACTACTCAATCAGATAGTTAATGAAACATGCAAGCAACAGATGGTCGCTGCTTTTAAGGAGTTTAGAGTGCAGCTAATATACAAGTCATAACTATGTGAAAAGGACAATGTATTCAGAACTCTGCAAAAAGTATGGCAAGGTAAACTATTATCATAAGGAAAATAAGAGCTCTGAGTGTAAAGAAGGGGAGAACGTTTTGACTGGTAAAGCCTAATTTGGGAAAGGCCGTGGGTGAGCAGGGATGAGAGCTGGATCTTATTGGACAGGGAGGATTTCGGGGTGGAGTGGGGGAAGGAGGAAGTGAGGGAGAGGACGTCATGTTTAGGGAGCATTAGTTGATCAACTGGCCTTGAATTCATGAGAATGTAGGTTAAATTAATGAAATTCATGAGAATTCATGAAAATGTAGGTTAAAACCAGATTATCAAGAGCTTGTAATGACTTTAAGTGTGCAAGATTAGGGAATTTAAACTTTGTTCTTTTGACAGTGAGGGGCCAGTGACGTTTTCAACTAAAGGTAGGGGAGTAAAGTTAGTGAGGTGGTATTTCAAAAAAGATTAATCTTTTGGCCAAATAAAGCCTGGAATCAGAGGAAGAAACTAGAACTAAACAGCTCATTTAGTAGGCATAATTATGAGGTGGTGAAGGGCTGAGTGGTGGAAATGAAAAGGATGGGGAGAGTGCAAGGTGTGTTATCATGTCACACTGCCGAAAAAATGGTTACTGACTGGATACGTGACAAAGTGGTTTCCAGCTCGGTTACCGTTACAGAAATGGGGAAGTCAGCAGCAGGGGGTGAGTTTTAGTTAAATTTTCATCAAATTGAGTTTGAAATCCCGAGAAGATAGCCACGTGGGATTGTAGAGTAAACTATTCCAGATCAAGACTAAAAATGTAGATCAGAACATTATCACCAAGAGGCTGAGGAGACAGTTGGTGGTAGGGACAGAATTTGGCGAGATGGAGTTTTACAAATTTGGAAGTGGAGAGAAGGCAGGATGCAGGAAGATAGCTAGAGGGAGGAGGCAACCAGGTCGTTTCTTTTCTTTCTCTTTTTTTCCAAAAGATGAGGAAGGCTTGGAAAAGTTTGAAGTTAGAAATGATGGGGAGGAATTGAAACTGTAAAAAAGAGTGAAATGTTGTAGAGAGGAGACCTTACTGTGAACTATGAAATCAAGAGAAGGATGAAATGGGACCCATGATGTGATTACTGTTTCCCTGCAATGTCCTGGGTAACTTCCTGTTGGGCTTTGCATGGCATTTATAAGACACTGTGCTCAGGGTAACTGAGTTTGGATAAAGCAGGAAGAATTTTGTATATATTTTCTAACTTTTCCTTGGGCAAGATTGTCCAGATTGAACAGAGCTGCCAAATGGTGCCGCTGTCCCTTTTTGCAAAAACAATAAAACCCCAAATCTGGATTTTATGTGATATAGTGCTTGTAGGTGAGACATTTGGCTTCTTAGTTTATGCTGGCAAAATAAAGAAAAATGCAAGCATTTCCTGACAGAAAATTAGGAAAGTGAACTTGTCAACTGCTGCAGTGTTGTTGGAGTGCTAGGGCTTGGATTCGCGGTGTTTGATGTCATAATTAATTTATCATTGTCAAAATATGACTTCCTGCTTTTGACCCCACACCAATAAGGCGTAAAAGAGTTTGTGAAGAAAAGCTTCTTGGAAGTCAAATGGCTCATACAAAACAGCATTTTAATGATTTAAGTAAAAATGAATCAGAAACATGTGGATTTAATTTCCCTTAAAATTCACATGGGTTTGAGACTTAAAGGAAAATAGTACTTGGCACAATGTGTTTAGGATTTGGTTAAACTCAAAACATTTGAAAAACTCTTTGTAACACTGTATGACTTCGAAACACATCTGGGTTTGCCCATCCATGTGGGCAGAGTTACAAAACCCTCATCCTTTGTGGCACTATTTAAACATTCTATCAACATGCCTCAGTTTTCAAAAGGCTTAATTAGGATAAAATCAACAAATTTTATTGATGGTCCGCTATGTGTAATCGATAAACTAGAGAGCCATAGCTTTCCCAGTTTCACAGCTGGGAAGTCTTTGCTGGAGTGTGGTCAAGGGAAATCCCCACACAGACAAAGTCAGAGTGGGCCACTAGCATGGCCCTTTGGGAATTAGAATTATATTACATCATCCATTCCTATTCATATCCTCTGCTGTTGTAGAATTCCATTTAATTTCAGGAGCATGAAAAAGAGAAAAGTTATGTTACATGGCATTGAGTTGGTAATTAAGCATTGCTTTGGGTTTTTAAACCATTACTTTAAAAGGTCATTTTGGTGTGTGTTGAAAAGGCAAAACATGCTTAAAATGTTACATTGGGGACATTAATTAAAATATGTAAAGAGGACCATGAAAATGAGGAAAACCAGTGGTTGGCAAAGTAACCTCTTTGCAGTTGCAACCCCAGCCAACCCACATCGCAAGCCCAATTGTTAGCAACTCAGTGGCAAGGGGATTTGTAATGAAACCCACAGAGGTTCTGCCCGAAATGTACTCGTATTACTTATAGCCAATTATCTTAGTCCCAAAGCTGAGTGACACCTAGGGAGATAATTGAATTTCTTAGATTTCTCTCTTTACACTCGCTGCCATGATCAGAAAAACACAATTTCGAATGCTCCTCTCTCTTAGGGTAAGACCACGCAATCCGTGTAATTGGCTAAGTCTCCGGGGAAAGCCGACTTCTCCACTGTATTTTACAAAAAGGTTTATGGAAAGTTGGCCTCAATTTTTTTGGGTAACTTTTTCAAGAGACAAAAAGGATGCAACTTGAAATAATCTCTTCTCATTTTTATCCAAGGAAGTTTGTGACCCTTCATCACACAAAAAGCACGGCTGCGGCAAGTTGCCTCGCCACGTCTAGGCTGCAAGGAAGAAATAGTCTTTAGAAAAGGACAGCATTAGCTGTTTGAATAAACAGTAAAATGCAACTCAAAAAGAACTCCCTCCTCTCCCAGAAAAGAAAATCCTCAATGATTGTGGCTGGTAAACAAACCTGGGGAGAGGCTGTCATTTAGAGCACCCTGGGTAATTGTGATCAACTTTGATAACCAGTCCACAGGTTATAAAAAGACAAAAGCGACATGTGGACATGTGAGAGATACTGGGAAACATCTATCTACATTCTATAAAAGTTTATGTAGCTCTTCTAATCTCCTTTCATATTTATGCTCCTCGATGACCATCTGACATTCCTGGCAATCTTAGGAGGAAATCAACTGTAGATATAATATCCATCACTTCAATTCAGCAAATTGGAGATCCTGAGATTTGAGACTGTTGGAGGAAGCAAAACTGTGTGTCTTTCATTAACGGAGGCAGAGAGGTTAATGGAGACTTCTGCATTACTCAGAGCCAGGTTTCTTATGAGCCCTTAGATGAAGCTCTATTATTCTCATCTACTCTGCAGAGGAGAAATGAAAATATACCCCCCAAACTTGGGTAAACAGATGGGTGTTTAGGAGGTAAGATCTTCCTCGGTGTTGCTAAGAATTCTCATGGAATCTCTTTGCGTGTTTTGCTCCTGTTGCTGCTAGTGGTATGGAATTGCTCAGAGGGGTATCGGTGGTCTTTTCTTCAAGGAGAACCAAAAAAATAGCCGATGAATATGTTACAGGCAATATGCCTACATAACAGTCATGGGAAACATTTCATTTCTTCAATTAATCATATAATGAAGCTACTCATTCATGACACTGATTATGCCCATGAAAGGCCTTTTTTAGATGGAAATAAATAGAGCATCTATCTATCCATCTATCTACAGATATATATCTACGTGTGTGTATATATATATATACACATATAGTATGAATTAAGGCTTCCTTTCCCCCTCCTCTTTTATTTCCACATAAATTAATTCTACAATTTAATAAACTAACAGGTGGTTCCACTTCAGGCTGAGCAGATGTTAGACTGAATGAATGGAGACCCCTCTTGTGTTCAATATATCCCTGAGCTCTTTCTTTCTTTATCTCCTCACCTCTCCCTTTTCTCCCCCACCCCTGTTTCTGCCAGATTTATGAGCAGTTACAGTATGAGCTGTTTTGTTTGAGCAGTATGAATATTGATGACTGACACGTGCTGAGTTTAGATGTATTAGTGACATTCATAATCCTGAATTTGTAGACATTTTTCACCAGATAATGAGGTACCAGATTGCCATACCAGGAAATTCCCTTTTCTTGGCGCCTATAAGTAGATAATTTCTGTTACTTTACAGATGGTACTCTAAATTGGAAGCTTATTTCTGAAGAAGTTAAGGGAAAATATAAAATTAGATTCCCAATTTGGAAAATCTCAATGTTCATCAGAAGTCTGACGTATTACTTCAGTGACATCGTTGACTCTTCTCGGTCATTTCTGAGAAATAACCGCCCACCCCCCAGTCACCGCCCCCCCACCCCCACCGCCGTGGGTTTAAAAAGAAGAGCTTTCCATGCTTTCTTCCTCTTCACATCTAACTAAGAAATGATTTCATGTTCTTTCTCAGTTTGGCAGAAACTTTGTAAACAATGGGACATAAAACGTGAATTGAGGGAGTTGTTGCTTCCAGTGAATCCTGTTAAACTTGTTAACCCAGGGAGATGCCTTCTGATAACATTCAAAATAGTGATCTTTAGGTGAAAACTATTTTTTACCTTTTATATCATATATATGTTTATGCTTCTGACATAATTTCAGAATATATTTGATAAAGACATTTTCTGGATCCTACTTCTGACTCCTTACTAAAAATATACCTGGAAGCTTACGGCATGTTCCTGGCTTTCCCAAAGCTTTGATGAAAGTCATTTTCTCCCCTTGGGACCAGCCACCAGATATAGCTGAGACATTGCTGATAAGGGGAAAAAGTCACGCTCAGACATTGATCTTCAGGATTGGGAGGAGACTAATACTATCCATCCCATTCTTGGCTTTTCCCCTTTCGTTCTTCTTCTTAAGGCTTACCCTTCAGTAAGAAGGGAAAATATGAAGCAATTACACAGAAGACATGATTTCTCTTAGCACTGGGACAGTTCTCTCAGTCATCTTAGATTTTTCTCAGAAGAGCACCTTGGTGTAAATTCCATTTCCATCACTGATTATAAGTAGGTTCTCTGGAAAGTTACTGACATTGTCTACACACACAAATCAATTTCTTCCACTATAAAATGGAATTGTCAGGACCTGTGGGGAGGCAGAGGGTTCTGAGAACATGGGGTTGGCGTGTGAGCCAGAGTGAGGTGCGGGAGGAAGTTCCCCAAGGGGCCGACTGGATGTAAAGGCCCAGAGTTCCTCTACTTCTCTGGTCTTATTCTGCCTCTTCCATACCACTGTTTTCAGCAGCTTTCTTTGTCATCCACACCCTGATTTCTGTTCTTCCTGACCATGGCTTTATCTATCAGGCTTACAGTGTCCCTGATGTTGCTTTGACAATGTGATCCTCACTTCTTACATTTCTTACTCGACTTACTATTTGCTGCTTCAGCTGCTTCCTAAATCTTGGCCGCTGAGTTCTTGACTCGAGGCTGATACACTGACTTCAGCTGTGAGAAATGCTTCCTAATAAGCTCAGGATCACGGACCTGAGGCCTGTGCCCTGGTAGGGGCTAATGTCCCCTGACTCTCCTTTTCTCGGATGATGTAGAAACGAAATGTTGCTAAAGACATTAAAAAGTACCTGTGGTGTTCTAGACTCTGTGGTGGGAATTTTATACATGTCGCTTCTGCTCTTGTGTGATCTCTCTAAAGAGGCGATATAGTGCAAGGCTAAGAGTGAAGACTCTGGAGTTTGGATCCCTGGGTTTGAATTCTGCTCACACTTAACTGTGTGACATTGGGCAAGTTACATAAACTGTCCTTCAGGGTTTTTTAATCTTTGAAATGAGAATAACAATAGTGCTCATTATATAGAGTTTTTGCAATGATTAAATGATTTAAAACAAGGAATGTGCTTATGATAGTACCTGGTCCAGAGAAAAGCTTAACAAATGTTGGCTGTGATTACTGTTTTAGGTCAATGTTCTTTGGAAGTATAAGTGCATTAAAATATCATTCTTTATTTATTAAAATTACTTTGTTTAGATTTGTTTTCAATTACTTATTTAATCGAAGAAATTGTAGATTCCGTTTTCTTTCGAATAGGTGTGTACAATTATTTTCGTTTTTCTTTGCAATGAAAAGTGAAGCCATGGAGGTTTCTGGATGATATTGCTGTCTTGCATTCTTTCTACTTCCCATGGGCTTCTTCATCCAAACAAAACTAGTTTTTGATCTAGTGAGAGAAGAATTAGGAAATAGAAGCACAAACCAGAAAAAGCTGGCATATTATCTAAACCTACAGCAAATTTGATACTCTGAATGGATATAATTAGTCAAGACCCAAGATCCCATTTCATGGTATCAAGTATCCTGCTTCTGTTCTACTGATGCTTCTCCTTCTAAAGTATCAGGATCTGATCTTGAGCAAACATCACCTAAAGTGGTGGGTTATAAAACTCTACAGAAATGGTACCTTCAACAAGTGTTTCTTGAGCACCTCCTCTGTCCTAGGCACTGTCCAGTCCCAGGGTTCAGCCATGAACAAGACAGGAATGTCGTCGGTCTCCTCTTGTTACTCACATTCTAAAGGCGGAAATGGTGCAATGAAGCACATAAAAGACGGTGATGTGATTGGCAGGTGATGGGGTGGGGTGGTTGGGCACTCCTTTCGATAGGGTGGTTGAGGAGATGATGATGAAAAGGAGGCAGCCCTGTGAAGACGTTGGGGCTGAGGGGTCCAAGCAGAGACACATCACATTCAAGCAAATGCCCTGAAGTGGGAATGAGCATGGTCTATTGGCGGAAACAAAAGACACCGGTGTGGCTGGAGGGATGTGAGATGTGGGTCACAGTGAGAGTTTAGATTTTTAGTGAAATAGGAAGTTGCTAGAGGATTTTAAGGAAAGAAGTCATGTCCACGTTTTGCTTTCTCCTAAGTTCACTTAGCTGTGAGGAGAATGGATGCTAGTGGGCAGATGTGTAATCAAGGAAACCAAAGAGGACTCCATGGCGGTGGTCCAGGCAGGGCAGGCGGCTGGGACTACAGCTGTGTAGGGGAGATGTGAGAAGTGGGGGTGCAGGATACATTTTGGACATGGGGCTTGGCAGTGGACTGGAATTTGGGAAGCGAGGGAAAAAATGACCCAGGAATGGTTCCTAAATGTTTGGCTTGACTGGCTGGGTGGATGGTGGTACCATTTCCTTAGATGGGGGAAGTCTAAGGAGGAATAAGTCTGGGAGTAAAATCAATGCTTTGTTTTGATCCAGCTATTTTTGGAATGCTATGGACCAAACATAACTGTGGCTAAAAATAATACTTTTGCCGAATCTATCTGCAATAGAAGGAGAGATTTAGGGCACAGAGTATATGAACGACCAAATAACGTAAGTATAAAAAGCTTCATTTTAAGACATAATCTAGACTTATTACCAAATAAAACATGCAATTAAAAATCTGTCTTTGATGTTTTGGTGGATATAAAGAGATTTTAAAGTCAAATTGTCATGTCACTACCAGCAGTTTGTTTGAAGACAATATATTTTCTTTCAGAAGTGTAGTCATTGATCTTTTCAGTGTTTTTTTCTGACCACTTTGACATACCTATTGTTCTTCAAGACTTTTGCTGTTGTCAGATTTCATTAACAAATTTAATCCTGAATATTTTAATCTCATTTTGAGTTGATGTAGATTTCTCATGATTAGATAGCAAATGGCTGCCAGCAGTGTTAGGATGGAGTTCCTAATTGACAGGTGAAAGTTTTAGGATAGTTCTATCTTCATCGTGGTCTTTAGGGTGAAGGCTTCCATTGGATACCCTTGGAAGCAATCCGCCCCGCAAGATTTCGACTCCACCTCACACGGTATGTAAATCTATGAACAACTTGGCAGTCATCACTTCATCTATAGTTTAGCTGCTTTTGATTTTATTATATAAGTTTTATAAATATACATTTGAATACTATATTGTTTTGCATTAACTTTAGACACTAACATCTACTTTTGGTATGTTAAAACATACAGAAACAATGAGCTCCTATCATTTAGAACATAATGAAATACTCAACTTCCCTTATTCTCATATTTAGCTAAGGATTAAATTACAAGCTTAATTTACTGATTTAAAAAAAATTCCACTGCACTGCATGCAATGATATGTGCTGTTTATATAAATAGCATGGAGGTTAATTCAGACCATTTCATGGAAATAGTTTATGTATTGTAATCATGAGTCAATACACAGTTCTCTCCAAATTTAAAACAATATAAATTAGCCAAGCCAATTTAGTTCTTGCCAGGAAAGAATATTCCTTAAAGCCATGTTTTTAAGTTTATTAGCTTAAATGCAACTATATTCTGTAACTAATAAGTGAGAGGATTTATTGAATTTTGAAACCCACTGATTGTAAGTTATGTTTTTGGAGTAACTTAAACAAGTTAAATATGTTTATAATAATTTCATTTCCTATGTGACATCTAACTAATGAGAAAAAACCAGGGCTGGGAGAGGACCAGAGTCAGTTTAATCTTTTTCGTGGCCAAAGCCAAGTTTAAATCCTGTCCAAATGCCACTTCTCAGTCACAGCTTTAAAGGATTAAACGTGATTGTAGCGGTATTTCTCTACTTTTCTGATACACAAGTTCGCGTCAAAGCTATCTTGCAAGCTGCCATTGAGCTTCACTCTTGAGGTGAGAAAGTAGCCTGCTGAGTGAGTCTTCATTTCAAGGAAGGAGACACATTGGCTTCATATAAATTGGGTAGCATTTACAGCTAATGTGTTCAACCCTCTTTATGCCAAATTCATGTGAATATTCTGGATGAGAAGAAGATAATTTATATTAGTGTTTTCTCTTTTAGATTATATTTTGCAGGTTTGAATAAGATTTTCTGTGCTTAATAAATTTTCACTTATGTTGTCTGATTTTCTGCTTTTTCATTTAGGAGGAAAGTCTAATTTAGTCACAGTAATTTTAAAACTGATCTGACCAAACACATAATATGCAGTAATTCCTTTCCTTACATTTTGTGAAGAAATGTGGACTCTGAGATGGAAACTACTTGGTGTAGCATTTTCCTTCTCTGTTTGGTTCAGGTACAGTCTAATTTAAATATGGCTTCTCTACCATTAGCTTTCCTCTTTCTTCATTTTCTTGGGCACGTACTTGGAAGAGAATCGTATCTTTCCAAGGACAACTTTAGTTTCATTTCCTTCTATGTTCTCTGCATCATGGTTGCATATTTCCTGATTAAAGTGTTTGGCTCGATTATCTCCCAATGTACACCTATATTTATGTAATAGGCATTTTGAGCTTGGATTCTGAAAATCTGGGCGCTGTGTCCTAAGCCTGCTTTCTCCTCTCACTCTGCTCCTAGCAGAGCCTGGGCTGGTTTCCTCCGTGCTTTTGGCCTCACTTCCTGACCTGGGCAGGGCACTCCTGATGCTTCACACTGCTGTTCTGGGAGGGAAAACTTCCCCTGCCCTCGTGCCAACCATTGACGTCCTCTCTGGGCAGAAGAGGCCCTGTCGCTGGCAGTGGCTGTCAGCTGCAGTGTTCATTTGAAGAAGAGCGTGTTCCTGAAAGCGCAGTGGGCCGGCCTCATTTGGTATTTAAAGGAGACTTTGGAGAAGTTAGCTGCTGGGAAGCTGTTTCTTCAAGAATTTTTGAGCCCCGCTCTGGTGATAAACCTGCCACCTGATAAGTACTAAGTGCACATTTTCAAGATAATGCCACAGCAACAAGGTGGTCCTTATATGCCACCAAAGGAAATGCATTTGACTTGGGGTTTTAGATATGGTGTTCGTTAGAAAATGTACTTTAGGCGTGCTAGCGAGTATCCCACAACAGTCGGCCTGTTCCTGTCAGAAAAGATTCCTGTCTTAGCATGAGGGGTGGTTGGAGTCATGAATAGACACAGATGCCGGGTTCTCCCGAATTTGTTAAATAGCTGTTGATTAAACATTTACCGTCTGTCATGAACTGTGCTGGGTGTAGGGAATATAACAATAAGTCACAGCCTCTGTCCGCAAGGATTTCCACACAAAAGGGAAAGACATGTCAGCGAACAAGTACAATAAAAATGATTGGGTATTAGGTTAGAAGTGTGCATGGGAAGTGACAGCACAATGAAGAGGGCTCAGGCTTCTCATTTGGAGCCAGAGGGGACACAGGAAAGATTTTGGGAGGTGTCAGACGAGCTGAGCCCTGACAAACGCATGATGTGGGCACCCAGAGGGAGAACATTTGGGAGGGCTGCCCCAGGGCCATGGCTCATAGGCTGGGGAGGCCTGGAGTTGTTTTGAGGAGAGTTTGGTGAGAGATAAGGCTGGAGACAGAGGCAGGAGCAAGATCATTGAGGACCTGGCGAGCCATGATAAAAATTTGTACTTCATCTAGTTGGTGATGGGTTTTAAGCAAGGGAGTCGCTCTCTCATTTTTGCACTTTTTCTTTAAGGGTGAGAACTCTGACAGCAACATGCAGGACGGATTAGGAGGAAGCCAGCTTGACACTACGGGAATCAGTCAGGAGACCAATGTGCCAGCCCAGGAGAGAGGCTGTGAGGGCTCGTACTCAGGCAGTTGCAGAGTGCAGGGAGGAGGGAGGAGATAGGTGAGAGAGATGTCATGGAATAGATGCATAGGTCTTTTCTTGGTGACCAACTGATTGCAGGAGGAGAGAGACTAGAAGTCCCAGGTTTCTGGTCTGGGCAATTGGGTGCATAATGGGGCCATTTACTAAGACGGAGACACAGTGGGACACAGGCTCACCATTTTAAAACTATTGCGTAAACTCATATCAAGGGTATTCATGAATTCAATATAGGATTAACAGTGAATTCTTTTTTCTTCAAGAACCCCTAGTAACTTGATAATTCAAGGCCTGAATGCTGAGAGCAACATTTTCTTGCCTTTTTCCTCTGCCAGCATGTGTAGGTAGTTGAAAATGGGTGAGTTTATCTTGACTTTTCTGGGGGCTTCTTCAGTTCTGCACTTATGCATGTGTGTGGTATAGCACAAACATTAGCCCTGAGTATACGGCTGTCTGCATTCACAGAGACTTTTTCTAACAACTTCAGGCAACTGTCAAAGCCCCAGTGAAGCATACAAATTTGAGCTGAAGGATTTATGAGAGGGTGAGAATGTATGTATGAGTTACAATGCCATTTTTTAAAAGGTCTCAGATTTTGTGAATAACTCTAACTGAACTATAGTAATTTTTAATGTATTATATGTGCCTGTGTCTCTTTAAGCTTTAAAAAATACATGAAAGAATGTGGACTGTCCCCTAGGATCCCAACAATAGAAAGCACTAGTAATTAAGCAAAAAATAAATAAATTGACATGGATGCATTGGAGCTAATATAAATCCTGTGCAATTGGCATAAAGGAATTTGTTATTTTCAAAACAGAACTAAATCTCTTTTCCATTATAGATTTAATTCAAGTAACATGATAAATAGTGGTAAATTGAACTTTATTATGTATTCATGAAATGCAGTTTAATACAATTGTTATTTCTGGCATTTGTGGTTTAAAGATATTCCCTTATGGGTAGATGTTATTTTTAATGTGCAAATTCAGAAATAATGACCTCCAGTTCCACTGGTGAGTTAGGGCTGATGTACACACATGCACAATGAAGGGAAAATAGTCTCTGAATTCCTGGCTTTATGAAAATTTCTAGTGCAATCTCTGATCCTTTAAAAACTGACATTAAACAAGTTATTTTAAGGTTACAACTGTATTGCCAGTGAAGAAAAAAGTAATAAAGTAAACATTTTCTAAAGGTTTTTGAAAGAATGGTATTTGACAAGGACATACCTGAGAAAAGGAAACTCGCCTACCAAGAATAGGTTATTGAAAAATCTCTGCACAATTAAAAAAAATTAAAAATTCACATGAAATGATGCCTTACTTACAAGTCCAGAATATAAAATTGGAAACCCAAAGGGGTGGATAAACACATAAACAACAAGCACCACGTAATTTCTATAAGCTTCTCTTTCAGAGAATCAGTAGGAAACTGCTCAAGAGAAAGAAACAGTATTTATCATAAATTGATATTTATCTTCATTATCTTCAGCTCTGGGAAGTTTTTTGGATAAACTAATAGGAAGAATGGCGTACATGAGAAGACAACTCCAGAAAGCCCTCGGTTTAGACCTAATGGTGCGTGGTATGAATTCCCACCAACTTTTCCCATTGGACCAAGGGTGACTTCCCTCTTGAAGGTTCATTCTGATGACTATTTAATCTGCCTATCTTTTCTTTTTTTTTTTTTGAGGAAGATTAGCCTTCAGCTAACATCTGCTGACAATCCTCCTTTTTTTTGCCGAGGAAGGCTGGCCCTGAGCTAACATCCGTGCCCGTCTTCCTCTACTTTATATGTGGGATGCCTACCACAGCATGGCTTGCCAAGCAGTGCCATGTCTGTGCCCGGGATCTGAACTGGCGAACTCTGGCTGCTGAAGCGGAACGTGCGCACTTAACTGCTGAGCCAACGGGCCAGCCCCTGCCTATTTTTTTTTTAACTTTTTATTGAGATTATGACAGTTTACCACCTTGTGAAATTTCAGTTGTACGTTATTGTTTGTAAGTCGTGTTGTAGGTGCACCATTTCACCCTTTGTGCCCACCCCCCATCCCCCTTTTCCCCTGGTAGCCACTAATCTGTCCTCTTTGTGTACACGTTTAACTTCCACATATGAGTGGAGTCATACACAGATTGTCTTTCTCTGTCTGGCTTATTTCACTTAACATAATACCCTCAAGGTCTATCCATGTTGGTGTGAATGGGACGATTTTATCCTTTTTTATGGCTGAGTAGCATTCCATTGTATATATATACTATACCTTCTTTATCCAATCATCAGTTGATGGGCACTTAGGTTGCTTCCATGTCTTGGCTATTGTAAGTAATGTTGCAATGAACATAGAGGTGCATGGGACTTTTGGAATTGCTGATTTCAAGCTCTTTGGATAGGTACCCAGTAGTGGAATGGCTGGGACATATGGTATTTCTATTTTTATTTCTTTGAGAAATCTCCATACTGTTTTCCATAGTGGCTGCACCAGTTTGCATTCCCACCAGCAGTGTATGAGGGATCCTTTTTCTCCACAACCTCTCCAACATTAGTACTTTTTGTTTTGGTTATTTTTGCCATTCTAATGGGTATAAGTTGACATCTTAGTGTAGTTTTGATTTGCATTTCCCTGATGATCAGTGATGATGAGCATCTTTTTATGTGCCTATTGGCCATCTGTATATCTTCTTTGGAGAAATGTCTATGTCCCCTGCCCATTTTTTGATTAGGTTGTTTGAGTTTTTGTTGTTGAGTTGCGTGAGTTCTTTATATAGTCTGGAGATAAACCCTTTGTCGGATATATGACTTGCAAATATTTTTTCCCAATTGGTGGCTTTTTTTTTTTGTTTCAATCCTGTTTTCCCTTGCCTTGAAGAAGCTCTTTAGTCTGATGAAGTCCCATTTGTTTATTCTTTCTATTGTTTCCCTTGTCTGAGAAGACATGGTATCCAAAAAGATCCTTTTAATACTGATGTCAAAGAGTGTACTGCCTATATTTTCTTCTAGAAGCCTTATGGTTTCAGGTCTTACCTTTAGGTCTTTGATCCATTTTGAGTTTATTTTGGTGAATGGTGAGAAAGAATGGTCGATTTTCATTCTTTTACATGTGGCTGTCCAGTTTTCTCAGCACCATTTGTTGAAGAGATTTTCTTTTCTCCATTGTATGCCCTCAGCTCCTTTGTCGAAGATTAGCTGTCCATAGATGTGTGGTTTTATTTCTGGGCTTTCAATTCTGTTCCATTGATCTGTGCACCTGTTTTTGTACCAGTACCATGCTGTTTTGATTGCTGTAGCTTTGCAGTAGTCTTGAAGTCAGGGATTGTGATGCCTCCAGCTTTGTTCTTCTTTCTCAGGATTGCTTTAGCAATTTGGGGTCTTTTGTTGCCCCATATGAATTTTAGGATTCTTTGTTCTATTTCTGTAAAGAATGTCATTGGGATTCTGATTGGGATTGCGTTGAATCTGTAGATTGCTTTAGTTAGTATGGACATTTTAACTATGTTTATTCTTCCAATCCATGTGCATGGAATGTCTTTCCATCTCTTTATGTCGTCATCAATTTCTTTTAGGAAAGTCTTGTAGTTTTCATTGTATAGGTCTTTCACTTCCTTAGTTGAATTCATCCCAAAGTATTTTATTTTTTTTTGTCTTATTCTTTTTGATTTTTTTGTTAAAAATCTTTTCAGGGGAATGTTGGATGGTTGAGTTGGACTTTCGTCTGATTGTTCATTGCAATTTGTAAAGATGAGGCCAGGCACATGTACAGACTGAAACCCACAGCAGTTCTCAGGAGCGTGTAACCAGAGGTTGAAGGAGTGGAGACTGATTGGGGTTATCCACTTGTGAGAAACGTCTGTGGAATGCGAGGCCTATTTTGAGCACAGGGACCTTGCTTTCCAGCATAGTTGTGGTCATCTCTGGAGGCAGTCAGATGTCTGAATGCAGTAGTTAATTTCTGTTCCACTTTGAAGGAGCACGAAGGAGGTTTCTTTAGGTCCGAGTTGTTACATGCAGGGTAAGTGACTACTGAGGTGGTCCATCTGACGGGAAAGCTGGTCAAGAGAAGGAAGACTTCAGTTACTGGAATCATCACAGTGTTATTGTTCTCAAAGTGGTCCTTTGAGCAATGACCCCAGCTTCATCAACCAGAAGGCTGCTTCTTTAGTGAAGGACAATTCAGCACAGGTCCTGAGGCCCATGTCCACAATTCAGACACTCAGAACTCTGGAAAGGGGAAGTTATTTCTGTAATTTATTGGTTGACAAAACCTGACCTCATCTGAACTTATTTGATAGAACAAGGTGACTTGAAGTTATGTGAGGCTATGTATAGCCTTTACCTCATTCATGCGTTCTGATTACTGGGTGCTGCTCCGGACTCCACTCAGGGTGTAGTATAATATGTGATATGTATACTTTATTAACTTCCTGAGACTTGAAAAGTTCTCTAATCTGAAACTCGTCTGTATCCAAGATTTTAGGTAAGGGAAGGGACTGTAGAGTTGTAACCACAAATGAGTCTTAATTTTCCTTTTTCTGCATGCAAGTACCTACTAATAATGTTCTTAAGGATAATTTGTTTGGGGAAGTTAAATAGTCTTCCTAAAATTTGATTTAAACTATTAATTTGCTTAGCAAAATCAGATATTGCACATGGGCAAATTCAGCTCTGCTGTGGGAAAATTATCACAAGTTAGGAATTAGTTGCATCTGAATTAATGAGGTTTTATTATAAACACAGAGCAGCATTACTTCCAATGCCTGATTTTCATTAGTACAAAAAAGACCAAATAAAGCTGAAGGAAAAAAAAAAGAATTGCCTATGCTATGTACGCTGTAAGCATTACAAGTGTTGCTGAATTTTGTATTTGTAAGGGGCTGAAAAGATGTGTATATTGCCTGCCCCCAGTTTGGTTTGGATTAAGGCTGCCACAGAATCCTTTTAGTTCCAGCGGCCTGTGTGTTATTCCTAGACTCCCATTCTCTTATTTTTAAGGTCCTGAGGCTAACAGTTTTCTCAACGAAACAAAGAGGAGACAGATGATTTTTTTTTTTTAATGAGAAGACAGGTGGGCTGCCTGGGGTACAAAGGGCGTTCTGCAAAGTGCAGCAGCACGAGGCGCGGCTGCAGGAGAGGTGGGCTGGTGCAGCAGGGGGTCTGGGCTGGGCAGCCTGGCCTGCGATGGAGCACATGAGCAGGCGGGACCCGCGCCCTGAGGCCCGGCTGTTTCTTTACAGTCACTTATGCTCCTTTTGGGCTGTTTGCAAAGAGGAGCTGTGTGTTTAGTTCCTACTGAGTAGAAGGAAGTTTCCTGTCTTTTAACTATAAATCCACACATAAATACTACATAATAATCTCTTTATTAGACAAAAGTGGTTTTTATCTTGAAGCCTATAGGGTTACTTCCACAGCTGTGGCTCTTTTAAAATCTTGGCCGGCTCACCTTTCTCTGTTTTCTTGCTGTTCTGGACTCTTTCTGGTTTCTCTTTCAAGGGGATGTTGTCACTGTTCTCCAAAGCACACGCTCAGACGGAGCAGCCGGCAGGGTCGCAGACTCCTCACGGGGAGGATTGGGAGAAGGTGTTGATGTAAGCAGATTGGCTGTTTATATCAAATACGCTGGACCAGGGGCCCCAGTAACCACGACCTCCCAAACACCGAGGAGCCTGAAGGATGGCAGGAGACCAGCTCGCCCACGGAGATGCTGTTAGAGCTGGAATAACTTGTGAGCAGAGCTGTCTTCAGTCCTGCGGGGATGCGCAGGCCTGGAGTCCCCGGGCACACAGGGGTCAGGGTTTGGCCAGGTAGTTGTGCTCGAGCCACTGGAGACATGGCCGCCTCCAGTCCGCTGCCCTGATGCACACGATGGGTTCTTCCCGAGGTTTCGTCCTGTGAAGGCTGGGAAAACCCTTGACGACAAACAGGCTGCAGCCGGGGCACATCCCGTGCTCAGAAGCTTCATTATATCAGATGGAAAGATTACAGGCACAGCAATACATTCCAGCATGTCAGAGGGAGGTTATAGCATGAACACTTATTACACGGTAACTAAAATAAGAGCAAATCCACCAGAAAATAGAAAATATTCACTGGGGTGTGTTAAAGAGAGTGCAAGGGTGGGTTTAAAGGAGGGGAAGACGGTGGTGGGAGCGTTCAGCCTGGGCCCAGGCAGCCTTCAACTCACTTTCCACACTGCTGTTGGTTATCGTTTGGAAAAAACGAAACAGGCTAATTTTGTTATGTCTTATTTACAACAATCAATGAATTCCCTGTGGCTTACGGGATAAAGTCCTGGCATACACAGCTCTTTATATGCTGATTCCAATCTAAATCTCTGCCTGATTTCCTGTCGCTTCCTTCCTGCCCATCCCTGGATGCATTTGCACATGAACCTACCACAGTGGTCGGCTGCCAGACCTCTGCATGCCTGGGACGAGTATCCTGTTTCTTACTCCCACTTTCTCTTCCTCTTGGCGGGTTCCACCTCATCTTTCCAGGCTTTGGTTTGAATACCACCTCCTCTATGGAGTCTTTTCTCTCATTCATTCATTCGTTCAATAGATAGTGATTGAGCAGTGTCAGGCACTGTACGGGGTCCCGGGATGGAGGGCAATAATGAGCAAGACTGTCCAGTCCCTGTCCCTTAGGGAATCAGGCTTCTTAGGTATCTTGCCAATCAGGGAAGGAGTCCTGGAGGAAATTACTGTCAAGATGAGAGCTGAAGGCTCAGGAGGCCTCAGCCAAGTACAGGTTCAGTGGCATGCACCGTGGCAAAACGGTATCCTCACAAACTGTTGATTGCTGGCTGTGATCCAGACCTTCCTCTGTCACGTTACATTGTAATGATCTCTGCTGTCCCTGCTTTCATTCGCAGTCTGCGAGCTCCTTAGTAAGGCTCCTGGCTCAGCTTCTTCTGTGTCCCCGGGGTCTAATTCAGTGCCTGGTACTGAAGACTGGCTCAGCTGGGTCTGTAGGAACTAGGGAAGTGTGGTACGAACAGAGACTACTGCTGTCATGTCTGAGACCAGCGGGTCACAGTGGTCGCCACTTCACACATGTTAAACGGCAATCTCATTTATTTTTGCTGTATCCCATTGGCTAGGAAAGTAATTTTTAAAAAGTTGTCATTATTTGGAGATGGAGGAAGCACCTCTCGCATCCTTATAGCTTCATCCCCTCCCCTGGCATTTAGTGGCACCCTTAGTAACCATAGCAGGTCCTGAAGGACTGCCAGGAAGTCCTGTATTAGATACTCTTAGAAGAATGGAAATCACTGGCTGGATCAGGAAGCGAGCTATGAGACTTCCCACGCTGCAATCGAGGGATGCCTCAAAATGCCGTGGGTGCCCTAAATGGACAAGACCGGAGGGAGGAGCAGCAGACCAGCAGATGCCCATGTGAACTGCTGCAGCTTCGGAGGGTCCTGAGTAGATGATGCCAGCAAAGCATCTTGCTGCCTGCTCTGAGGAGTCGATAAGGGATGTGTCTTTATCCAGAGACGGACAGTGGGGGCTGGCTAGGTGCGTAGATGGATGTCTGAAGGATCAAGCCACTCCCTGTGCAAGTAAGCTGACCACGGTTTCTCTAAGAGTCACTTTCTCATCGTATGAATCTGCCTGGATCCCCTGTGGGACTCAGCTTTGTCCTGGGCTCTGGGAAAGCCAGCCCATTTCGAGCTTTGCAAAGAAGATGAACAGAAATTTCATCTTATTCCTGAGGCCCTTCCTGCCATTCAGCACAGGAGTTGGGCATGACTTCCCTGAGGGACATTCTCTTTTCATTCGGATTGGCTAAGTCATTCCAGTTCCTTGCTCACTCTCAGGAATAAGAAAACATTTTACTCTCTTAGGGACAAGTGCTGGTCCACAGGTAAACACCATACTTCACAATTCCTAAGCCTGTGTGCCCCAAGAACCAATCTTCAATTCCCTTGGATATAGGGGTACAATAGGCAGGTCAGACTTGAGATTCTGAAATCCAGTTGAAGCTAGACATGAACACCAAAGAATAAAATTTACCAGGACAGCAATCTTAATATACAATTAAGAGGGATTCTATAAATGATTGAAGCCATAGAATCCCTGAAAGGCAAAGAAGAGAGGGTTGGGTTTTGTGTTGGTGTAGCTTCCAAGGGTCCTTTCCAACCTGGGGTTTGTGTGGCTCTCAAATGTGAGAGCCATTCAGTGTCTCCAATGGGTCAGATTAGGTGATCTCTTCTTTTCTAAAGCTTTTGTGAGATAACGGTTCATAATTTGCCATTTCTAATTGTTGTTTCTAATAGGGAGACCGCGACCAGAATTCTTCTCTGACTAAAGTCTTAATAGGTATTTTAATCAGCAAATATTTTTCATGCAGCTCTTTGAAGCATTCAGTGGCTGAGGCTACAGAGGGCCTACAGAGACGTGGAAAGTCTGATCCCTTTGCAGGTGGGGTGAGGGAATATGTGATAAATGTCCTGTTTAATGGTTTAGAATAAATACATAAATGGAGGAATGTAAATAGATCCGAGCTTCAGAGGGTTCCCCTCCACCAGGGCTGCAAATTTGTGTTATGAACATGGGGCAGAATTTGGTCCCTGGAGAGGAATGCGTTTTTGGGGTCTCAGAGTCCTGACGGCCCAATGATAACGTACATTTTCTCTTAACTGGTTAAGATGGTGGATGTGTTTGTGTGTGTTTGTCTTCCTTGCGTTTTACAAGAGAAGTTTTAGACCCCTGGAAACTTGAAGCACACCTGCCATTCTGTCTATTCAATTGAATGGAGAACACCTCTTTCCTCTGCCTGAAAGTTTTATTACTATTTGTTTTTAAGAGGGGAAAAAATAATGTAATGGTGCTTTTGTGGTAGAAAAATTTGAAATGAATGAACAGCTAAGGCAATGCTAGGATAGACAGTGTTTACTGGCCCTAAGTATTCCCTGGGGTCTTGACCCAGAACACCTTAATTCTGCGACTCATCTGTGAGCATGGCGGGGCTGTCCAATCCACATGTTATGCTTTGAGGGAATTGTCTGCTCCATAACGTAGATATTGTTGCTGAAAAGACCCCAAAGTACACACAGCTCAGTTTTTTTTTTCTTAAGAAATAATAATGCCTCCAGTGCCACGTGGGTTTCCATTGGAAGAACACGTACTTCTTGGAATTCCACGCCCTAAACCAGGGTCAGTGAATTACGGCCCACGGACCAAATCTGGTCAGCCTCTTTTGTCCTTCCCTCGAGCTCAGCATGGTGTTTACCTTTTTAAGCGGTTATATTTTAAATTGTAAGACAAATTGCTTACATAGTATCCTTAATTTTGCCTCTTGGCCCACAAAGCCTAAAATATTTACTATCTGGGCCTATATAGGAAAAGTTAACCAACCTCTGCTCTAAAACTGCTGACTTTAATGGTTGTTATCTGAAAAAGGGATTACTGACTTTAATGGTTGTTATCTGAAAAAGGGATTAATAATAAAGGCACACAAAACAAATCTGTAATGGGCATAAATGCAGTTACTGATCTGATTTTAGACCAGAGCTCACAAGGCGGGAGGCACAGCCGCTGTGTTTCTCTTACCTGAGAAGGTGTGGTGCTTTGAGGCGTGGTACACCCTTCAGGGTGCTCACATGACCCTGGGAAGTGGCAGTGAGAGCCCAGGCTCGGGCTGAGGGAGGCCTGGGCGGTCATCTTTCCGCACAGCCCTGCTGTGTGACGTGGGTGAGCCCCTTTACTTCTCTGAGCCTTGGGGTGCTCATGGTTGACACCCTGCTGTCTTACTTGGAGAGCAGGGACTCTGCACGTCCCCACCCAGCCTCAGTACCTACTGTTTCCCTGGCCTCCCTGAACATCGTCTTCTCCCTTCCTTCCCCCGTCTGTTCCCCATGCCCTTGGGTCTGAAGATGGAATTTTGGAGGTGTCTTCTTAGGATAAATGATTAAATTTGCAGGAAGCGATCACTATAAGAGCACTATGCTCTTTCATATGGTTTTTCATCATTTCTGGGAGAAGCTTCTGGGTTTAGGCCCCTGCCTCCTCTTCAGGCTCCTGCATTATGGATGAGGCACAGCTGTGACCAATAAAGACCCTTCTTTCAGAGTGAAAACAGGTCTCTTCGGTGTGGCCCAAAGGCCTGGACGAGGCGGAGAATGAGGCTGACACCTTCTGGCGCAGCTCTCTGAGGGGCTTTCAAAAATGTGCCCTTTTTGTTTGGTTCTTGCTTCACCTTTTCTCTCATTCTGTTAGCCCTGAAATCCACCCCGCTCCAAGCTTTAATAGTGACACATTTAAAAGCAACCTGAAAAAATATAAAACAATATCATTGTTTACACCTGCAAATGAAGAGTCAGGAAACACCGAGAGACCCATCTAGCTGCAGAATTTATTCTGAATTCGACATGTTTACAGCCGTTGTGCATGTGGAAGGCTAATGCTCTGAGGGTACCTGCGTTGCCTGACTTCGGGGGGCCATTTCCACTGTGGGCCATGAAACTGGGGCCCCCTGGAGTTGTGCAGTGCAGCTGGTCCTAAATCCTATATGGTTTGAGTTGAGTGTAGTTTTGATCATTTGAGAAAGAAAATTAAGAGAAAATATGCCATTCGCTCGGTAAATACACAGTTCTTTCCCTGAGGTGCTACAAGGGTGAGTATGATAGTTCCTGACTCCAGGATGTTTCAGGCCGAGGAAGGAATGAAATAAAAAGTAGAGCGTATGGAAGCACGTGCCTGGTGTGGTAGAGGGGAGCAACCCGGTGCTCTGGGAGCCACGGGTAAGGAGCATTGCTTTGGGCCAGGGAGGCGTGGGGATTTCCTGGAGAAGGTGGCAGTTGAGCTGAGCTGTGGGCAGTGGCAGGGTTCCTCCAGGCAGTGGGGGCGGGGAGGGGCAGCAGCACAGGCGGCCTGTGAGCAGGTGGGGAAGTGCAGAGTGTGCAGCGGCGAGGCCTCCCGCAGGGAAGGTGCTCCACGGTGAGTTGGGAAAACTGCTCGGAGCATCGCTTCTGATCTCACCTGCGTGGCCTCGAGCTCCAGAGTTGTACTTTCTTCCTGATCTTCAGGAATCAGGGAAAGGAGGCCTGGATGATTGTCCCTGACGCTTCGTCTCAGAATAAAGGGCTGTAATGATGCAGGGAGTTGTCTCAGAAGTGATGGATTTTCCATCCCTATTTGAATAGCGCTAGTATCTCATTTCTGGACACAAAACGATCATGCATATCCAACAGCCTTCTTTGCCGTAGTCGCATCCTAGCAGAAAAAATACACCCGCACCCCATCATCCATCTAGAAATACCCACGTGGTTAGCATTCTTCCAGGACAGGGCTATCGCCTGTCCGATTGCCACTTCACTTGAGATAGCCCAGAAATTTCTTTTACTCTCAGTAAGCAAAGACCTGATCAATTTAATCTGGCCAACGTCAACCCGAAAACATGTGCTGCTTTATAGGAAAAACACATGTGTGTGAACCGCCGATCCCTCACCTTCTCCATCATCCATAGCTCTCTTCCTGTAGGTGAGGCAGAGATTCTGCACGCCTCAGAAGTGGGTTGACTCTCTTATTCTACCCTGGGAAATTACCGCTCATCCAGAAAAAGGGCTTCTTTCTACTTAACAGGGGAAAGCAGACACCAAGGCCACTTACTTTCTAACCGTGACCCCTGGCCAGAATACATTCGAAGATTTAAACTTCTAGGTGCATTACGTCATCAAGTTTCAGACCTGCAAGATCATTTCTGCATTGATCTCTTATTGCTGATACGTAGTTTTCTTGAATGTTCTGCATCACCATGCCATCCACCTACTCGGTGCCCCTGAGCAGAGTGTGGGTGCCATCAAATTGTTAGTGTGTTGTTTTAGTCCGCTCCGGCTGTCACAACAAAACACCCAAGACCGGGTGGCTTAAGCAGTAGAAGTGTATTTCTCACAGTGCTGGAGGCCGCTGGGGCCCAGATCAGCATGCCCGCCGATTCGGTTCCTGGTGAGAGCTTTCTTCCTGGCTTGGCTTGTAGACTGTGTCCTCAGATGGTCTTTCTTCCGTGTGTGTGGGGGAGAGAGAGAAAAATTTCTTCCTCTTCTTATAAGGCCACTACTCGCATCACGAGAGCCCTACCCTCATGACCTTATCTAACCTAATGACCTTGCAAAGCTCCCATGGCCAAATAGCATTACCCTGGGGTTCAGGCTTCACCATGTGAATTTTGGGGGATCCAAACATTCAGTCCATGACACATGCCATAGAGACAGTGGCTTCCTAACAGGCACTATGGGGAAATGAGGTCAGGCATGAGTGTCAGAATGGCTCCTATGTTCTGTTGTGAACAGGCACTCGTGTGTCAGAAATTGAAAAAAAGTATGTGAAAACAGTACCACAGTGGTGTGTTGACACTTGCTCAAAATGATGATGATGATAAAAATCATAAAGCTCATTCACACTGAGCACAGATTGTGCCAGGTACTGTGTTAAGCTCTTTCATCTGTATCATTTTGATCCTTACAAGAAGATACAAAAGTAATTTTTACGTCTTTTGTCTTTCAGAAGAAGGAACTGAGGTTCTGGGAGGTTAAAGAGATTGCCCAAGGTCACATATCTAGGAAGATCTGTTTGACGTTAAATCTCATGTTCTTTTATCTATATCACTTAGCCTAAGAGGAAAAGTAACATGCTCTCTGAAATTTACTTGTGAAATTTAATTGGTAGATCTAAAAATAGTTTTTTGAATATTGGATGAAAAATTGACAGTTTTAGGTCAATAAAAACATCCAGAATTCCCTTCTTGTAACAAAGGAAGTAAAAAGTTAAACGCCAGGGAGCACATGGAAGTGGAATAAAGATAGTTGGAAAGTGTTTACCAGAGAATGCAGACTAAAGCAGCATCAGTGTGACCCAGCAAGAGAAAATGCAGCCCTAAAACACGACTGCCACATACAGTTGGGCTGGTGGTGCACTGCCCAACGCCAAGGGCTGCCACTGAACGCTGTGTTCTACACAGATGGTACACTTTGGGGATGAGCGGTCCAGAGCCTATGGGGACACGTGCAGCGGTCCTGGCGGAGTCCTGAACTCTAGATGAGGCGTGGCCATTACAGCATAATTAAGCTCGGCAGCTCATTTCCCTTCTAGTTTTGGTGTTTTCGTTGTAAAACAACTGTGAATGTTGGATTTTAAAATTCTGTTTTTAAACTTGTACTAGACAACAGTTTTTTGGGGGAAAATGGGGCAAAATCTGGTTAGCTGTTGTCTTTTGTGGATTTGTAGTGTAATAAATGGAAGACTAGATATTGCTTTTGAATCATTTTTTGGATGTTTCCTTTATAAGTGTAAAAAGCTCTTCTATGTCCTGATACATCTTTTTAAGCATTATCTATCTATAATCGCCAAGTGATATATTTCTCATGTTTAGTTGTTAGTATTTTATTTTTATTTTAAACAAATAGTGGAGCTTGAAGCGATTTCCCGTGTGACATAAGGAGAGGTTTTGCTCGGGTTGAATCAGCAGTAGTGGGAAGTAGGCATGTGCTCCTCAGTCTTCGTTGTAGTGCGTGGAAAGACGTGTCTATTTTTAAATGAGAGAAATAATTATGGGAGGAAAATATGTTAATCTCTGGGATAAAGATGTAATCAAGAGACAGATTACTTTTTTTCCTAAAGTGAAGGGAATAATTTAAGCCTTCTCTTTTGGATTACGTATTTAGATAATATGAAATAAGATGTGGTAATGAGATTTAAAAACAGATCTTAAAATGTCCTTCATGGTGGAAATAAACTATTCAGGCTATAAATTAAATGATCAATAATGACCATGAGGCAGGCTGCAATAAATATTCCTTCTGTTTTCATAAATTATTTCTCTATCAGTAGAGAAGCTTTCATGAAAAATAAAAAGGCCTAGAGCAAAACTAATTATGATATTTACATCTTAGCTTTGAAATTGACTTAGTAGTTATTTTTCGTATTGTTTCTGTCCAGCCCCTTTAAAGGGAGAAGAAATTTAATAATAATGTACTTTGTAACATTATTTATGATAATCAATTAAATCTGGCACATTTGAGGTGGTTTTATTTTATAAAATTCCTCATTGGAAGACAGGTT
The DNA here is from genome assembly GCF_041296265.1 of Equus caballus. Taxonomy (NCBI): domain Eukaryota; kingdom Metazoa; phylum Chordata; class Mammalia; order Perissodactyla; family Equidae; genus Equus; species Equus caballus. The sequence goes on along the minus strand of NC_091702.1, from coordinate 10,885,813 downwards.
TTCACATTTTTTCTGAAAATATTCCATTATTCTGAATCTTTTGAGATGGGAATTTTTGTCCTTGAAATTCTCAGTTATTAGTTTAATTGATGTGGTCCTTGGGGATCCATTTATCTTATCTTTGTAATCAAATAACTGGGGTTTAAGCAGATGCGAAGCAGAAATCCAAGAGAGGGGTCTAGCTCAAGAGGAGAACCCTCTGTCCTTGGAGACTGTCCTCGTGGGCTTTTCTTTCCTCTCCAGCTGCTCTCGGGCAAGGCATGCCAGCACCCTATGCCGGAAGTGGTCACCATCAACTCTTAAATTTTGATCTAAGCTTGGTTTTTATTTTTTCTGCATTCTTTGAAGTTCTAATTAACTATAACAAAGTGTCAGGGGTAGCTACATATGGGCAAAGGCAGAAAATGATTTGTATTCTGATTCAGTTGACATCTCCATGCCAAAAATACAAACCAGAAGTTGATGATGTAGCTAAACAAAAGTGGAGAATGCAACGCCACCATCTCCTGAGAGCACAAGTGGAACAGAAGGAGAAAACGCCTCTAAGGAGGGTCTCTCCCGTGTCCTGACCTCTTCCCCTTGTGAACAACAGGACATCTAACCTCGTCAGGCTCTAGGGAGGGCTGCTCGATTTATCTCCACGTAAGTCGCATTTGAGGTCGGAAAACATTGAAAGTCTAAAGTTGCTAAAATGATGAGTAAGCCTTCAGTACCCTTTGAACAAATTGAAAAATGCGTTTTCTGTAGACTATTGACAAAGGAAGTATCCAGTGGTAGATTTTGTTTTTCCAAGACAAGCTCAGGTAAAGGTTAGCAGCCATTAGTGATTTGGAGGCACTGTTAGCAGTTGCTTATTCTTCATGACTGTTGGAGAACACGTACAATGACTAGTTTGTCTTTATTACAGTGTCATGTGTCTACTGTCTTCAGAGTGGCTGCTAAATCATATTTTCCATGAATAACTGTAATTCAGTAGTAATTGGATGCCCACCGTATAAAGAGAATGATGCACAAACATGTAGAACTTCCACTGTTACTGTCACCAGCAGGTGAAGGCATGCACTGACTTGTCCCATCATATATGTGCCAACATCGCCCATTTGAAAAGAACCAGTGTCTCAGTCAATATATTTTGTACCTTGGGGAAAACTCAGAAATAATAACCATCTTAGGAATATCTTTATCAAGACCAAAGAAAACAAAGGGGTATATTGGGAGAATAATGCAAACATATTAAAAAACAAAAAGTAGATCGCAAATGCGATTGTGGGAACTGCAGCCTGTTACAAAGCTGTGACGGGAGAGGCAGCTGCATCACAATGTGAAGCAAGGTGTTCTTTACCTGAACCATATTGCTTGACCTTGTTCTCTCCTCTTCTCAATATTGTTTCTCTACTCATGGGAATTGCTTCAATGAGGAAACTAAAGTCAAGAGAAAAAGAAAACGTGACCTACTGATAACCAATAAAGGAACCTTGGCTGATTCCATGAAAAGACAAGAGCTTCGACTCATTATAGAACATTATGTTGGCAGAGATCTTAGAGGTTATTATTCCAACCCCTTGATTTTATAGATGAGGAAACTGAGGTTTATTCACTCTCCATTCATTCAGCTGTTCGTGCATTTGACAAATTTATTCCCCTAATCTGGGCACTGGGGAACAAGAGAGATAATGTCTCTGACCCACTGAGTTTACTTTCTAGTGGGGAGAGAGGCAATAAAACACATAAATAACTAATCGCTGAACTTATATTGTGATGTGTGCTGGGAAGAAAATACAACAGGATGAGAATGACTAGGGGCTAACTTTAGGTTGGATCATCAGGGAAGGCTTCTCTGAGGTGGTGGCATTTGTGCTGAGACCTGAATGATGAGAAAGAGCCAGCCACAGAGCCTTTCAGCTAGAGTAAGCAGCAGACACAAAGCTCCAAAGCAGGAATGAGCTCAGGAAACTAGAGTAACAGAAAGAAGGCTGGGTGGTTGGAGCTTGGTGGACACGAGGGAAAGGGAGAAGATGAAGTCAAAGAAGTTGGCCAACGCAAGATCACGAAGACCCTGTTGGACATGGTCACAAGTTTAGATTAAGGAAATCTAATCAGAAGAGCTGAATGTGATGAGTTTTAAGCACGGGAGTAGCACTGTGACTTCCCTAAGCAGAATCACGTGGTTTAGAACATTTATAAAAGAAGCATTTATGGAGTGTCTTTTCCATGCACAGTGCAGTGCTGTGTGCTATGGGCTGAAGAGTTACAGAAAAAAAATCATGCACACTCTTCCTGCCTTTTAGAAGCTCACAGCTTGGTGAGAATATAAGACTCACAAATGAAACATTTGATGTTGCACTTATGCAACAGATCAAAACCTGAAACGTAACGTGACCCAATGGGAGGGAGCACTGGGTTAAGAATAGACGACCGCATTGAATCTGCTTCTAGGAGTCTTGGTTTTGTCTTCCAAAAAAGAAGAACAGTGCTGGCCTTGCCTATCTTATCAGAGTATTGTGGCAGATCAAAAGAGATGTTTGCAAAAACGCTTTGGGAAGACACTATCGAAATCATCAAGTGTTGTATAAACGTGGTGAGAGTGCGTAGTATATGTAGCTGGGATTGGATAAGAGACCAGTTTATGGACAGTCTTGAATCTAGATTAAGAATTCACCTTATTTAGAGGGTGAAAGGAGAGCTCATCAGAGGTTTTAGAGAAGAAAGCCATGATGAATAGCAGTTTCATTCATCCATTCATGAATACATGGGAAACTGAGTGGGAGGAAGAAGAAAATGTTCCCCTTCTCTCTCAAGGTTTTGAATTCTAATTCCTGGGAGAAGGAGGGCGCTATTTCTGAAACGTCTGAAGTTGTGAAGGGGCTACTGTTCATGACTAGGTAATGCACCAAGGTCTGAAAACACTGATAACCAGGAGATGGTATGCTCTCATGTGGGGCTGTGCTGCGGGGAGTTGGTGATCTCAGGCAGGAGGCTCGGATTTGACCATCATCTCATATTGCAGGTAGTTAAACTACGAAGTAGGCTCTGCTAATGTGCGGAAGAGGGTAGAGAAAGCACTGAGGAATGAGGACTGAGCCTCTATTTATACCCAGAATCAAAACAGAAAAGAAGTGGACAGAATGACAGGTAGGGAAACAGGACTGGAGAAGCACAGATGTTCTTTTTTCCAGGAATGCCTTGCCTGCTTTTCCTTCCTTGTGAACTCAACCTTGACCTTCTGGACTCAACTCGCATTCTCCAGGACATTTTCTTGGTTTGTCGCGTGAAAGGATCTGAGCTGTGTGCCTCTGACACCAGCATATTTTCTAATAATATGCTATACCTGTTTGTAACTACTAGATTCTCTCCCGAGTTCCACACTGGATTATAAATTTCTTGAAGGCAGGGATGGTGCTAATCCTAGAGCTTATCACAGACTTGGGTCCATTGATAGATGTTTGATGAATGACTGCATCCAATACTGAGAAAGAAGACAGCTTTGAGAAGAAGGGACAGTGGACAGAAATAAAACATAGTGCAGTACAAAGTATTATCCATTGATGGGAACATTTGATTCAAGATTAGGGATCATTAAAGATCTTCAAGAGGCAGAATCATAGAACAGAACTGAAGTGGCCTGAAGGAGATCCCTCTGCCTGGGTGGGGGAGGGGCTGGAGAAGGGAATGGGTGGTAACCACATGGGGGTAGAGGGTCATTTGCACCCAAAGTTTGGTGAGGAAATAAAGGAGATATGGAGGAGAGGAGAAGTAGGGGTTTGGTTCATTTTTTAATTTTTGTTTTTGAGGTAAGAAAAACCAGGAATCATAGATAAATCCCCCCAAACTATAGTTAGCTATTATGCCTACGTAATGCCAGACATTCGGACATTTTTGACATTGTGCTGTCCACCTTTACCTGGAAAATTCCCCTCAGGCATAAATTAGAACTGAACATGGTGGAACCATAGTCCACCATGAGCTCTGACTAAATGCTCTGCCAACGGTCAGTCCAAGGATTATTTTAACCTAGATGGAAACTGCAAGTTTTAATTTATTATTTATGAACCTTTACAGCTGTATTTCCACAAGAATGAATTGCTGGTTCATTTATCAGGTGTGAAGGAGGGGATGTTAAGAGGTAGGCCTGAAAACTTGGGAGAAGGCATGGCCTGTTTAAATCACTGTTGGTGAAGGTGTGGAGGGGTTCCTGACAGGACAGTGAGGTAAGGCAGAGGCAATGCCAGAAGTTGATGGATGTCCCCCCTTTGGTCAGAGAGTGTAAATTTCTCTCACAGAGATTTTGAGGTTGACAGCGTTTGCACCTCCAAAGCTTTATTGGCAAGTATGTTAACATAGCCACTGCGCTCATTCTATTCAAAGATGCCACCGCCTCAGCCTCAGGTACACTCGAGTATACCTCAGGTGTGCAGGGGCTTTTAGACTGATAAACCGGGCTCCACCTTTCAGGACCCAATTGTAAGGCCACTTCCTTTTCCTGACTCTACTGGCAGAGTCAGCTGCTTCCTTCTCTGTGTTTCTTCAGTACTGGTGCTGTGTGTACTCTGCGGTGTCATAATTTATTTTGGACTCCGTGTCTTTTCTGGGAGACTGAGCTCTTCCAGGCCAGGAGTCCTGGTTTGAACACTTTCCATATCCTTGGCATCCAGCCCAAACCAGCCAGAGCGGGCTCTTCATAAAGTCTGCTGAGCGAATGAATGAGTGAAATGGCAGGGAACCATTACACGAACTTGGAGTACTTAGATTATTCTTAACACACAGTTGGTTGATCAGTTTTGTTTTTGAGATCCCCTGTGTTGAAAAACAAGTGGCAACTGTGGGGTGAGGATTAGGTGAGAGGAGGTAAAGAACCCAAGCAATGATGCTGCCCAGTAGTTTCAGAAGGACCCACCAGGAGGCTGGGGAGAGGGTGGGCGAGGGAGGCAGAGGGGACTGGCCTGTTTCTTGGACTCCTGGGTGGTGTGCTGGGAGGTATCGATGCTCTGGAATTTGCACGGAGCAGGGATGGGGAGGGCTCTGTCCTGAGGCCAGGTCAGCACATGCACACCATGCCACCTCTGGTGGGAGGAAGGAAGCCGTGTTGGAAAATAGGGAAGAAGAAACTTGTCTCATTCAAGACAAAACTCTAATTTTCAGAAGTCCACAGAAAGATGCAAAGGAAACTTCTGAAAGGCAGAAATTGCTTGTAGAAGTTTCTAGGCAACAGAGGCTGATCAGACATACTTGCATGTGGCAAAATCTTTGTCATTCAAAGATTTTTTTTTTTCCCCTCAGCTCTGTTGGTGAAAACTATGATCTTTCTTCTGTCCTACACTGGAGGGCTTTGCCCAGAAAATATAATAACCTTCTGTTTTACTGACATGTAATGTTTCATTTATTCCTAAGAGTACCTACTTCTCAAAAATTCAATAATATTCAAACCAGCTAAATTGTTTAAAGTTTGGAGATATAATGTTCCATTTGTATGAAAATATAATACATTTAAATGTAAATTCGATTAATGCATTGAATGGTTTATTTGAACTATAACGAAACCTAATGATTTAGTGAGCAAATCAAGTTACAGATGATGTATATCTTGTTCCATAAACTAATGAGTAATTTTACATTTGTAAAGGTTTTTTAAAAACCTCTCAAACCTTAAATATAAAGTTTGCATATATTTTATCGGTCCAAGTCATTATATTTCACTATTTTTTTAAACTTTCAGGAGATTTGTCATCACTAATCGATGTGAATTGAGAAAGGCTGACATAATTTGGGTGTGGATTGTTGAGAGAAGGCAGTAAGAGCTTCTCGGCCTTGCTAAGGTATTAGCGTAGGACAATGAGATCAGGAATTTGGGGAAAATCCTGTGACCTAGGAAATCTTTCTTACAATGGCTTCTCTGAAGACACAAGTGTGTTTTTGTGTTTAGACAGCATGTAGTAAGTGACCGTCCCAGCCTCTTGTGGCAATTTGGTGGCCTCATAGCAGAGGGTAATAGAAAGAGCATTGAACTTGAGTCCCAGCTTTGTAACATACACTCTGGGTGACATTGAACAAATCATTTAGCCTTTTCGTGACTCCATTTTCTCATCTCCAACATGGAGCAGCTGATATTGCCCCCCCATTTCACAAGTGGAAAGTCATAAAAGTTACAGAATGTTACAACTGAAAGTTGTAACAAATTCTTCCCCTTCTGGGTCAGGAGTTAAGTGACTGGATTAAAGAAAGCAAAATGGGACTCCTCAGCACGATACTGAGTGAACGTGCGCGGCCTCTCGTCAAGCAGGGATCCAGGCGCAGTATTTCCCGACTTTGAGCCTCTTTCTTCAGAGAGCATCTTCTGCGTCTAGTGTTCCAGGCAGTACACTTTGGGAAATGTTGGTGCAGTGGAATTATGGACAGAGTACACTGGGGTTGTAAGGGACTCCTAAAAAGAATGGAGGACCCTTTGATACAGACTAGTTTCCGAAAAACAGGCTAGTGATTTAGTCCTGACATTTTATAATCACAAGCTGATGAGGACTGGGCTATTTGGATTATAAAATAATATTTTCAGTATTTTGTAAAGAACCATTTAGCCATATCTGATGACAACTATCTCCTTTGAATTTTGTGGAAATACAATGGAAAGTACCAGAAAAGCCTACTCTACCCTTTAGACTTTTAAACTGCCAAATAGATTTTGAAGCTAAGCGAGTGCCATTTTTATGGCTTGAATGCCACACTCATGGTTGCTCTTTCTCTCTTTGTGTATGATGATGTCTCCCACTGTGAGGGGCGTCTCTGCTCCTTGAACAGTCCTTTCGCCTGCCACCTGTGAATGGTGGTGAGGACCATCACGTCTATGAACACCGAAAAGAGCCCTACCCAAGACTCACTGTCCCCGCAGGAATGGAGGAGTAATGCAGCCTCCTGTAAGAAATTCCCTGAGTGTACTGTTAGTGGCCGTTCATGTCCTCACATCTAAGAAATGTGGAAACTAGGACTCCAGAGCAATTTCGAATTTGGAAAACTGACTTTATCTTTCCTGGTTTCAGGTAGCTGGTGGGAGTGGTTGGAAAACCTCCCTTTAGAACAGGCTCTTTATTTCATTCTCTAGAGCACTGTTTCTTAACTCTTATTTTTTGATATGTATCTCTTTATGATTCTGTTGAAAGCTATGCACTTTCTCCATAGAAAAACACATAGAATTAGTAGAACCAGATAACTCATGAAATCGCTGTTTGTGATCACTCTTTGCTTAAGGCTGGAACCCTTTGCAGTTAGAAAACTCTTTGTCTTTCAAAACTCACCTGACTCTTGTTTTATTCTCCCAAAGGGAACTTTGGAGTTCTGCACTAGGAAGATAGACTGTGGGAATATAGGGGTCCCTCCTCCTTGCTTTGGCTTAGACTGGATGCTTGCTGTTGGGTAAAGATGACTTCTTTCCTTCTCATGGAAAAGAAACGTTCCCATTGAAAGGAATAACTTTGAGAAAGCTTTGATAGAGGACCCCTTGATTTTGTACTTGAGATAATGGCCTAATATATTCCAAGACAGAAGACTTGGATTCCCCGTCAGGACAGGGCTGGACTGGTAAGCAGTGACCATGGAGGCAGAAAATCGCAACTTTCGGTCATTTTTGAAAAGTGTATATTAACCACTCCTTTCAAAGCACCTGCCGACGAATGGCACGAGGAGCTGTAATTTACAGCACCACAAAATGTTTCAGAAATAATCAAGGCACCACAGGCAGGCAGAAATTTTAGAGATGTCTTTGAGCCAGTAAGGACTTTTCTTCCCTGGGCAAGTTAGGATCTCAGGGCCACAGAACCCTGTGAAAACTCGCAGTTCCTGGCTTATACCTGGTGTGTGTGCACTCTAGAAATGAGATCTACTTATGATATAAAACAGATAAATGTCCAGATTACGGTAATGGGTATGGTTGGTTCATATTCCACACGTAATTAAGATGCACCCAAACTTGGCAAATTTTAGATATAGGAACAGACCATGGCACAATGTGGAGAATTAGCATAAGAACCCAGCTTGCTAGATATGCACTGAGCAACTCGACTCTAGCACTTAATAAAATAGTTGTGTGTCGGAGAGACTGATGAATTCAAGACACACGGCCACGAGCTTGGGAACGTGAAGGCAGGTATAGTCCCGGATGCAGCAAACTGTAGACACACAAGTAAAATGTAGACCAAGCAATATCCTATAGCTTTGCTTAATTTCAGGAAAAGTGAAAGATTCTCGTAGAGGCCATTTATGATTCTCTGTGGAAGAATTCTCCGCCTTACAAATTTTAGTAGGAAATAGAAAATATGTTCCACTGTGGGAGTGGAAAATGCCAGATGAGGGCTCTGCCCGGCCTCCTGAGGGCCAGGGGTGGGCGTGACCTGCCTTTGCTGATTTAGGCTCATGGAAGCCAGGACTGCAAAGACTCCATTTTGGTGTGAGTGGTAGACGGACTCCCTTCACTGGAGCTGGCACTCCTTTTGGGCATGGCTGGAGTCTGGCTACAGGATCCTGCAGCCTGCCCCAGGGATGCCAGCAGTGCGGGCGGCTGGGGCATGGCTCGCCTGTGCCCAGGAGCAGCAGGTTCTCACAGGACAGTGCCGAGGTTTGGTGTGGGGCTCTGTTCCTGGTGTGTGGTGTCAAGTCTGGTTCTTGACTTTCTAGAGAGTAGGCTTTTAAGTATTCTTTTCCTGCCTAAATCAGTCAGAGTTGTTTCTGTTGCTACTAAGAACCCCAACAAATACAATCATATTTGATTAAATTGTATTTTAAGTTCCCTGCTGAGAAGTCATAATGCCAGGCTTTTGCAACGCTCGGTACGTAGCATGATTGACCATCACGTGAGAGAAGACATTGGAAAACATTGCAAACTTGATTGTGGTGCTTAAGGTAACATATCTCTGACCCACAGTTTTGACGTCTCTTCCTCGTGTTGTGTGCAATGTTGTATTTCCACTTTGAAGACTATCAGGCAAGAACAAAAAGTTACACTTACTTCCAAGAAAAAGACACACAGCTGCCCATCAGCAAAAGCCAGAACCAATTAAGGGCAAGAAAAAAAGTGCTCTCAGTTCTTTCCAAACCAGGGTCCTCAACGCAGGATGCCCATTAAAATCCCCTGGGGCAGCTTTAAAAAAATCCTCATGCCCAGGCCCCATCCCAGATCAATTAAATTGGAAACCCTGGTGTGGGGGCCTAGCCATCAGTATTTTAAGGTTCCGCAGAAGATCAAAACGTGCAGCCGGGATTGTGGTCCACTCTAAACAGAATCTCTTCCCTCCCTCTGAGCTCTGGGTGTGGTTTCAATATCATGTGTACAGAGAGGGACTACCGACTTCTCGGTAACCTGTATTCCCTGAAACAGCAGTGACCTTCCTGACTTCTGTATCGTATGGCCCTGAAATCAGTGTCAGGGGAAGGGGCACCATCCCTGAGAGGGCTCCTTTCACCTCTGCTGCTTTCCAGCTTTCTCTGCCGCTGAATGGCTTGCTATGGATGCTTATCTGCATATAACAAAATTCAATTCAGTTTTCAAACTATATTCCATCAGGTCATTTTCTATATACATTTATCTGCCCTTCCATGTTGTCTTTAAGCAGTTTAGATAATTGCATTTTATATGTGTGTTTTTTAAAGGCATGAGAGAATACAACACCATGTTTAATTGTAGACATTAGTTCACTCTGTATGCTAACAGGGTGTCTTCAAAATGTGTCAGTCTGCCTTTTACATTGATTGCCTTTAGTTGGTTTTCCACTTCAGAGTTTGGGTTTGGATTAAAAATTAAATATGCTTTAACTCTCCTCATTATACCATTTTGCATACATCCAATTAAATTTTACTAATTAGCTTTCTACCGGCATTAATGTTTAAATGTTGTGTGCTCAGGCAAAGTCACTGTTAACTTCCAACTATTCACATTGCCAATTATCTTACAATCAGGTTTTATTTCACTGTGGAGTTCTTTCAAATTATATGTTATATATAAATATATAATATATGTATTAGATACTGGATAGTCTCTACTGTAACTTGAGTGTAGCTTGAGGTTGAAAAGATGTTTATAAGATTAACCATCCAATTCGAAATGTCAGAGGGATAGAGATAATATGTGTAAATCCTTAAGTGATAAAACATGGGAATCTCTTCATATCCACCATTTAACAAAAATCAGAAATTCTGACTCAAATGATTTATTTTCCCTATATCCATATACAATACTAAGCTCAAGAGAAATTTTATTCGTGACTTGTACTAAAGTTTCGCCAAATCCATGTAAAATTTACCTTATTGTAGATAGGAAAAATTCCAGAAGCCAAGTTTCCTTTCCAGCCTGGAATACCTCTACGTGGGCTGGCTTTTCCCGCTTTCTGCCCAGATGTGTCCCTAAAGCACCAGAGTTCAATCTGATAAGGACTCTTCAATAATCATGGAGATACCAGAAATAAAAATAGCTTATATTTTGCAGAAAAAAAATGGTATGCAAAAGAATACTCAGCTGGTATTGGTGTATCTTTTTTCACAGAAAGAGAAAAGCTTTATAGGTGTAGGTTTAGTTTTAGTCTCAATATACACATTTGTGATTAATATCTCCTGTTCTTTGAGTAACCAATGGGTAGTCATTGCACATTACACTGTCACGTGATCATTGAAGTTGCAATGCCACGATAAGCTTCTGGAGGATTCACGCTATCTCCTCTGTTGTGTATTTCTTCATCTGTAAAACAAGAGGGTAGGACAAGGTGATGGTTAAAGTCTTGTCTGTCTCCACAATTTGAGTTCTTGGCTTTGCCCTCCAAAGCCTAGCACAATATTGAAGTGTCAATAAACACTTATAAATATACCAATGAGAATGATGTTACTGTATTTCACTGGTTCAAAGATGGACTTTTTTTTTTTGGTGAGGAAAATTGGCCCTGAGCTAACATCTGTTGCCAGTCTTCCTCTTTTTCCCCAAAGCCTCAGTACATAGCTGTATACCTTAGTTGTAAGTCATTCTAGTTCTTCTATGTGGAATACCGCCACAGCATGGCCTGACTGACTAGTGGCATATAGGTCTGCACCCAGGATCCGAACCAGGGAACTCTGAGCCACTGAAGTGAAGCACATGAACCCAACCACTCAGCCATTGGGCCGGCCTCCTCGAAAATGGACTTTTTGTTTCATATTCATCATCTCTGAAATCAGGATGCATCTTCTAATCAATGACGTGTCAAAGTTCCATTGGCATTGAGTTCCTCGTTGGTTTTTGCCCGGGTCTTAGTGGCATATACACTAATGGTGCATCTTACAATAAAGGCACACTTAGAGTCAATGAAATAGGGCATTTATTCCCACTTCTTTCCAAAATGAATTTGAAGCAGCTTATCAAACTACATAATATAAGGTAAAATAAATAGATGTAACATGAAAAAATAAAATAAAGCCAAGATAAGTTAAATTAAAAAGCAAAACAAAATGAGCATATTTCAAGGTCTTGTCAACCTGCAGCCGTGGGGTCTAAATTTGGCTCTGTTTTTCTTGGTATTTGAGGCAAAATGGGAAAGAAGAATGCTGCTTTTTTCCTAGCAAAAGCTGAAAGTGGAGGTCTGTGTGGAATTCTTCAATATGCAGTAAATCCGCTCCATGCAATCCAGTTCCCTGTATCCAGATTGTCTGGGACCTCAGGAACTTCCCTTAGCTGTTTCTGATGCCCTGACGACATTCTTCTTCCCTTTATAAATTTCTTAAACTAGGGGGCGGGCCCAGTGGTTGAGTTCGCACGCTCGCTTAGGCGCCCCAGGGTTTCGCTGGATCAGATCCTGGGTGTGGACATGGCACTGCTCGTCAGGCCGCGCTGTGGTGGCGTCCCACATGCCACAACTAGAAGGACCCACAACTGAAATATACAACTATGTACTGGGGGACTTGGGGGGGGGAACGCAGGAGAAAAAAAGATTGGCAACAGTTGTTACCTCAGGTGCCAATCTTCAAAAAAAAAAAATTCTTAAGCTGACTACACTTTGTCTCATTTGTCACTTCCTATTAATTTCAGCCTTTCAAAAAACCAATATTTAGTGTTTTTCAGTAACAAATTGAAGATGCGTGTGCTTCGAGCAAACACGTCCTGACTTTATGTTTTTTTTTTTTCTCAACCTCAAATTGATCAGATTAGGATGATGCTGTTTCAGACCTAGAACGCCAACAAACGGTTGCCATTGGGAGGCCCCTGGAGCGCTGTGCTTCTCCTCGAGATTATCGCAGCGTGAGGTCTATTCAGAATTTGTGGTCACTTCAGTTTTTTTCTCCGGTCACAGATGTGTGGATATATATGCCTACATTCTGGTGTTTATCATCACCTCGACACTGTCTATTAACAGGCTGTGGAGAAAAATATCCATCTGGATGAGACGGACAGGATCGCGGGACAGGAGGACTCTCAATTTCACGCTGGAGCGCTGGGCTTTGCAGTTGGCCTCAGCGGGCGATCGTTTCCTTGCTTAGTTAAAACATAAATCAGACTTCTGAACTAATTTTATTATTTGCTCATGGGATTTTTATTCGCATTGAAATATATTTTAAGAACAACATGAAGTAATTTCAAATATCTATACACAACTTTTATCAGCATCTTTATTCAGCTCATTGATTAGATTTTTCTTGGTTACAATTTTATCAGATCAAACATTTGACACATTTAAATGCACTCAACTTCTTTTTGAGGAAGATTAGCCCTGAGCCAACTACTGCCAGTCCTCCTCTTTTTGCTGAGGAAGACTGGCCCTGAGCTAACATCCATGCCCATCTTCCTCTACTTTATATGTGGGATGCCTGCCACAGCATGGCGTGCCAAGCGGTGCCACGTCTGCATCCGGGATCCAGCCGGCCAACCCTGGGCCGCTGAGAAGGGGAATGTGCGAACTTAACCGCTGTGCCACCGGGCCGGCCCGCACCCAACTTTTTTTAATGCTATTCTGTATCATCTATAAGTTAAAACTTCTTGTGAAGTTTTGTGGGAATGCATGAGAAGTTGGCGATGCTGAGTGGTATTTAATTACAACCAATAGAGGGGCCGCCCCGTGGCCGAGTGGTTAAGCTGGCGCGCTCCGCTTTGGTGGCCCAGGGTTTCGCAGGTTCAGATTCTGGGCGAGGACATGGCACCACTCATCAGGCCACGCTGAGGTGGTGTCCCACATGCCACACCTAGAAGGACCTACAACTAGAATGTACAACTATGTACTGGAGGGCTTTGGGGAGAAAAAGAAGAAGAAAAAAAGATTGGCAACAATTGTTGGCTCAGGTGCCAATCTTTAAAAAAAAAACCAATACGAGATTATTAAAACATTTAAAAATCGTCTACTCCTATTTCCATAGGGCTTGTTGTGTAGTCAGGACACAATCTGAATGTGGAAAACGGTTTACTTTGTCTAAGAAAGAAACTGAAGATATTTTCCTGTAGAACAATCAGTTCATGAAACAGAAGCATGTGTCAGCTAAAGCCCATTTGTGATACGTCCTCTGCTTCTGCTGAACGTAAGGTTATCTCTGAGCTGTTTTAGCCGAACATGAAACGGGAGGTCCATGATAATTCAAGACCAACAGTCCATGTGATTCTATAATTACTTTTGCCACTTTGCTTTTGTGGAGTCATTCATTATGAGCCTGGTCTTATCTTGTCATACCTCCATGTCATTAGCAATCTTTTACTGTATTAGTGACCAAACACAGGTTCCACGGCTGGCGATTAGAGTGAGCTGGCTGCCAGCAGAGTGAGTGGGATTTGAAACTCTGTAATTGTTTAGTGAATTTCTGTTACGTTATAACAGTCATACGGGAATCATAATAAATGGACTTTTCTCTAATGAGTAAGATACATGAAAATAAAGGTGTCTATACACAAAAACAAAGCCAGTAGGGCAGTTAACAAATTATAAATCATCAATATTTTCCAAGTTGAACTAAATCGACAATTTAACATTACCCTGACTTCTCATTTTAAAAATTACAAATAGTCTCAACTTTCAAAGGCGAACAGAAAGAGCCTGAACCAAAACTCAGTGCTAACACGCGATGATTTGGCGTGAAATCTCCTCCATTCTGAGCCCAATAGTGTTGCATCAGTGGTTCATTTATATGAACTCACTGTTTCATCCAGTCAATATTCCTTGGCTCCCAACATCCATCCCTCCAACCTCCCCTCCACTGAGCGTTTCTCAGGTGGTCTAAATTTCCCTGGTGAATGTCAAAGTGAAGGTGACATGCTGGGGATCGGGTTGAATTTAAGTGATTTTGTTTTCTGTTACAAAAATAAGGAAAAGTTCATTTCCTTTTTTATTAAATTTTCTTTTTCCTTTTTCTCCCCAAAGTCCCCTGGTACATAGTTGCACATTTTTAGCTGTGGGTCGTTCCAGTTGTGGCATGTGGGGCGCCACCTCAGCATGGCCCGTTTCGGGGTGTCATGTCTGTGCCCAGGACCCGAACCAGCGAAACCCTCGGGGGCTGCAGCTGAGCAGAGAACCTGACCACTCGGCCATGGAGGCGGCCCCTCCTTTCCTTTTAAAACACAATTTGTCTTTTTCTGGATAACAATTACATTTTCAATCAGATGGACATGATATTGTTTATTTGTTAAGTGCTTTAAAAAACCTTAAATTAGGATGCCTCGACTGAATTAAACATCTTCAGATTCATTTGTTTTTAATGCTTTGGATTGTTTTTGCTTTGTGGGTTGGGCTATAAAATATATAATTAGGTAATTTCATGGTACTCTATTTCTAAACCCTTAAAAGATTTATGACAATGTGGGGCTTTTTCATTTCAAAATAAATTATAGAAGAAATAATAAAAATTTTAAATTTAATCATAGGTTAAGAAAATAAACTTAAGCATTCCACGACAACATTAATAAGATGACAAAATTGCATGAGAATAAAATTTGGAGTGTCAGACGCGGAAATGTACACTTTGACCAACCAGTTTTGTAAACAAGTTGAACAAATTGCCATTGCAAGGAGAACCAATTCTTTGGTGTTTGGGGCTTTTTGTCTACACTGGCATCTATGAAATCAAATGTTTTCAGGTCACTGGTAAAAAATGGAGGCATTAAATTGGGGGGAAAGAATTGAGTTAGTTCAAATTGAGTCTTGATTAGCTTGAAAAGATATGTTAACCCTTTTAATCCATCCCCATATGAGGATTGCATGTCCTACAGCGTGACTGGGGATTTGGGACGCATTTTAAATGAATGAAGCATTCCACTCCATTTTGGAGTATATATTTGAACACAAAAGATTGGTTTAGAATTAAGTTTTATAAACTCTTTTTTTTGGTAGGAGAAATAAAACACTTAAATCTTACGTGAAAGAGGTAGTCAAATAAGAAACAGTATCTAACCCTTTTGGCTAGAAATAATGGTCAGATCTTGTCTTTCTTTGTCATGTCCCACAAATGACTGTGAGATTCACATAAGAATTTTGACCGTAATATTATCTAAAAGGGAAAAGAATTGATTCGAACTAGTCTCCTGCTGAGCGGCAGCAACCCTAGATAAAGGCCAAAACGTTGGGGATTTTTATATGTGTAAAATCAAAGTAAAATCATGTGTTGCATTAAATTAAATGTATGTTATTTTGGTCATTTTTTACATGGGTGAATTTACTGAAAGATTTATCATTAAGTATAATAAATGCAATAAATGTTACATCATTTTTCATTGGAGACATTTCAGAGAAAGTTGAATCCAAATAGTATAATAATAAATCAAAATGAACAAAAACCAGCAAATAAATCGTATATAAATAATCTAGATGCAGACTGATATGTAAAAAGAAAATTATAGAGACAGTGCAAGTAGACTATGTAAATCACTTTTAAAGACTCAAGTTCACAGCTGGCTGTCTGGACTTGGGCCATACTTATTATCTGAGAATCTTCTTTTCTTCTTTCATCAAATTTTGCAAATGTGTTACAACGTTTCATCTGTCAGCCCTAATACTGAAAGCCCGTCTAAGGCTTGAAATTACCCACATTCTGTCTGATGAGTAATATCATATAAGTGGGCAAACATCTCTGCCAGCAGGCCCCAGATCGTGTGTAAATGAAAGAGCACCTCATCAATAAATAGTGGTTGATTTGAAGGGAGGGTCGTGTATTAAGGGAAAGGAGTTCGTGTAGGAGATCCAGCTCTGTGTGTTTTTGGTGGCACTTTTAAATGTATATACTTGAGTTTAAACAGTAAATAAAACTTTACTAAAATTACCTCGCTAGAAGTCTCTTTTCATCATTGAAAAATACACAGGTCTTCCTTTCCGATTTAGGAGACAACTATGATTTTGTCGGCTTTTACTCTTCTTTCCAATGTCTTGTTTAAGATCAGAATTTGTTTATGGAGCTGTAGACACCACTATGGGTCGGACAGAATGCAAAAAAACCCCACAAACAAACAGGTAGTGGACTAACTAAACCAAATTAAAAGCAAAAACAACAATAGTAACATGCAGAGAGTTAAAATGATTGAAAAAGGTAAAAAGATAGTAAGGGTAAACTGCTTTTCAGCCGATCTATAGTGTCAAATGCAATATTGAGAAAATTAAGTACAGGGGTCTTTTGTTTCCTTATTCAAGAAGCATTTACGAGACAGTCATACATGTATTTCCAAGAAGGTGGAACAGTGAGCAGACAAATATTCCACCTCATTTATTTGTTGTTCCAAGTTGTATTGGAAATTATAATCCATGGATACAGTTTTGTTTAAAAATGTCTCATGAATAGCAACGATCTTGAATTTATAACAGTCCTGAATTATAGCCAAAACTTTCTATTTAACTTTGAGCAGTTTTTTCAAGCCAAACCAAATGTAACAAGTACAGTTATTCCTATAATTGTTTTAACATTGTGATGTCCACAAACGAGGAGAGCTCACTTCATTATAGGGAAGCTGTGTAGGTGAAGTTAATGCACCTGTTAGTCGAGACTGTAAATCCGACCTACTTCTTTGTTTTGGAAGACAGCGCCATCTACACTAGCAGCTATCAGACTTGAGAGCGTGTCAGAATCGCCTGGAGGGCTGGTTCATTCTCAAGAGGCATCTTTGGCGCTTCTGATTCAGAAGGTCCAGGGCTGAGCTGAGCTCCCTGGTAAGGCTGGTGCTGCTGCTCTGGGCATCACTGATTTGTTCTAAGTCCTTCCTCCTCTCCAAAAAAAGGGGCATTGTTTTTTGGTTATTGTTTATTTATTTAAAAATATCAAATCACTATTGTTTGAAGCTTTCTCTTATGAAGCCAGATCAAGGGTTGGGATTCAGATTTAGGACTTCAATTGGCATAATGATGTATTGATGTAATCAGGCTTTGCCTGTGAGAAGAGCTCCTCAGAATATGAATAACTATGTGGTAATCATATGTAGCTTTCCTAATTCCTGGGAGGATAATTTCCTATAGGAGACTGCCCACTAAAGTGTTTTTTAGCGTTAAATATTTTGTAATAATTCGGTTGATATTTATTTTGCTCCTTTATGCCTCCTGAGCTAAATATTTTGTAAGTGTTGCTCAACTAATCCTCACAATTGTAGGTTAAGTATTGTGCCGCATACGGATGAAATAACCTGTGGTTAATAAATGGCACGGCTGGGGCTTCTAACCATGTTCTAATGTTGTCTCTATCTCTTTCTGTCTTGAGAAACTAGGCAGTTAGTTAAAATCCATCAAGAAGACCTTGTATCGAAGGCAGTGTTGACGTGTCTATGCTGACTTCTAACCCTCTTTTCTAAAGCGGTAGTATTCAAATTAGGGGCCAGCAGTGGGTGAATAAGATGAGGCATTGGGATTTACAAAGGATATATTAACATTTATATTAATTTATAGAAAAAGTGAAATAAAACCTCTAATTATCTAAGATACGGATTGACACTGTTGCTCTCACTGGGACCCGCATGCCGACGATTACATGACTCCTGGGGACACACAGGATGGACACACAGGTTGGAGGGTGCTGCAATGTGGAGGGGGGGGTGGAGGGGGTGGGGGTGGGTGGAGGTGGTTGGGGGGTAGATGGGGGTGGATGGAGGGGGTGGGGGGTTGGTGGAGGTGGTTGGGGGGTAGATGGGGGTGGATGGAGGGGGTGGGGGGTTGGTGGAGGTGGTTGGGGGTAGAGGGGGGTGGATGGAGGGGGTGGGGGTGGATGGAGGGGGGTGGGGGTGGGTGGAGGTGGTTCGGGGGTAGATGGGGGGGTGGATGGAGGAGGTGGGGGGTAGATGGAGGGGGTGGGGGGACCCTGACTCTCACATTGGTCTTTAGATGTACTGCTTTTGATGAGTCAAATGTATTTATGAATGTTATCTTGTTTTTTTTAAAAACCCTCACGGAATATACAGGTGTCTTAAGGAGATTCCTGAAGAGGAGCTGGCTTAATCTACCACTAACACGCAGAACAAGTAACTCACCCGACAGCTGCGGCACTGACCTTCTCGTCCAGCCGGACGGCCTCTTCCTCAGCCACTTCACTCAGTAAGATCACTGTTGAGCTAATCATACTCTGACAAGAAGTTCAGCCAAAAATATTCACAATTTTCAGGAAGGCTATTTGTCACGTGGATTTACATCTAGTATTTTAAAACCACTAACCTTGCCCTAAGTTGATATTGACTTGAGATATTAGCTATTGACAGCAATATATACTATCCATTATATAATTTATAACAAATAAATATGTATTGCAGGTGCATGCACAAGAGTTTTTCTTTTTTCCTGAGAGTAGTATGCAGTTAAAAAAAAAAACCTTGGAGACCATTTACCATAATAATGAATTTTTGCAGCTGATGAGGAAAGATTTTCAAATGCCTGATATTTCTGGGTCTCTATTGATCATGCTCTCTGATAGACAAGTATACAGCTTTGGGCCTGACAGAAGTCCCCCTAAGGGTGGTTTTCTACGTGTGTCTCCTCTTCTGTAAAAGGGACACGTGCGCAGGGCTGTTATGAAGACAGTACGTAAATGCATGGGCCGTGCTCAGCACAATGCCAGCCGCCTGGTGAAGGTGCAGTGCATGGAACTCCACTGTCCCCTCTGTACATCACCAGAAGAACAAATTATATCATTGGAGTGAGAACTTGGTAGACATGTTGGTGGTTTCCATGTTCCAATATTCTCAGGACGCCCAGACGGGCTCTGGGAACGAGGCCTCTCCTTACTGAGAGGGCTCTGAGTTATCTTGGTCATAGAGTTTGTTTCCACTCTCTAATTCTCTTGTTTTTACTTGCAGAAGAAACTCCTGAGATACTCAACATATCCTAAGATAGTATGTGAGAGAAAAGTAGAATATAGAGAACTCATTTAAAGTTATACTGTACTTTAAAAGAAATTGTTTCTAGGGGGCTTAGAAAGATCTGAAAGGTTAAGATTAAATTTCAGAACTGCTAGTACATTTCTGTTATGGAAAGGCCTTTTGACACAAGTCTAATAGCTGTCCTTCTTGCAATCAATTTTAGATTCACATAATCTGAAAAAGATCAGGTTCTTGCAAAGTAGGAAAGTTCAACACATTGCTATCATATTTGCAATAAACTCGGTGCAAGATGTCTTTGCGAATATCAGGGAGCCTCAGCTCCATGTGCTGGCTTCCTTGGCTCCCCCCTAGCTTTACTGAGATATAATTGACATATAACCTTGTGGAAGTTTAAGGTGTACAATGTGATGATTTGATACATGTATATATTGTGAAATGTTTACTACAATAAGGGTAGTTAAAACATTCTTCATCCCACATAATTGTGTTTTTTTTGTTATTGTTAAAGTGAGAATGTTTAAGATCTACTCTCATAGCAACTTTCAAGTATATAATATAGTAGTGTTAATTATAGTCAGAGTGCTGTACATTAGATCCTCAGAGCTTATTTGTCTTACCCTTGAAAGTTTGTACCCATTTCCCCCACCTACCAGCCCCTGGTAACCATCAATCTACTCTCTGTGTCTATGATTTCAACATTTTTAGATTCCACATATAAGTGAGATCATACCATACCTGTCTTTCTCTGTCTGACTTATTTCACTCAGCATAATGCCCTCAAGGTCCATACCTGTTGTTGCAAGTGGGAGGATTTTCTTCTTTTTTATGATGGAATAATATTCCATTGTGTATATATACTGCATTTTCTTTCTCCATTTACTTGTCAATGGACACTTAGGTTGTTTCCATGTCTTGGCTATTGTAAATACTGCTGCAATGGGCATGTGGGTGCACTATTGCTTCAAGATAATGATTTTATTTCCTTTGGCTGTATACCTAGAAGTGGGATAGCTGGGTCATATGGCAGTTCTATTTTTAATTTTTAAGGAACCTCCTCACTGTTTTCCCTAGAGACTGCACCAAGTGCTGGCTTCCTTGAGTGGCTTTGACACCCCTGTCAACAGTCTGCCATATTTTGCCATAGCTTTTGCAATTTTTTGTGTTTCAAAGTTTGATTGCTTTTATTTCTCATTTGCACTGACTTGTTTTTCCAACCAGGAAAGTTGTACTTTATTTACCATTTAGCCTGACACATACATTATTCCCTGTCTTTTATATTTGCCTCTAAACAAGCCAAAATATTTTGCTTTCAAACAACCCTAAATATTTACAAACATGAAGACTATTAAGAAAATAGCTTTGGCACATGTCACTATTTGCCTTAATGAGCCCTTGCTTTCTGCAATGGATCAAATGCCAGCAATTGTTAACACTTATCAGTGAGTTTATATCTGAACAGCATAAACCATCTTGTGTTCTACTTAATAGTGTCCTGCTGCTTTCAAACAAGTTCTCAAATAGCTGCATTTTCTTCTACAGCCATGCACAAAACTTCTGTGCTGTGCTTGATCTTTTTTGTTCACAATAAATAGCAGGATAACCCGTGGACTAAATTCCACGTAAGTGTGCATACTTTAAATAGGGCTAAAGAACTCCTTAATGTTGTTATTTCTTTAGCTTGGCAGTAAAACAAAATCAATGCTAATTTAATAGGAGCTCACAAACCAAGTTTTGCTTTCATTGTCCTTTTCAAAAGAGTAGAGAGCTGTAGTTATAAACAGAATTAGTAATTGCTTGGTTGATATGTCTGTTGAATAGTAGATGATTTTTATTCAATCTACTGCTTTTAAAATCCATTACTTTAATTTTAGATATATTACTTGATAATAAGACCGTTGATCAAAATGGTTGCATTAAACCTGTTTATAATTTTGCAAAGTGATTTTTAATTCCCCCTAAACACCCTTCCTCTTGGCAGAGAAAAGAAATTGCTCATGGGCTGTTCAAAATTGGCTCTGTTTTTCTTAGATGATCTTTAATTACACTTTAAAGCAGGATTTCTTTATAGGGAATTGAAATTTTGCTTGTTAGAAAATTACAGAGGGTATTTGGGGATCTGCTATTAGCTGCAGGAACAAATAGAGATTAGTAAGACAAATGATCAGTAGCCTAAAAACATTACTTATGGGAGACCACTATTAGCCCAGGGAAGGGCTAGCTGTGGTCATGAAGGCTGCCTGAATCAGGAGCTTATCAAACCTGTTTTCGAAGCTACTGAGGAGAGCACAGGAGGTTTCTATTAGCTGCTAGGAATCAGTGGAGGAGTCATCCTGGAGGTTAATAAATTTCCTGAGGGCCTGTTCTCATGACTTAGCTCACACCAACAGTGGTCGAGGCTGGAGTTAGCGGGGAGGGAGGAGACAGCAGAGGCCCGGGAGCCCAGGACCGGTGAGGAGCTACGCGCTGATGGAGCCAGGGGAAAGGTTTTATGGTGATATTTTGGAGTTAGAAGGCAGGGTAGAAGATCAACAAAAGACAAAATAAATGGAATGCCTTCTCTCTTTCAAGGAGTCCAAAGGTGATCGGAATTTGGGGTCACCATCCTGTCACTAGTAATCTTTCTGAGAGTCTCCCGTGTCACGGTGGCCCAAGGCCAAGAGGATGGAACAAACCAGAGCTGCCATGCCAAGCATGTCAGATAGCAACTTTATTGGAGCAAGATGACTATTTCATAAACTGATTCTTGAGCTTTCTTTACAGATGTGGACATTTGCAATGTGAAGTGTATTGATAACCTGTGGGCATATACCTAGAGCTAGAGAAAAAGGAACTGAGTGTGAGTTAAGGGGAGGAGGCCAGTGAGCAAACGGCAGGGAAGTCTATAGTAACTGAGTACACAGCCTTGTCTTATGCCTGACTTTCTGGCCTTCTGTAAGGTTTCGCTCTAGAGCAGAAAGCAGAAAGATCACCCAGAGACGGGTTTTATGTCAGACAGTCTATCCATCCCTCTGTATGACCATTTGAAAACTCTACACCTTAGTGGAAGATCTGTACATAGTAGGTGTTCAGTAAAAATGTGTTGATTCAATGAATGAATAACTAAGTTTATAGATGATTGTGTCAAATGTTGGTTTTATTTATAAATGGGTTGATTTTGAGAAGTTATAACGTTAAATTTTTTTATCCGTAGTTTTTTTTTTCTTAAACTAAAAATGGATTGGATTCTTATTACACCAGAGCTTTCTTCCTAAGATTTACAATTTGTTTTTAGTCATTGTGTGGGTATGTGGGAAACTCTGAATAGATCCTCAGTTTAACTAATTGTTACATGACTACTCTGCGTTAGGCACCTCATTAGGCGTGGGAGGATATAGAGAAAATAAAACTTGTTTGTGGCCTCAAAGAACTTTTAAAAAATGCACTAGAAGTACTTGTATTCCAATCTTAAATTAGAATCACAGAAAATGATAAAACATAAGGCTGTGGGTGAGTACGGTGAAAGAGAGAGTCTGTACCAGCTACAGTCAGGTTGAATGAATCAATAGTCTTGAGGTCGTAAACATGCAGGTCATGTGAAGCTTGTTTTCCGTGGGCCAAACAGCATCAAGTTCTCTGCCAAAAGTTTACTGGGAGTAAGTGATACCATTCCTAGCAAAGTGGAGGCAGCCAGTCATTGGCTTCTTTTTTGTTTATGGATGTTTGCTTCGTGGACTGGCTCTATGTTTTATAGATCTTTGTTTCGGTCTTGTTTAGAGCACAGAGTGATGGGAAGTTAATATATGTTGAGTAAACATTTGGAGGGCTGTAGATAACTTTTTCTACTCATTTGTTAGTTTGTAACAAGAACATTCGCAAGGGCAAGAAAGCTTTAAGTAGGTGGTCCCTGTCTATGGCCTGAAAATGCTGCAGTGGACAGAGAGGCAACACTGAGACCACTTCTGAATAGTCCCCCTCAGTGCTCACATCCCCCAGGACACAGGCTGTCCTGGGGCAGAGAGTGCGTTTGCTTCATAGGTGAAACGATTCTGCCTTTCTGAATTTTCAATAAAATTCAGGACCTGAATGGGGAGCTTACGGCCTCTTGGTTAAGCCACAGTGACAATATCCATTAAATTTTTTTAAACAAAAAATTGGCCCACTGGGGTTCACCATATCTGTCTTCTTTTTTCATTCCTGTAATTGAGAAAACTTACAGCAGAGAGAGACACAGGTCACTCACCATACCCACACGCGCACGCACAAACACACACACACACACACACACACAATCACACCACTATACAGAGAAGAGACAGCAAGGAATGGAAGTGGGTAGAGAGCTCTGAAAGTTCTTTGGCAGTCTTCTCATGTCTGAGAACTTGCTGTGTCCGTGTTTGACCAAGGCCATAAGGGTATCCCACTCCCTAATCACCAGCTGCATCGTTTGCTTCTGAGTGATGTAACTTCTGAAATACTCAGGACTCGGATAACCAATTCCCGAAAGGCAGCAGTCTTAGAAGAACTATGATGTGCAACTTGAGCATCAGGAACGTCAGTCTGGATCGCTATGGAACGTTTGCTGTGATGTGACCGCGCAGGAGAACAATTAATTTCAGTTTAAGATGTAGCTAGAATTGTTCCTTAAAAATCTGACAGCTGTGTGCCTACAAATACCTTATTCTAAACAGTCTTGAGGTTGAGTTCTGTTATTGTTCACTTATCCTGTGCTGTAAAAAGCTGGACAAACCTGGTGGTAGCAAAAGATCGAGTTGACATTGGGCCTCAGACAGGGAATTTCTGACACTATGTGGTTATTTTAGGAGACCCACAAACTTTCGTTAAATGTTCGCAATAGCTCAACATGCTGTTCGAAGTCATCCGGAAATGCTTTCTTAGTATTTCTTAGTTTGCTAACTCAGTGACCCTTCAGCATAGCACCTTTGGATTGACCACTGGTATTTCCAAAGTTTGGCGGAGGTTAGAGGTTTAAGTTAGCCAAAAACTTGGATCTATCTCCCTGTGAGATGGCTATGCATTTCTTATTTCCTTTTTAAAAAAAAAAAAATCCCAATCGAAATATAGCATCTCCGAGAGGCTGTGAGAGTCTTTCTAGCCTAAATGGTAGTGGCAGAAAGAAAAACAAGATACTGTGTTTACCACTGGTGATTTCCAAATTGTGTCTTCCAGATTGTTTAGAGGGCTTAAATTACTACAATGAATACAACTTTGAAAATGTTTCTTTTGGTATCTAAAGTCATCAAATTAAAATCCAGTTTTGTGGAATTTTAACACAACCCACATTTTGGTGGTAGTGGGAGTGGGGAGACCATCACAAAGGGTTTCACTTATTGTTATCTTGAAACTCTGCAATGTTAACTGACCACCAGCATTGTGTTCTGGGGAAGATAATGTTTTCCACCTGTTACCGCCTCCTCCTTGTTTCTCTTATCTGGGACACCACTTGCTTTCCAGTGAAACCAATAGTTAAATCAATGTTGACTGTATCACTAGATAAGAAAGCATAAGCTGAGTTTATGTTACGGAGCCACTCCATCCATTAGAAATTAACTCTGAGCTTCAAGGTGTTTGTCATCAAGGCCTAGAGGAAGTCACCAGCCACTGAGGAGACTGCAGAGAGCTGCAGGTCCTTTCCTGAAGTGTGAAAGCTCTCGTATGTTAGTGTTAACTCTTCTAAGTTAATTACTTATTGTTAACGTAGACATGGAATTACAGCAAATGCAGACAGGCACATGGATTCCAGGACCGGCCTGCTTGACGTGATGCCGAGTCAGGGAGAGGGGCAACCTCCCCACACTACCCCGGAGCTTCCCAGTGCACCCACGGGGCAGCCGGCCCACTACTGCAAATTGCCTTTTAAAATATGTCTTCTTAAGGCTTTCACAGATTTAATAAAACCTCCATCAAATTTTGGTGTTGCTGCAGCCCCAAACAATCAAATTTCAAGAACTTGTGAGGCCTCACCTGGATTTTCATGGCCCCAGAGCCAGACGGCATCTTTATTAAACCTGCTCGCACGCCGCCGTTGGAGACGTCTGTGGGGTGGCGTGAGGCAGTCACTCCGCAGTGGGGGCGGGCCTCGGAGCTGCAGGGTTTACAGAGAGTTCTAACAGAAGGGTTCACTTAGGATTAACCGAATTGAATAAACACAATGCTGCATAATTTACGGCCCAAAATAGTTTTTCCTGGTTGGGTTGCTGACTAGCATTTCCTTTCTCCCTAATGGAATATTGCAAAGCCCCATATTGTTATAATCAGAATTTCATCTTTGAGTCAATCCACTTCATTTGCATGATATGATTTTATTATAAGCCAGATGTATAAATAATTGCTCATGAAGAGAGCCTTTTCTTTAAGCAAAGTAATGGGGATATATACATATATATATATATATACACACACGTATTTTTTTCTCCCTAATGGAAATGGCTAAGTCCAGTAGCAGAATCTATCATTATGGGAATTATATTGAATTCTTGTTACTGTTTCCAAAAAAAGATAATTTAGGAAAAGAATAAATATTGTGGCTTAGACTTTGCTAACAAGATAGGATAAATAGAGCCCATGCTGGGAAGACGTAGTAATTTGCTTAAGATCCTAGAAAATTAGCTATCGTGGTACTTCCCCATTTAAAAGTCCACAGATTCCCTGTTGCCTGTTACTTCATATTTGGGCTTCCTTAATTGTGTTGTCAGGGCTTGCAGGGTCTGGCTCCAGCCTAACTGCCCCGCTGATTGACTCTGCTCATTGCTACATGCCCTCCACCTGAGCCTGATGAGCGCGACAATCACTCCCCAGGGGCCCGGCGGAGGGCCTCGTGCCTCATTTGCCGAGAACACTTGATGGCCTTTGCACCGGCTGGTCCTTCCTCATCGAAGGCCCAACTTCCTGAGCTGCCCGTTTAAAGCTTAGCTGACTTTACAGGTGCTGCTCAAGACCCATCACCTCAGAGATAAGAAGGAAACTCTGACTGCTCTTTCCTATGGTGAACTTTTGCTTCTGTGCTAGGCTGGAAAATGGCCCTCCAGAGATATGTCTGTGCCCTGATCCCCAAAACCTGTGACTGTAATCTTACTTGGAAAAAGGTCTTTGCAGATGCCGTTAAGTTAGGGATCTGGAGATAAGGAGATTACCCTGGATTGTCTGGGGAGGACAAAGTGTCTTTAGAAGAGAAAGGGAGAAGGAGATTTTAGACCCACAGAAGAGAAGGAGGCCATGTAACCTTGGAGGCAGATGGATGTGGACGCGGATCGAGGAACGCAGACTACCGTCAGAAGCTGGAGGAGGAACGAGTGGTCGCTAGAGCCTCTGTGGGGAGTGCTGCCTGGTGCCACCCTGACCGTGGACGACGGGCCTCCAGAGCCACGAGTGAGCACGTTTCCATGGGTCTCAGCCATCAACATAAGTTTGTGGTGATTTGTCACAGCAGCCACGGGAAACTGATGCACCTTCTTTGGAAGGTGCTGTGCGTTTTCTGTTTGGTACAGATAGACACCAAATGGTTCTCTAACACTTCCCGTGTGGCTGATGGCTTTTCAAATCGATTCTAAGTTCCTGGTAGGCTCTCAGAGGTAACTGGCATAGATGTGGTCCTAGAATATCAGTGAAATCTTTTGGAATAATTTATTAATTATTTTTAATATACAGCCGTCCTTCCATTATCTACAGTTTCGCTTTCTGCAGTTTCAGTTACGCACGGTCAACTGTAGTCTGAAAATATTAAATGGAAAATTCCAGAAATAAACAATTAATAAGTTTTAAAGTGTGAGCCATTCTGAGTAGCATGCTGAAATCTTGAGCCCGTTCTTTCTGCGTGGGATACGAATCATCCCTTTGTCCTATCCACACTGTATGTGCTACCCATCCATTAGCCTGTTAGGAAAAAACACAGTATATATAGGGCTCAGTACTATCCAAGGTTTCAGGCATCCATTGGGGGTCTTGGAATGTATCCCCATGGATGGGGCAGGACTGCTGTGCTGGAGAGACAAAACGCTGTTGGTATCTCAGTGATCTATTGGTGATTGATATATATATATATATATATGTTTCACGTGTGTGAGGAAGATTATTCCCTGAACTAACATCTGTGTCAGTCTTCCTCCATTTTGTATATGGGACACCATCACAGCATGGCTTGATGAGCAGTGTGTGCGTCCACACCCAGGATCCCAACCTGTAAACCCCAGGCTGCCGAAGCGGAGTATGTGAACGTTAAGTTCACTACACTACCGGGCCTCCCCTGCGATAGATATTCTCGCTTCATGTAAACAGTTCACCTCTAGAATGAGACGGTGGATCTGGTAAGCTGTTTTCTCTTAAACTGGCTGTTGCAAGAGTGTAATAAATGTAGGTCTTTGCTAAGCTTACTCTGCTTATCAGTCTGCTCCTCATCTGCAAACCCTCTCTAAGGTGATTTTCTGGTTCCAGGGTTGCTGACCCATCTGCAGTCCATTCTCATGTGTTACAGAATGTCAGCATTGGGGTTTACTCCTGCTCAAATTTCTTCTCTTCCAAGGCGAGAGGGACCAAAAGGCTTATTAGGTTTGCAGCATTGTATCTCAGCTTACTTAGCATGCTGGGCTTATGCAACTCGAATAGGGTTAGCAAAATTAGCAGGTACAAGAAACAGGAAATGCCAGACCTCGTGAGGCCCATACCTACATTTCTCCTGTTGTCCAGGGCTGTCTGCCCACAGTGACTCGACATTCTTCCATGGCACATGGATGGGTGAGGAATGAAGCTCCATACCCAACACTGATAGGCTTCTGATAACCCTTCAAAATGATTCATTTATGAGAAAGCCACATTTTCGAGAAGTAATTCCTTCAAGTTCAAGGTTTTGGGCCCCGTTTTTATTTGGCCACTCACTGTAACTTTTATTTCGTCACAAAAGTAGCTCTAATGGTAGAAAGCATAGGCCGGTTTTATCCTTTGGAACTTTAGAACTTTCTCTGAGGTACATAAATATCTAGGAATCTGAATTGTAGAAGGAAACTTCATCTAAAGATTCATCTACAGGAGATCTGAACCAGAAAGTTCGGTTTACCACAAGACTAATTTTTTGAGGCAGATGAAAACGTTTGATCAAATTAATCTACAACTACCACCGAAAATGGTGTTAAATAGAAACCCATGGGGTTAATCTAAAGGGAACTTCAATAATGTTTCTAATTAAGGAGTTATAGCATCAAAATAACCAGTGACTTCCCATCTGTCTGTAGGAGAAAAGTTTTAAGTACTGTAAAAAATAATCACATCCCCTTACTCTGCTCTTTGTACTGTCCCTGAGTGGGTCCTCTTTGTCAGCCTGTGTCTACGTTCTGGGGTGTTCCTAGTATGGCTTCCATGAGAGGAATCATGCAAGCAAAATCCCCTTGATAATGAGATAAATAGTTTTTCATTAGTCATGGATACCGTAGATTTATGTATTTAGAGCTGGGTAACCCTACTCAGTGTAGCACTTTGGTTAATTTCCCTTAGAGTGAAGAAAGACCCTGGTAGGGGGAGTTACGTAGCTGTAAAACTATTTTATCCCTTTCTGAGTGGTGGCCCAACTGGTTTAACTCTTCAGATATAGTTAGAATGGACACAAAGAAGAGTCAAGCTCAAGTACAAAGACAATAATTTATGACCCCGAAGCCACCCAATTGGCTTCTGAGTATCTCCTCAAAGCTCTATTAACTTTTTTTTTTTTTTTTAAAGATTTTATTTTTTCCTTTTTCTCCCCAAAGCCCCCCGGTACATAGTTGTGTATTCTTCGTTGTGGGTTCCTCTAGTTGTGGCATGTGGGACGCTGCCTCAGCGTGGTCTGACGAGCAGCGCCATGTCCGCGCCCAGGATTCGAACCGACGAAACACTGGGCCGCCTGCAGCGGAGCGCGCGAACTTAACCACTCGGCCACGGGGCCAGCCCCTCTATTAACTTTCTTTTCAACAAACTACAGATTTGAGTCTCTCAATCTGTTATTCTATGAGAGGGGCAGGTAGGTTGCAGGCTTAATAATTTTTACCACTAATCAGGACCATATTCAGTATAACTAAATTGAAAAAGCCTAAGAATAATTTTAACCAGTTTGTAGCACTTATTGGTTTATCAACGGCCTTTGATTCGTAGGCACTGTCAACTAGGCATACCATCTGATCTTGATCTAGCCTTTTAAAGTTTCTTTATAATATTTGTCAACACACCACATCCAAAATTACAGTGGGAAAAGAAATTTCCATTTCTAAGTATGAGAAAGGGCTTCTTCTGTTTATAGTCATTTTTAATGTTTTTTTCTGGTTCTCAGATGAATTGAATGACCACTACCAAATGCAAGACATACATTACATTCTGCGGATTCCAGAATGTCACCTAGACTTAATATTGCCTTAGGATTCAGGACTGACTTCATAGAGGAGGTGATACTTGAAGAGTGGCTTTGCCAGACAGATATGGGGTCAGAGAGCACTCCGGCAGAAGGACCAGAATATTTATATATAGGTGGGAGGGAGCCTGGCACCTCAGGACACTTGAAGTGTGCTTTATGGCTAGACCCGTTGGAGTCCCAAGCTCTGCTTGGGAAGATCTCAGCCTGCAGCTTTAGTTCCCTAAATAAGAGTGGCAGGCCCTTGCTTTTCAGTTCAGAGAATTGCTTTGGTTTCTGCTCTTCACTTTACGTCTTAAACCCGCCTTCGCTTCTATGTGGGTTTTCTGAATTTTGTTCCACTGCGTTCAGACAAGCTCCTTCCTCCTGCCCAGACTTCTGGACAACTGCTAGCATGGAGGTCTGCTGAGATTTTGATTCAGGCTTTCCCTAAACAATCTCTGCTTTCAGTGAG
The DNA here is from genome assembly GCF_041296265.1 of Equus caballus. NCBI lineage: Eukaryota > Metazoa > Chordata > Mammalia > Perissodactyla > Equidae > Equus > Equus caballus. The sequence goes on along the minus strand of NC_091702.1, from coordinate 10,855,738 downwards.
TTCCCTTTGAGGGCAGCCTGCTTGCAAGTGCTATCAGCCTCTGACTGGCCCAGACCGCATCCCTTGTATGACTGGGATGAGGAGCTGGTACCAGGTAGTAAAACTGGAGTAGTAAGAAAGGGCCATGTTACTGAGATCCTTGCTTGTTAGATTAAGATATTTGGAGTCTATCCATAGGGATGGTGAGTAACTGGATAGGTTTAAGTAGTGTAGTGAGGAGATCAACGTCCATTTTAGGAAGATGACCTTGGTGGTTTGGTAGAAAGTGATGAGGTAAGGCGAACAGCTAGGAAGCTACGTCAATACTCAAGCTGGTGTCAATGCTCAAATGAGAATCGAGGAACAAAAGTATCAGCAGAGAGGATAGGAAAGGGAAAGAGCTTAAAGAGATTTTACAACATAATGATGATGAGAACTGTTGACTTGTACGCTAAAAGTGAGGGAACGGGAAAGAGAGAGAGGCCAAGGGAACTTGGAGAGTGATGGCGCCACACTCCTTGTAACTGGGAACCTAGGAGGATGATCATCAGGTTTAAGAGGAGTTAATGGGGTGATAATAGACTTGCATCTTGAGTTGGAGGTTCCTATGAGGAATCCAGGTGGAGCAGCCCAGGAGGCAGTTGAAAGTGTGAGGAAAGAAGGTTAAAGGTGTAGGTCTATAAGTTGTCATTGGCACCCATATGTTGTGGTGGAATATTATTCAGCCCTTAAATTATAATTATTAAGACTAGTAGTAACATAGGAACATGAAAAGAGAAGGATACAAAATTGTATCTATTCTGTGATTTCAACTATGTAAAATTGTTTGCAAATGCGTAAAACTGAGAAGGGGAAATGGAAAAATTAAACATAGTAGATTTGTTAAGACCGTGGGTTATTATTTTTTTTTAAAGATTTTATTTTTTCCTTTTTCTCCCAAAGCCCCCTGGTACATAGTTGTGTATTTTCAGTTGTGGGTCCTTCTAGTTGTGGCATGTGGGACACTGCCTCAGCATGGCCTGATGAGCGGTGCCATGTCTGCGCCCAGGATTCGAACTAGAGAAACCCTGGGCCACCAAAACGGAGTGAGCGAACTTAACCCCTCGGCCATGGGGCCGGCCCCAAGATAGTGGGTTATCTTTAAATTTGATTATTCATATCCTACCTCTTCCCAAAAAGAATTTCTGATGTCATGGGACTTTGTTAATTTTATTAAAAAATGACTCTGTTGCTATAATATTCTTGTGTAATACATTAAAAATGAATAAGAGGTTTCATGTGAAAAAGAATTTTGTAAACTTCCATGTGAATGATTTTTATAATATGAACACTATTCTTTTTTGGCCTATCTTTAAAGGAGTGGTATTTTCATAATTAGCTTCTAGCATTTTCTTCTAAATATTTGTATTAGTATATGGATGCTCTACATCCTTTTGAAGATCACAATGAGCCAGGGAATTTCCTTAAAACTCAGAATATAATAAGGCCCAAGTAAAAAAAAGTACTAGATGGAATTTGCTTAGATTATAAGACTTATTTATTGAACAATCTCTATATGCCAGGCACTACCCTGATGATACTTAAAAAGCATACAACATATTCCCTATCTTCAGGGATCTTAGCGTTTGGTCCAGGAGATGAAGAGTAAATAGGCAATTATTCTACAGTGTGATGAGTGAGATCATGGGACCTTACATAATTCTAAGGGCAGACATTCTAGGGGCACTTGGGGGCTTCCCAGAGGAGATGGTGTCTGCATTGAATCTTGAACTACAGAGAGAAGTTGAGTGAAGGGGCAGGGGGAGGTGCTTTCCAAAACGGGAAAGCATCGCATGCAAACACTCAGAGTAAGAAAGTATGACAAGTTTGGGGAGTTTGTAGAAGCTCACTCTGGCTTTTCAAAGAGCTAGTGAGGCTGAAGGCACAGCAGGTCCTGGATTGTCTTGTTTGCTATGCTCAGGATTTGGGACTTGGTCCTGTAAAAAGTGGGGAGTCATTGGAAGACTTTTGCAAAGGGAGTAACACAATTAGGAAGATGATTTTGCATGTAGTCTGGTGAATGGATTGGGAGGGATCAGGAGATGAGGCCAAGCGAGCTGTACTGTTGCTATGTTGCAGACAGAGAAATTAGAGTCTGAATTAGGTAACCAGGAGAAGCGAGAAGGGAATGGAGATGAGAGAGATTCATGCAGAGGAATCGGGGATACTTAGTGACTGAGGGTAGAAGGTGAGAGAAAGAGAGATCAAGGATAAGCCCTGGGTTTCTGGCCTGACAAATGGGGATTCTCCTCTCCCCCAAGATGGGAAAGAGGAGGAGGAGCAGGCGTGGGTGGGAAGATGGTAAATTCAGTTTTTAAACATTGAGTTAGAGGAGTCTGTGGGATAGCCATGTGGTGGAAATGTCTTGTGGGTGGTGATACACACCATTCAGGAACTCGGATGAGGGATCTGGGCTATAATTTCTCGGATGAGGAGGGTGAAAGCGGATCTGGAAGTCAAAGGACAGGCCAGTGCTGCTCTGTGCCTGGTGTGTTAGATGCAGACATAAGTTTAGATATATCAGTGAGTGAACTAAGGAATAGAGTTATCGATTCTTTGGAATGGGAGAGAACTTCTGGGGCCACCTAGTCTAGAGGATTACCAAGGACTAGGTGAGGACACCGAAGTTAGAGAAAAGAGGTTTACCGCACGACGTGTTGGATTCAGAAATCTAGGCTGTATGAATTTATGTCCAATCCTCTTTCTGCTCTATATTGCTCCTGGGATGGAGGTAGAAAAGAGAACTGAATGAGGAAAGACATAAAGGAGGAAACTGGCTTAGCTAGAGGACGAAACAGGAGTTTGCTACCAAGCACTGGCAAATGAGGCCACCATCCTGTCTCTCACACCCCTGCTTTCTTAAAAGGCAGTCATTCAAAATTTTCATGGATTGGCCACCATCTTGGAGGCCAGGTTTCTCCCTCTCTCCTTAGGTTAGGGGTCGCTTTGCCTCTATGTGAAATTTATAAAGGGCTGCTTTGTTCTGGGAGAAATTTTATCACCTGTGCAAGTCAAAAGCCATGACTTCATTGCTCTGTGACCCAGGATAAACTACGGATTTTCAAAAAGAAAGATGCAATTGTGTAATAGCTTTCCCATTGCTGTGATGTTTCAGGGCAGCCTAACTGTAATGTCATTTCCATGCTTCTAAATTGTTTTTATCATAGATGAAATGAAACGCAGCTATTGACGACAAGCCGAACGGGCGATGCATCTGGCAGCTCTGTGAGGTGTGCATTGGCAACCCTCTGCTCCGTGAAGGCGACACCTGCTCTTACTTTGCCCAGCTCTTCAAAGTGAAACGGTAAATAGCATTAGCAGATCAAGTCGGGAGGACTTAAATCGGCTTTGTAGTGAATCTTGGTGTTTCCTTGCTGTTGGACGCATTTGTGTTCAGTGCCCCAGTCTGTTCAAATATCGGATGAGGAATTTTTGGCTTTGGACAGTAGGGACTCTTCCAGTTGGTGGGGAGGTTGCAGGGTAGATTGTGTGTTACACAAAATCAGCCATTCCATAGGGTTGCCTCCCTGAGGCTGGCTAGAATGTTCCGAAGACAGAGCTCGCTGGGCTGGAAGGCGTTCCGTATTATCGCAGCAAGACCTTCCCCGGGCGGCCTGGCCCCCTGCCTGGGGGAAGATGAGTCCTCTAAATGACTTAACTAACTTCTTTTTTGGCATACTTTTGCAATTGGTTCATTTCCAGGTACCAGAAAGAATGTAAATATGGAATGAATCAACTTTTTCCACATTTTTCTCTAGCAGTTCCTTTATGAAGAACAGATTTTCCATGGAGGAAATGAAAAAATACATAAACTGAGAAGCTGTGGTGCTGTTGAGAACGGCCTCATTCTCCATGTCACTTTGTAACTGGCGGTGCACACTGTATTCAAATGGCATTAATATGAAGTACAGAGTTTGTTTCAATTAGCTCCATTTTTCCTCGAGATGAAGAATTATCATAAATCCCTGAAATAAGAGTTGACTCACAGAGATGCTTGTGTCATTGCATTGGGAATTTTTTATGGCTTTTTTTTTCTACATCTAGTTATAAAAATGATTAAACTCTGATTTAATGCATTTGATATGGGCCCTTTGCCTAAATTAGGAGTGGGGAGAGAAGGGCACTTGTGTATAACTCATTTCCCAAAGACAGACAAATTATTCTTTTGCAGTAAATTTGGGTAGAATGATTTTTTCCATTTTAGAGCATTTTTCTACAGGAAACAAGAATTTTCATTAGCATTTGGTTCAGATTTTTTCTTGGATGTCATTCTTTTGAATGATTTGAAAATATTCTTTTGGTGCATCTGTAAACATATGAAAATTAGATATTTGGTACAAGACAATTGATATGGACAGCTCAAAAAGCCAGAACTTTATGCAAAGCAGTATCTGGATTGCCATCTAAATGAAAACCGCATGTCAAGCAGATGCCGTAAATATGAATTCAGACAAATGTGCATTGATAGCTTCTCCGTGGTGCATCTTAGCTGGTGCAGGAGTTACAGATCTGTGAAGCGCCACTGTTTGGTATGCGCGAGGCAAGGTAAAGGTCCTTTCCTTTCTGTTGTGACTCCACAAGTCTAACCTTTATTGTCAGGGTCTCGGCTGAATTTTCTAACAGCAGATGAGTGGGAATTCATGGAAATAGCATGTGTTTCACCAGTTTCCTTTATTTCTCCCTCAGGACAAGCAGCTGTCAGGTCAGCCCCCCATTGCAGAGCTTGAAGCCATCAAGAGCAGTGATATATTTGCCTTGTTCTGGGGGCAGGCTTTCTGCCGACGCGGGAGATCACATAAATACCTTCAGACCAGCATATCTGAGTCGTCAGTGAGTGACCTCCCTGACAGGCTGAAACCGCAAAAGGCAACTTACGGGGTAGTGGAAGCAGGCTGCCCGGCTCCGGGTGCAGCCGAAGCAGTGCCCGGGGAGGGAGGCATTCATTCATGTTCACATCCCCATTTTTCTACGTGGTAGGAAACTCATTCCAGAGAGTAATAGTAGCTTAAAAATGCAGCCACATAACTTTTATAGCCCCATTTCTTCAAGTGCTTCACAATGAAATCCAGAGTCTTTGATAGAACTTGTCCCATATCCCAAGTTCTTAATGATTACAGCCAGACATAGTTTTAGAGAGGAAACCTGCCCTTTTAAAATATGAGTTTGCTATCTTTTCATTAGCAGACCTCACTTGGAGAGGTGAGGAAGGCCCGTTGCTATTAACCCACCTTCCTTCCCTGGGTGGAGGGCGGGAGCTTCCTGGGATGAGAAGGGAGGAAGACTCTGATCCTTGTTTTCAGGTGTATGCCTTTCTCCTGTGGAGTCTGAGAACTCGGTAACTTGGTGTCATTTAAGAGCGTTGGTCTTCCTGTGTTTCTTCTCAATAATAATATCTAACGTTTATTTACTCCTAAAGCATTGTATTTACTTCTTGAAACAAGCGTATGAGACTGGTACTAATGTTATTGACCTCACGGTGAAACCAAAGCTGATGGGGTAGAGCCCGAAGTCGTGCTAATAAGGGGTGAACAACCAGTTCGAATCCTGGCCATCTGACCACAGAGCCTGTGTTCTTATTCATTCTCTTACCAAGACATGAAGAATGTGTGAACCAGCAGAGGGGCATACTAACGTTGCCTTCACACCACAGGGCTGTTGAACACCTGTATTCATTAGGTGTATTCATTTCGTACATTGTCATTTACATTTTTGGTGTTTTATTCATTTATCCAACAAATCTTTATTAAAAATCTTCCATGTGTCAATCATTCTGTGAGGTACTGGGGATACAGCTGTGAACACAAGTATAGTCCCTGCCTTTAGGGACCTCATGGGCCAGTGGAAGGCAGGTGCCATCTACACTGCAGATCAGGGGCCCTGAGGATGGGACCCCTAAGCTGGCCTGGGGTGTCAGAGCACAGGCCACAGAGGAGGTGGTGTTTGAGTTGGGCCTTTCAGGATGTTTAGGAGTCTGGCAAGTGTTCAGGGTGGGGAAGAGCATTCTAAATGAGATGATTCATCTGGAAACTATAAAGAGTTGGGTAGGGATGAAGCATGAGGTATTCCAGAAGCCACCCACCTCTGTTCCTTAGTTTGGAATCTCTCTATCCCATCCTCCCACAACACACACACATTGCCCCCTCCTACCCACTTACCTTTGGTTCCTTTCAGAGTCTTCATGTCTTGGTTTAGGTGGTACTTCATCTGAGAAGAGTTCCCTAACTCTCCCAACGTCAGATGTTCACGCTTAGTATTCAATGCTTCCCGCTATCCTAATACTGATGGCACTATTTTTTAATTGCCTCTTTACCAACTGTCTGACTCTTCAGACTATAGGTCTTTTAGAGTCAGGGACTATGTCTTAAAAACTAGCACATAAAATGTACTGAATAAGTATGGGTTGAATGAATGAGTATGGGAGGGAGATGAGGATGGGAAAGAAACAGGGACAGCTGATGAGGGGCAGAGTACGGCAGGCAAGTGCTCTTCCCCAGTTACCCATGGCTAACCCAACAGACATTCCCAACCCCTTTTCTTTTGCCACCTCCATTCAGGGGCTGCAAAAGTGAAATATTTACTTTCCCAAACTCCTTTGCAGCCAGGGTAGCCATATTACATGGTTCTGGCTAATGAGTCCTAAGTAGAGACCTGCTGCGAGGGGGGAGCCTCTGGGAAAGTGTTTGCCTTCCTGGTGAAAAGGGAGTATTATGATTAGCATGGTCCTTCAATGCTCAGAGTGGGGAAGTGAGGGCTGGGGGAGAGGTAGCAGCTACCTTGGTAGCTGTGGAGGAAAGCCCAAGAGAGTCACAGACACTTTGGCCTTGATGTCACTGAGCTGTGGACCAGCGCCAGAAGCCACGTACCTCTGGTCTTCTCTTTACGTGAGAAGCGTAATCTTGTGGTTCAGTTGTCTGTTACTTGCAGCAAAATGCACTCCTAATTATAGTACTCTATAATAATGATAATAGCTGCATTTATTGAACACTTACTGAGTATAATCACGGTTCCAAATGCTTTATGTGTACTTATCTCAACTAATCCTCACCACAACTCTGCATGGAAGGCGCTATTGTCATTATCATCCCCATTTTACAGATGAAAAAAATAGATCTTTAACTTGTTGAAAGTTCACATAGCCGACAAGAGTCAGAACCGTGGTTTGAACTCAGGAAATCCCACCATAGAGTTTGTGCCCTTGACCACTGTATGTAATGCCAGGTCAAGGAGCTTGAACTTCATTCTGAAGTTGGTGAGGTGGTCTGGTAGGCAGAGTAATGACTGCTCAAACATGTCCACATCTTAATTCCCAGAACCGGTGCCACGTATGGCGCAGGAGAATTAATGCTTCAGATGGAATTAAGGTTACTAATCGGCTGACCTTAAAATGGAGAGATTACCCTGGATCATTCAAGTGGGCCTAGTGTAATCATAGCGTCCTTAAAAGTGGAAGAGAAAGCAGCAGAGGAGGTCAGAGAGAGGCAGAGAAGGACTCAACCTGCTGTTGCTAAAGAGGAAGGAAGGGGCTACAAGCCAAGCAACACAGATGGCTTCCAGAAGGTGTAAAAGACAAGGAAATGGATTCTTCTCTAGAGCCTCTATAAAGGAGTACAACCTTGCTGACATCTTATTTTAGCCCAGTGAGACTGCATCAGACTTCTAACCTACAGAAGTATATGATAAGAAATTTTTGTTGATTTATGCCACTAAATTTGTGTAATTTGTTAAAGCAGCAATAGTAAACTCATATGGGTGGTGTTGAAGGATTTTCCTCAGAGTCTGGGTACAGTCAGATTTGCTGTCTTCTTGAGATCCCCATGTTGGCCATGTAGAGTCTGGATTGTTGAGGGGTAAGGCTAAAGGTAGAGAGGTGAACTGGGAGGCACTACAAAAGCAAAAGCAACAGAGGGTCAGGGTCCACCCTAAGGCAGTGGGTGTGGTTTTGTTTGCTTGTTTTTCAAAGCATTTGTGGAATAAATGTTGTAAAGTTGAAGAGGAGCCAGAGATGAGCACCTTTTAAAAATTTAGGATAAAGATCAGATACTTGTTGGAACTAGGTGTCAGGGCAAGGGGGAGAAGGGATGGGTGTTGGCCTGTGGGACAGGAGCCATGTGTTTAGGGAGAGTGTCACACGGTTTCTGGTGGTATTTGAGGGCAAAATGGTGGTCGTAGCCGTGATAGTGGAGATGATGACAATGGTGGGGATAGTGGTGTTTGGGCACAGGTAGAAGGAAATGTAGGCATCCTGGCTTCTGTCTTTCTCTATGGAGAAGGAGGGGAGTTCATCAGCTGAAAGTGAGTGACATAAGGCTCAAAATAGCCCCTGTGCAGACTTAGGGGTGGGACAGTCCAGGTGAAGTTAAAACCTCACCCCCTTTTTTTTGGGTGAGAAAGGTTGGCCCCAAGCCAACATCCATTGCCAATCTTCCTCTTTTTGCCCAAGGAGGATTGCTACTGTGCCAACATCTGCACCAATCCTCTTCCATTTTATATGCAGGGCCTTGCCACAATTTGGCTGATGAACAACATGTAGGTCTGCGCCTGGGATCCAAACTCACGAACCACAGGCCACCGAAGCGGAGCACGCAAACTTAACCGCTACGCACTGGGCCAGCCCCAGAAACCTTACCCTTTGATGGCACCACTTTTTAAGGCTGTGTTTTAGATGTCTTCCCCCCACCAAATGCTCAGCAGCCTAGGAGTAGGAGCAGAGGTGGGCATATTAAGGAGTGGGCATTTGGAAGAGAGAAAGGAGTGAGAGTTTTTACTCTCCTTTTTAGGGGGGGAGTGACTTTTATGTAGGACAGAAGGAAAAACCATCTCATTTTGTCTGAGGCTGATTTCATGAATTCTCAACAAGCACATCCATCCTACAGTTCTCTACAAAACCTCCCTCATTCAGTTCAATAGTACCTCCCCCCAAATTCCCAACTAGAGCTTTCCTTCAAGTCAGGGTCTTTGTATTCTGTTAAGGCAGATATGTCAAGAAGGGTGGCACAGCAAGCCAGCCTTGTATGAACAAGTCAGCTTCTTTCCTGGGAAAGATGTAAGTGGGGCAGGCATGAGGGGAGGACTGCCCTGAGTCAGGTGGGAGGAGGGGCTCCATCGGGGATAGAAGAGTGAATTGCTGGAATCTGAAGGTAAATGGTTTCTCAGCCACCTATGCCTACCTTCCAGGTTCCCAAAGGGGGTGTCTGGGCCTGGGTGGACTAAGGGGATGGTAGGACTTTTTGCCCATAGGGTACCTGGAGATTCTGTGCTCTGTCAAGGTTTACTTGCACTTTGAATGTGTCTGCATGTGGTCCTCTGGGAGACAAACATGAGAAGCTGCAGAAGTACCTGGAAGGTAGACGCTCCCTCTGGGCCTGGAAGAAGATGTCCTTGGCCCCCCTGGCAACAGACAGAAGGGGTAAACAGAACTAGTGCCATCTTATGTAAGGCAAAGTGGGAAAGATGAGAAGATATAACATTCAATCCAAAAAGTTCCTTGAGGGCTAGTAAACCTCTTTGGGAGAGAGATCCTAAAAAGAATGCATAGCTTGCCGGGTTGAGAGTTCTGTTTAATGTCAAAGGAAACCTTTCTCATCTTTTAAAAAATTTTAAAAAGAGAGTCTGTAATCCCCAGTGCCTCAGATTTATGTTTTCCAAATGTGGTCCTCAATTTCTCCACGTGCTCGATATCTTTTTAATGGACTCCAAATATTTGAAATGTGTAAACATCATGGGAGGATGAGTATTTTAAGTGTAGGGATGGGACTGGATTGGGAAAACTAGGATGTCATTCTGGAAGAGGGAAGCATGAGATGAGATGTCCCAGTGGTCCACGGTGCTGGCCTGGAGCACACTATTAGTGCAGGCAGGTGGAGACATTCCTGCATTTGAACTTTCAAAGAGTCGCCTGGACAAGCGCCCACGGCATCTTTCTTTAGTGGAGGTATGCCCTCTGTGGACTTCGTCCTTTCTCTGGGGAGAGAAGGGATTGCGTTGCCCTTCCTTCAGTACTGACCTACCTTCCTCGAGAAGTGGTGTCAAGTGTGTCTTGGAAACGCTCCCCGGGTGATTCTGATATACTCTGCTTCCACCCCAATCCTTCCCTGGTGGGAACGAACAGGTTCAAAGCCAAACGCTGACAAGATCAGGAAAGATGGCTTGTTCTAAATAGAGTGATGTGTTTCCAGTCAAAATAATCTCTGGAGTCTTCTCTGAGGTTTCCATTAATGGTCTCCCTTGACCAGACACACCTCCACTAGAGATCTTCCATTTCCCCAGGTGCAGGCTGGGATCAGGGTACAGTGCATGATGTTTTGGTGATGATTAAATGAGGTATTAATGTAGGAGAATCACTTGCACATGGAGAGCCCTCAATAAATGTCGCTTCCCTTCCTCAGCACAGCATCAGTTGATAATGAATTATTGCTTACTTTTCCTAATGCTTATTCATGTTTTCATGCATTTGTGTATCTATTAGAGAATGTGGAACTGGAATGGAGGCCCATGGGTCTCAGTTGTAGGTGTTTTGTTTGCCTGATTTTGGTTATCAAGTCCCCCTTTGTAAGTGGCAGGGTGGCATAGTGTTGAGAACATGGCCTCTGGAATCAGATTGACTGGATTTGAATTCAGACTTCACTCTGTTCAACTGTGTCATCCTGGGCAAGTCTCTTAGCTTCTTTGTGCCTCGATTTCCTTATTAGAAATTGTGGTGGGGTGGTAATAATACTGCCTGCCTCATAGGGTTGTTCTAAGGATTAAATGAGTTAATACATGTGAAGCGTGCAGATCAGGGCCTGGCATCAAGTAAGGCCTGTAAAAGCGTTTGTGGTTACTGATTATCGGTCAGTATATACAAGGCATTTATAATAGTCTTCAATAAATGTTAGCTGTTGTTTTCATTATTATATGGTCAATAAAACATGGTCAAAAATCTCTGATCCATGAACCTAAATTCCAGCTTCTTGGAAATAATTTCAGGCTCAGAATGATTTCTAGGACCAGAACTGGGAATTACCAGTAGTGGTTAAGGTGGCAACAAAAGTCAGTCTTTAGAAAGTGGGGGCCAGCTGTCTGGGACTTTAAGGCCTTATCCGAGGCCTTAAATAGAAGAGTAGTATCCCATGAATAGAAGAGTATTATCTTTTTCTTAAATACCATAGACTACACTTGAAAATGATGATCAGTGGACCCAACTATGCCCACAAACACAAATAAAAATAAATAAATTGGTTGCCAATATTTAAAATTTGGGCTATTTTGTGTAAAACTCTGGACTTCCTGCCTCTCAAACAATTGGAGAATCTATAACTCTGGGCTTGCTCTCCTAAATGGCAACATCTACTCCAGCTGTGTAGAACTGCCTATTTTAGATTGTTCATTCACTTTTCATTTTTCCATAGTCCTCACCACTCCATAATATACGACATCTGGCACATTTCACTCATCAATCTTATTGTCTGATCATAGCAGGCCTTTGAATTTGCAACTGCTACTGTAAACTCATGTGAAAGAAGTGTTGCTGAGATGTGGACCAGGTGGTACATTTCTACTATATTGCAAAAAGATACATATTTCCACCATAATGTGGAAAGAAATACTGTTCATCGTGTCTTGATTTATGACATGTCCTCTCAGCCTACAAATGGGTTACTGCACATAAACTATCATCAGTGTCTCTAAGTTGAGTCAATTCCTGTGCCTCAGGGGTGCCACACTGATGTCTGTCACTGGCAATTACTACCAGAAAATGTTCACTATAGATGGAAACCATCAGGAAGTGGTACTAAAGAGAGTAGCCTAGATTAGCATGATATTTCCAGAGTCACACAAAATATGTTTGAGCACAAATATTCTTGGCAATTATGGCTTTACAATATAATTCTTCTGGAAACAATAGTTTTCCTTGTATACCAGAGAGTAAAACAAAGACATTTGGAATCCAACTGTGAGGACATCTTTAGAAGTTAGACATTTGAGATCTTGGATACCAAGTTCTCATCTTTGGCATTAGAAGCAAGAAGGCTGAAGGAGTGATGTGGCTGATCTTTGGTGTATCCAGGAGGATGGGAAATATATTTTAATTACTATGTGTAGTTGTGTTTACTCCCACCAAACCATCACTCTGGTCCTGGCACCTCCTTTTGAAACAAGTCATAGAAGAAAGGAATTTTTCTGTTGTTCAACCTACAGCTGTTTTGAAGGAAATGTCCTATGATTTAGACTAATCAGAGGCCCAGAGGGAAGAGTCAAGGGTGCCTAGGTGGGAGATGTATTTTTCAGAAGTAGGTGATGTTCGATCAGTGTCACAATGAAAGTGTTTCTCCTTTGTTTGCCAATGTGGGAGAGGATTCAGAACTCGATCTTTCCTCAGGGCTTTCTGGACGAGGCAGCGACCATCATTGTCAGAGCATACGGCTCAGCATTGCATCATGCAATGCAAATTGCAAGGCGTGCTTCTTTATCAGCAGAGTTGTATGTTAATGTAACTGTCACATTAAATGTTTGCTGCTGTGACTCAGTTAATGACTGTCATAAAAGTGTGTCAGTATCTGGCATTTTAAGTGTTTGTGGTGCCTAATGTACAGCTTGCTCTTGTAAATAGGCCACACATTTAGAACTAATTACATGCAAGCTATGATAGCAGGTTTATTTTTCACAACTATCTGAGCTGTGATCAGCACTTGTAATCACAAAGCAAGGAAAAAATAGGCAGTGACAACACCTTCATGTTGAAAGCAAATTCTTGTTCTGAAGTGTTATGAAGTATTAAGTGTTTTTCAATAGAAAGCGAATACTATTAGTCAGAAGTCGATAGAATTACGGAATAGCGTTAGTCTGCTTATATACTGTGTATACATCTACACACATTTTCGTCCTTAAAGCTTTACCCAGTCCAGTAAACATCCCAAGTTGTAATATTTTTGAAGGAATATTTTTTTGACTTCTTCTCAGGGTCAGGGAAAGGAAAGTGGCTGTCTTTTTAAGTTTCAGTGATGTGTGTTTTGTTTGTGATTTTTGGTTGAAGCAGAGTTACAAGTTGCTTAAAATGTAAAGGTGGCTGATAATCTTTTGTTTCTCCTAGCTGAGCAATGCCTCATATTCGTGCTGCAATCTTGAGCTTTTTCCAAGCTATCCTCCATGTCTGAAATAAGAAACCAGAGATTTCCGGAAAGTGCTGATAGTCCAGTCTTAATGTGGAGTTGATGGATTCCCTAGGGTCCATGGATGGGGTTGGGGGGCAAGAGGAAAGCACAGACCCCCCAAAAATGCATGCAAAATTTTACAGGGTTGTGTTTTCTTCTGGGGGAAGGATCCAGAGCTTTTCTTCTGAGGCTGAGAAGGAATATTAACTATCACAAGCTTACAGCTTGCTTAGACCACAGGAAGAAATGAAGAAGTGGTTCTCAAGAGCCCACCTGGTATCTGCAGACTTGAGGATGCCAGAAGAAAGGGACTTGTGACAGTCAAGCAGGACTCACTGAGGCTTCTAATTTTTAGAAAGCACAAGAAAAACCTGACCGCTGGGTCCTCTGAGAGCGTTGGAATGGACTCCATTTCCCTCTTCTCAAGCACAGAGCTTAGATGCAGCAGGTGTGTGAGAAGGAGGTGGAGATGATGGGGGCAGCTGGGATAGTGGCCACAGCAGCTCACCAACCCCTTTCAGTCCAGCATCCAGCTGAGAGACCAGAGCTTTCCTGGCTCTGTGAAAAATCTCTTTCCAATCTAGTGGAGGCTGTATAGCTGACGGTGCTGGACCACTTCTGGGGCTCAGGCAGATGGAGACGGAGTCCAAATGTTGGGGACTGAGGGAAACGATATTGGTCCAGGAATCTGGCTGGGGGCTTTGAGAGAGGCTACTGCCTGGCCGACCAAGGATGGTGATAAAGGCCAGGCAACCTGCAGAGGACTGAGTTGAGGCTCCTCTGAATCTCTTGTGGGTCCTAGAATCCACGTTCCTTCCTTTTCTCTTTTGTCTCTTCTCCTTTCCCCTTGCTGCTTCCTGTGGAGACTCCAGAGCTAAGTGCAAATGCTCCATACCTGTTACTCCCCTAATCTCCCTTCGCAGCCTCCTGTGCCTGTTTCTTTCCACACCTGTTCCCTCTGTCTTTCTCTCCTTTTCTCTATATCCTATTTTTGTCCTCTCCTGTTAATAGCTGGAGCTTGGCCTCTCCTTATCATTTGGTTCTTCTTATCTTTTTGTCACAAATGCAGTTCTTTTTTCTGGTGCATTCTCTCTCTCTTTCCCTCCCTCGTGCTTTCATCCCTCTCCCCTCTCCCTCCTTCACTCTTTTTGTGCCTTTCATTCATCAGAGGGAGCAGGGGGAGTGGGTGACCTGGGTGGAGGGAGTATTTGCTCTTTTAAAATGATCTGAGAATTTTGAGCACAAAGCGTACTTATTTAATTTAGCATTACGTCTAAAGTATCGTATCGCGGGGGTGACGAGAAGGGAATGGTTTTTTGGTCTATGGAAACCCCGCCTGGGACAGGGCAGACACCCCCGTTGTGAAACGGAGAGTCCAGCGACCCTCTGCCCGGCTCAGCTCCAGCCATGCTCTGGCTCAGGGTGACTTGGGTGGCACAGGGATTCCCTGGAACCATCACCAGGAACCCAGTGGTGGACATTATTGCTTGACTGCCTTTATGCAAGTCAAAGAGTGACATTCTTTTTGAGCCTGAACTCTTCCATCAGGATTTCTACTGAAACATAAGTTGTATTTTGGAGAGGTTTGTGGGGAGTTGTAGCTTTCTGACTCAGTCTAGTTCCTAACTAGATTTTTAGATGAATGCAAGCTCATCTCCCCACCTCCCCTCTTCTGTCTTAGCCTTTGTTCCTCCAAAGGGTCTCACCATTTCCTCTGTGCCTTTGCTGCTGGTCTTCTGTTCCATCCCACTCTGTTGAAACCCTTCTCACTCTTTGATGCCACCTCCTCCATGAGGCCTTCTTAAATCCTCAGCCAGGAGAAATGTCTCCCTCAGGCTCTGTGCTTCCACAGGCCCTTACCTACGTTTCTGATATGTATTTATCACAGTCTACCTTGAATTATAGCTGGGTATGGACCTCAGAAGACAGAGAGAAACCTGAGGGCAGGGATTATGTCTTTTTATCTTCGCTGTGTCTAGGACCATATCTCAGTAAATGGTCACTGAATTAACTTGCAGAGTGGCCAATGAGGACATTTCTCAATAATCTTCTCATTGGTTTTCATGTCTAATAAAAATCCCCTTTGATACGTTTAATCATATCCACAACAACCATCCATCCATCCTTTTCACATTGTGGTTTGATCCTCCCCTTCGCCCTGTAAAGGGCTGGGTCTCAGAGAGAAGGCTGAATGCTCATCATGGAACCAGCACTCTAACCCTGGCCACTGGTCCCCAGAGTCCCTGCCCTTTCCACTTTATTCTGACATTCCTCATGGGAAGGAAGGTCCACGAAGCCTATTCTGATGTTCTCTACTTTCCTGCAGCCCTTGGGATCTTCATAATTCTCAGCCATGCTGCCTTCCCCAGGAGGACACCATAGGTGGGGTGGGTACCTTGCCTGATTCCTTTTCTAAGAGAGCAGATCCCAGCAGTCTCTCTGTCCAAGGCTCCGGGACTGGTGTCCAGTGCTCTTGTGGCTGAGCAGTGTCCTGACCACTTCCTTGGAGCCATCACAGCCTCGTTTGCATATGCCCTCACTCTCAGCCTGCTGTGGGGCAGAGCCAGCTTTGATCTGTGTGCAGGCCTGGGAGGTTATGGCCCTAATTAATTCATGCATAACAATCTGAATTGCCTTTTCATTTGGAGAAAACTGTAATTGTTTCAAAACTTTCATAATGCTGAAATTCTTAAAAATGCAATTGAATCTTATTTTTGTGAGTCTGGTCAGAGCGATCTATGGGTAGCACTGAAACAAAAAGATAATGAAAAAAGTTTCTCTTAAATTACTGAAAACTATTTCTGTGAGACGAGGAGTTCTTGTCATCAGGCAAGATTTTAAGGAAAAAAAAAAAACTTAGAATAAGCAGTGGAGTGTCAACAAATGCTTCATCAGAATCTGGTTTTTGTACGTTAATGGACCAGCTTACTAATCCACCTCATTCTATGAAAATGTCATATAAATTGAAGAAAAATAAAGACTGTGAGGGAGATCACAGATACGAAAGCACTCTGTAAACAGCACTGTGCTTTATGAATGTGACATATTAAGATAGCTTGACTTCAGCAGTTCCCTTCCCCGTGGTTAGAAGGCATTGCAGGTCCCCTGGCTCCTGTCAGATGCCTTTTTAATGATCTTTAAGCCTTATTCCTAAAGGCAGGACAGTGATACTGGCAGGAAAAGTGCTTAATAATTTGTTTATGGTAAAATGCTATCCTAATTAGTAGATTTCATTAATTTTGATAAGGCATCACTCCGGCTCTCTCTCTCACCCATACAGTTAATCAGCCAGCAAGTCCTATTGCCTTTACTGACAAGATCTCTCTCTCTCCTGTTCGATTGTCTCCACTGCCACCACCAACCTCTCGTGCTACACCTGGGCAGTAGCAACTCACGCCCTCCTACCACCCACCCCCAGGGAGCTCGAGGGATCTTTTAGAAACGAATCGTGTTGGGACACTCTCCAGCTTCAAACCCTGCAGTGGCTTCCTGATCAAGGTCTACGAGACCCTACAGGGTCTAGCCCTGCTTGCTCTCATCTCCTTCTTATACCACCTCTGCCTCCCACCCTGGACTTGTTTTTCAGTCCCTCAATGTCTGAAGCTTCTTTCTGCCGCAGGCTTGGCCTTGGCTGTTCCTTCTGCCTGCAATGCCATCCTCCCAGGTCTTTGTGTGGGCTGGCTACTCATCTGTCAGGTCTCAGCTCACGGGTTTCTTCCTCCAGGAGGCCTCCCTGACCGTCGCGCCCACAGGGCCTGCCCACCGGCCTGAGCCTCCCTTACCTCCTTCTCGCTCAGCTCTCACTTTTCGACATTATCTTATTTAGGTAATTGTTTATTTATCGTTCATCTCTTGCTGCTCAAATATATGTTTCGATATATTATGTTTTGCTCTTTCTGCTCAAATATATGTTTATATGTTACGAGGGCAGGGACTATCTCTATATTGTTCTCTGCCATTTCTCCAGAACCTGGAATAATGGGGCCTGGCACAGAAGGCACTCTCATTTGCTGAATAAATGAGTGCTAATTAAAGACAGAAGCTATTGACTGAAGAAAAAAAAAAAGAAGGAATGAACCATAAGGTGATTTGGTTTACGTTGACAGTATGCTAAAACAACTAGCAAAATTCAATTTAATGGAGAAAAATAGTCAAAATGACTATTTTTCACTAATTCCTGCTTAATTCAGCTACAGAAGTAACTCCATGTTGATAAAGTAACAGCAGGTGCTGCACACTTCTATAGCTAGCCAGATCTTTGGGTTAAATTAGCCAGAACTTCTTATGATGCTTAGAGTCCACTATTCTCATTCAAATTTTACAAATGGAAAAACTACAGGGTACAGACCACCTACTTTTCCAGAAAATCATTATTTCTGGGGAAATTCCTAATACCCAATCTGAAAGGTTTGAGATTATGACTTTATTCTTTTCACGTCATCCATCCATTCTAGTGTGTGTCACCTCACGGTAGAGCGTGTTCATTCTGTGAGTATTTTTGGTGTACCTCCTGTGTGCCAGGCCCTCGCCTTGACACTGGAGAGCCTTGGGAACCAGGCAGATACTATCCCTGCCCTGGGAAAGGTTGGCTAACAATTCGTGCTCTGTAGGACGGTAGGATGAACACATCTGCCATGTGCTGCCGGTGCTGCCACCTCCGTGGAGTTGCAGGGAATCCAGAAAGTGATGCTAGGTTGGCCTGGAAGCCAAGGAAAGCCACATGTCCTGATGAAGACGTTGGTATGAGAGCGTCTGTGAAAAAGACACTTGGACAAATGATCTTATAATGAACTTCACAGTTAGGCCGTGACAACAGTCCTGCTCCCAGTAGAAGTCTGCCAAATAGTCTGCGTTAAGAGAGAGAAAGATTGGGCCAATTCAGAGTCTTTTCAAACTCACTGGGCTCCATGTCTAAAACCACATTTGAGCCTTTTCCATGTTGGTATCTAGTCACTGCTAAAGAAACCCTTAGCTGAAAAATAAATGAGTTTATAGAATTTGGGATTAGATGGCAAATAACTGGAACTGAGTTGTATTTTGTTGAATTTTAAAATGGCTTAGAAACAATTGGCCCATATTTTCCTCAAAATTATCATCAGTAAAAAAGATTAAGCAAAACAAAAGCCTCCTGGGCAAAAAAAATTGTAAACTGGGATTTGTTCAAACCAAACTCCTTCCAGTACTTCCATCCTTGGTTGACAAAGACATAAACTTTCAAGTGTTGGCAGGTCTTTAAGCCTTTGAGATTATTATGAAATCAGAGCTCCAAGTTTTAGAAATGTTTAAAGAAGAGGCTTTTTTCCTTGACATTTCTAATTTCTGCTAAGTATTGAAATATACCACCCATATAATAATTATAGGTCATAGGATTTCAGAGCTGGAAGGAACCCTGGAGACAATTTAGTCTAGTCCACGCATTTCTACAGAGGTGGAAACTGAGACTCAGGGAGGCAAATGGACTGGCTCAAGGTTATGCACGAGCCTGTGGCAGAGCTGGGCCTGAGTTCCTTTCATCTCCCAGAAATGCCCATATTGGACAGGTCCAGCCTCACTTTCCTATTTGTGAAGCTCTGTAAAGTCCCTGGAATTTTGGTGTGCTAAAAATATGGGATCCTGATGGTCAGACAACTTTAGTTAACCATTACAATCATAATCTTGCTTCTTTGTCTGAGATGTGGCAGTTCAGAAGTAATGGGCACTGAGGATGCCTGTTAAAAATGGAGTATAGGGGCCAGCTCCATGGCCAAGTGGTTAAGTTCCCCCACTCCGCTGTGGCAGCCCAGGGTTCGGATCCTGGGCGCGGACCTGGCACCGCTCATCAGGCCACGTTGAGGCGGTGTCCCACATCCCACAACTGGAAGGACCTGCAACTAAGATGTACAACTATGTACAGGGGGGCGTTGGGGAGATAAAGCAGAAAAAAAAAAAAAAAGATTGGCAACAGTTGTTAGCCCAGGTGCCAATCTTTAAAAGAAAAAAAAAAAGGAAGATTTGCAAGAGTTGTTAGCCCAGGTGCCAATCGTTAAAAAAAAAACAAGGAGTATAAAGGCGATTTAGGGAGCTGCAACAGGACAGAACCAGTGTGTGGCATGAACACATTGTGGTTGGGGACCCATTCCTTCCCTCTCAGGTTCCTTCAAGTGCAGATGCCGGCTCTGCTCATTGTTGAGTTTTGAAGCACACACTTGCCCTTTGCCCCGTAGGAGGCGTCCACAGCCTAAGAGAGGTGGCCGAGTGAGTGAAGTATCTTTGTGAACATTTCTTTTTGTGAGAAGGGTGTGTCCTTTCTCTTAGTTTCTGATTGCATTGCGTGCTCCTGACAGCTAGGAGCTATGTTACTCTAAACCAGAAGAATGGAAAGAGCACATTCAGTCTCAGTGGGGCTGCTCCATGCCTCTGTGACGGGGTGGGGTGTTAGTCATCAGCTTTCTTTGAAGGCCAAGGTCATGCCACACAGATAGAAAGAAGGATCCTGCATGCCTTTAATACAAAGTGATGCTTCTTTATTCCTTTTGATCTTTTTTGAAATATAGGAAGGTGCAGCTACAGATTCCGTGACCTATACTCCGCCAGCACCCACCCCCGCCCCCGCCCCCGCCTTATATGGCAACTGTGTCCAGACAGGGAGGGGTATGGATGTAAATGAGAATTTAAAGTGTACAGTGAGGAGGAATTTTGTCAGGGAGGAATCAGGAAGTGTTGTCTGAATGGTGATGGTCTTACTTGGTCCTTTGGGAAAACTTAGGAGTTACCTAGTTGCAACCAAAGTTTTATTTTGTTTTTGTTTTTTTAAAGCTGTTTTAAGTGTTGAGAGAAATGGTCATCTTTGTTTCACTCACCCCCAACACACATGCAGCTTACCATGATGTTTCCTGAGGCCGTGAGCTCATTTTTTACAAGCCAAGAAGAAATTGAGCTAGTTGGTAGCTGGAAGACAGATCTGCAGAGAGTAAGAAGCATTAGCAATCAGTAGGCGCTTTCCCCTTCCAGGCGGTTCCCAGCTACTTTTGGACTGACGCCTGGGAAAAACGTTTATGTGAATTTCCCTTGGAGACACTGTCAAACTGTATCTTATTAATTAGCGTCCACTTAAATTTGAGTCCATACCAAGGGAAATTAGTCTTGCTCTTAAATCACACCAATACATAATGATGATAATAAAATAATACTTTAATATGTATGATGTTTAGTGTCAGAAAGTGCTTATATCTATTGGCTTATACATTACCTTATTTATACCTTCCAGACCACTTCATCAGTTGAACATTTGATGACAACATGTATATTTACCGTTTTCATAATATTCCGATGATGATGAAGATACTCATATTCAAAAGTACTTATTAAGTACTAATTTCTGATAATGCCAACAATACTGAGCTCACTTGACTTAAGTGAAAGACCACAAAAGAAGTTTCTATTTTCGGTGAAGTTTATCTGTCTGACATTTTCTGCTTCGTGTTCAAAAGAGAGTGGGCAAAGCCATTCAGATGTCAGAGTTCAGCTGGATGCTACATATTTCTCTTGAGGAATTGGTTAAGATCAGAGAACTTCTTCCCTTCCTGTGGCTTAGAAACTAAGTTGCTAATAGAGTTATTCTCTCTGGCATTTAGATCATGAATTTTGCACAGACCCACATCAAGGAGAAAAGAGGCCCTTTCTATGTCAGATTTGCAGAATGACTTCAGATGTTTTGACTGGATAGCTGCAGAACAGAATGGAAACAGTACAAGTCATGATCTCCTTAGCTGCCTTCCAGAATCTACTGGGCTCTGTTATTATTGGTTATCTATTGGAATATCATGCTGTGGTCCTTATCCAGTGTGGTCTGGCCTTATTCTTCTTCTTAAGATCTTGATCTTGTTAATGTTTAGTTGACTTGTTTTATCTTTCAGGAGACCCAGTAATGTCTCCTATCAATATCTTCTATTTAAAGTAGAAAGGAAGAGTTGATGGTAATGATCTTTTTTTTTTTTTTTTTAAAAAAAGGGAATTGTTTCATGTAAATATTCTACATAGAAATACATGTACATAGCCACATGCAAAGAGTTTTGAGTTATTTCTTGCAAGTGCATCCTCACTGTGGAGAGCATCAGAATTGTCTTAGGACACTTGCTCTATGGGATCGCCATGACACCTGCACATCCTTTTGATGAGCAACGCTACGGCCTCTGAGAACCTGGGAGTTGAGCTATTGTCAGTTCTGTCCACTGAGGTACCATAAAAAGAACGCCTTTTGGATTGTTGGGAGAAGGATTTAGGGTGGGATAGACTTTTGCTCCTCACTGATTTCCCCCATCTCTTCTTGACTGTACAAAAGTCCCGCCCCTGAGGAAGCCAACATCAGGTGCCCAGATGCAGCTAGGGAGTCACTTATCTCTAATTTTTCTGGAGAGTCTGTTCTCCGGGATTAATTGTAGCTGTGTCCAGAGACACATATGAAAGCCAATGTTGCTCAAATGTTTCAGATTGGGTGGTGGTGATTGGGGAGCTGGTGAGTAGGGTAGAATGTGCTTGTATCAGGGAACATCACTGACTTCGAGAACCCCAGAGAACTCAGCTCCAGATTTTCTACTTTAACTTGAAATTCAAAGTTTCCTTGCCTAGGCTGTGCAGCAGTGGGGCTCCCAGCTGGCTCCTTTCTCCCACCTCACCCCACTGAAAGCACCAAAGAATTGGGTGTACGGGCCCACACATTCCTTTAAGCTATCTCGCTTTGCGCACGCTCAGAAAATGGGCAGTGCCCAACAGTCTGCCTCTTCCCTCATCTCAGGGACCTTTTTTTGGAAGTGATCTTCCTGCTGTTCTTTACCAGTACTACTCGTATGAACATTATTGGAATATGTTCATATGTGGTTGTCCTGTAGGCCTGAGGATAAGGCCTCACCCTGTGAGTAGACAGCAACATGATCTCTGAAGGAGGTGGTTATCCCAGGTTTTGGTCCCAGGAAGAGGCCTAACCTGAAACCGGACATCAGAGCACTGGACAACCCCTCTCCAGAAGTTTGCTGTCTTGGGTTTCCTCTCTTGGGAGCTGAGATGTTTGGGAACATGCTCTGGGATGCTGGGTACCAAGATGTCATCCACTGCAGAGCCAGACCCAGGGCTGGGGTGTGGTGGGTCTCAAACAGGAGAACAAGCCATGTTTTACCAGTTGGATAGATGATCTGGTCACATGTTTCTGTGTCAACATTTTTCCCTTAGTTGTTTAAAACCCTTAGTATATTCTTAAATGTCCTGGCCTGGTCTCAGCTGGGCATCAAGGGGAGGACTTGGGTATACCTAGTCTGGCATGTTAAAAGGGGCAGCATCTCTTAGATTGGGGTCATGGTGGCAGCAGGAATTAGGGAGAAATACCCAAGATGGAAGTCAGGGAAGGGGGTGAATTTAAGAGTCAGCCTCAGTGTAGTCTTTGCACCTAGCCCAGTGCTCAGCCTTGACACTGCCCCTTTGCTGGAGGGAATTCTCTCCTCAGGGCCCACTTTAGAGGATCTGGTCAGTGTTTTCTTTTTTTTTTTTTGAGGAAAATTAGCCCTGAGCTAACATCTGCCACCAATCCTCCTCTTTTTGCTGAGGAAGACTGGCCCTGAGCTAACATCCATGCCTATTTTCCTCTACTTTATATGTGGGATGCCTGCCACAGCATGGCTGGACAAGCAGTGCATAGGTCCACACCTAGGATCAGAACTGGCAAACCCCAGGCTGCCAAAGTGGAACGTGTGAACTTAACCGCTGAGCCACCAGGCTGGCCCCTGGGCAGTGTTGTCTTAAGGAAGGAGGTAGCTTCCTAATAGCTCTTTGGTATTTTGTTTCTAGAGTGTTTGTTGTTGTTGTTGTCATTGCTCATTATCTGCCTGGTTTATTTATTTGATTCAAAAATACCTACAGACAGTTGAGCAACAATTTTTGTCTCAACTAATAGAAAGGCCAGAGGCACCCTGGTTTGAAGCAAATGGTCTGTATTTAATCTCTAGAGAGGAAGTGAACCCTTGCTTCTACATGATCATCAAAAGCAGGGATTTTTCTTTTTTAAAGACAAAATTAAGGAAATAGATGTTATATTGTTTGGAGACTAGGCAGTTCTTATGTATCTAGCAAATGTCATTGGAAATGATGAAGTTGCAAGTCAAATGAATAGTTAACTGAGCTTTTTCTCATCATGACATCAATCACAGGACCACCCCCGCCAACCCAGAAGCGTGTGAAAAGTTAGCAGCAATGGCTAATGTTTAGGCCGACTGATGATTCACTAGAATGCGTCTATGTCTGTAGTTTGAACTGAACCCACCCCTTAAGTCAGCCTAAAATATTCCTGCTGCACAGCGACACCTGTAGGAAAACTATAGTTTCCTGTGTGTGTGGGTGTTACCTGGCACCATGACACAGGGTAGGTTTCGTTATTAGAAACCTGGTTATCTATTCTCGTTGACTCCTGAATTGAATGAGTACAGCATGTTCAAACTATTTTTTATGAGAAGTTAATGCTAATAATGTTTTCTAGGCATAGCTCTGTGAGTCATAGTTTTGGGGCTGAATATGTCTCAAGTACTCTTCTTAATTGGCCAAGAGAAAAAAAAGAAGCCATATTACTAACAGAAGTATTTACATTCACCAGCTTCTCTTTTTAAGTTAAATTTTTTTCTGTAGTCGTTTCCTACAGCTTCAGTGCCACATTATATTTGATATTTTCACCAGACTAGAAACTCGAAGATGACAGGCTCATTTCTGCCTCGTTCACTGATGTGGTCCTTGCCCCTCGCCCAGGGCTTGGCGCACAGTAAGTCCTCAGCAGACACGTGTTGGGTGAATGAGAGCGAGTGGCCTCTTCAGTGGCCTCTCTTTTAGGATTCACCTGTGATGGTTTCAGTCCAAATGCCCTTTCTTTGTAGAGGCTTCCCCTGACCCCCTATAATATAGAATAGTCAAGTACTGGTTATCTTTTGTAGAATCTGGATTTTCCCCTCTAAACTACTTCTTGTATTGATTTATTTGTAGTTTATTTAATGTGTGTCTCCTCCATTTGACAGAAAGCTCGATGAGAGTCAAGCCCATCACGTTTGTTCCATTCTCCAGTGCAGTGCCTGGCACAGAGTGGTGCTCAGTAAATGTTAGATGGCTGGC
Source organism: Equus caballus (assembly GCF_041296265.1). Classification (NCBI taxonomy): domain Eukaryota; kingdom Metazoa; phylum Chordata; class Mammalia; order Perissodactyla; family Equidae; genus Equus; species Equus caballus. Next base: position 10,831,469 of record NC_091702.1, on the reverse strand, counting down.
TGGATGAGGGACTGTTAGTATCCACATGCACCCCTGCAGTGACAGTTGTATGCTGGCCCTCTTTACCCTGGAGCAATAAAGAACAAGTACGAATACCACAGGGAATGGCCATAAACACCTCTTGTCTCAGAAAATTGTTAGAAACTGGGTGGCTAAAAAGGGTAGGTTTTATCACAGAGTCAGGTCAGCTCCAGGGCTGTCAGGGTTGAGATAGAGAACTTCTCTGTTTCAATATATCATAATATGGCCTTAGTTAGGCCCTGGATGCAATTCTGGTTCTATTAACAAACTGTGTGATCTTGGGCAAATTACACAACCTTTGTGAATGTCTTTTCCTAATATGTAAATTTGGGCCACAAACAGTACTGACTTCATGGGGTAATTTAGAAGATTAAACAGGATAATGTATGTAAAGTACGGGGTTTAGTGCCTACCACAGAATAAGGAATAAGTATTCAATAAAAGTTATTATGAAATTCATAATAAACATTTGAAGTCCATCAGTGGGCTAGCAGTGTCCCAGGACTCAATTAGGTTGTAATTAAATGTATTAATGTCTTATGCTCAACTTTAGTGAAAGGAATTATTGCTTTGTTTTTAATGGCTATAAAATTCTACTTAGCTAAATAATGGAATAAGACGAATTCCCTACAGTCCAAGCTGGATTTAGTAAGATCTGGAAGGTTATGGCACACGGCACAAGTCACTGCAGATTACGACATCTCTGCCCCCAAACATTACAGTTATTTAAGGTATATTGGGTGGTCTTTTAAAATGTCTTTGACAAGAAGAAAACTCAACCATGTAAGATGAGTTTAAAAGAAATCTATATCCATAACCTCACCAAAGTGTGATATAAGCAATATATCATGGTAAAAATAATTGTGTAACTATCCTTTTAAAACATCTTTTGTTAAAGAATATTACAAAAACATTAGAATTTTTGCTTATTAGAAAATAAATATCTTTGAATATAAACGTCTCATTGACATAACACCATTTTGTATATTTATACTTACATATATATACATATATGCATGTGTGTGTGTATATATATATATATATATATATAATAACAATTAGATAATTTGTAGTGACAGGTAAGAGCTAAATTACAGGAACCAGAAACCTAATATTCTTGCTAACCAGTCACTCATTTCAAAGTAGTAAAGATGATGGCTTTTTACAATTTCTTGCTTATATTCCTAGATCTGTTATAATTTCCATTAAGTTATCTCAGAGGTCTTCTCCATCACAAGACAGCAAAAGCTGGACATTTACTTCTTTATTAAATGCAAGAAGATGCGCACGCCCTGCCTCGTCCCTGGTGTGCGTTTCTGTGGGGACCAGTGGAGACTCTCATTCAACATCAGTCAGCCTGCAATCTTCTCATCACTCTTCAATTTGGACCCCCCCCCCCAAAAAAGGCTATTCAGACAAAAATTCTCAGATTTCAGATGTTATGGTAGATGTGGGTGGTACATCGTGGAATAGTTTTTCTCCATGTTACTCATGCCCTCAAGTTTTTGACAGAATAAAGACTTTAGCAAGCCACTAATCTCTCATGTTTGTCATCTCTCTTTTATTTATGGGGTTGGTAGGGTGTGTGTTCAAGAGGAGAGGGTTTGGGCTCTGAAATTCTAGCCCACAGCTTCTGAGGCATGTTAGAGAAGCCACATCACTGTAGTGTGTATCGTCCTTTATATCTTGGAACATCAAATAAGAAGCCTGTCCTCAGGGATGGCAGAGGGGTGATACCAACAGCTGCCTTTATTGTTACCATATTTGCTGCTACCCACACCCTGTCTCTTTTTGAAAAGGGCTGTGAACTTCAGACAGGGGCAAGAGTGACAGTGAAATAGTGCATTTTTAGACTAGGAAGACCTCTTTCATTGAACTTGTATTTTCATTCCATTCGAGACAGGGCCAAGCAAATACTACCCCAGTGATTGTATATGTGTGCTTTCTGAAACACTTTAATACTGTGTAAGTTTACATTCGCACATGTCTCTTGCATAATCAACCTCTCTCTCCCTCTCACACACACTCATGCAATTTCCCATCAGCACATCTACCTAAAAAACAAAAGAAAACAAGAAAAAAGAACAACATAATGCCCTTTAGATACTTCTCCATTTCTCCTCTCCTCATCCTAACAAAATGCATGGAAAGAGTTGTCTATATTTTGTGTCTCCACTTCCTCATTACTTTCCCTACCCAAGTCGCTCAATCCTGGCTTACATCCCCATTGTTCCATTAAATTGGCCCTTATCAAGGTTACCAATAACCTGTATCTGGCCAAAGCCATGGGCCAAGTTCCCATTTTCATCTTACTCCATCTGTCAGTAGCAGTTGACCTTGCTGAACACACTCTTCTTTTTCGATCCACCCTCCTTGAAACACTTCCCTGGCTTTGGTGACACCATTCTCCTGGTTTTCCCGACCTCAGGGAAATCTTTGTCTCATCTCAATTCCTGGTTGCTCTTTTTCTATCAGACATGGAGGAGAGCCCAGAGTACCAATGACAGCAAACTCCTCTAGCTGCACTCTCTCCCAGTTCCATGGCATTAATACCACCATACACTGACACATGTCAAATGGGCATCTCCAGTCCAGCTAGACTATTTAATCCAACTACCTACTCAACATCTCCACCTGGATGTCTAAGAGGTACGAAGAGAAAGGAGACATAAGGACCAAGTTATTTCTTGAAACCAAGAGGAAAGTGACCTCAAGTGAACTCTTAAGATGCAGCCATTGTACTATATTCTCAAATCTGGGACAAATATTAAGGCCAAGAACACTTTAAGTAGTTGTAAAAATATAGTTATACTAAAACCCCCACTCAGCTACTCCATAATCTCACCTGCTCCTGACACCTCTGAAAGCCTTGTCCTAAAACTGCCCTCACCCTCCTGGAACTCACAGTGCCCCCACTCTCATCTCCATCTCACCTCCAACCATGGCTGGTAAGTCTCCACGGACTTCCCAGACTATTTGATGGCTCAACTCTTCAATCCCTTTCTATGTACCTAAGGGAACCATTAATCCCGCTCTTCCAATGATCCCAGCTTCAAATCACTCAGCGTGATTTCCTCTCACTCTTATTCGTGAGACAAAAATAGGAAATATTGATATCATCCTAAAGGACTCCTCTTAAGCGGTCCATTTTTATATAAGTCAGGAATTTTAAACACATGTGAGAATCAAATGTTAGGCTTATAGAGAAGGATCTAATTCTTTATTCTTTTTCTTATATCCAGTGATTGTTGCTGTCATCACAATTACTTTAAACGCATCTGGGATTTAATGCTTTAAAGGAACTCACTCTGCCAGACTCAGACACAGTATTCCAAATGGTACTTATTCACAGTTTTTCACGTTCCCTTCCCCATCCCATGACCACCCAAAAAGAACACTCAGTCTGTCAGATGGCAGTTGTAGAATGTCCTTTCTACCCCTCCTCCTAGAGCAGCCTTGTGCACAGGAAACGCCCACCCCTCCTCCCACCACCTGTCGCTCAGTCTTCCTGAGCGGACCAGGAATGCCTGCTCTGAGTGGTAAGAGCCCCTCCTTCACTGGGCCACCTTTTACTAGTGGGTGGTGTCATTATGCTTTCAGTGTTTGCATGTTCCTCTTGCCTTTAGAGGTCATGACCTCCTTGTTGGCAGCATACTTAGGTAGGGCCACGGCCATGTTTTCAGCCCTTTGTCCCCAGTGTCTGAAGAGCTTCTGGCCCAGCCATGTTTGATTCAGAGGAGGACGTGCTCCAAGGTGGCCTCAGGCCTTAGCTATATTCTTGGCTACAAGCTTGATAGCGGGACCCTCGCTTTGAAGGGGTTGCTGGTGCTTGCCCAAATTCATACGGCAGTACTTCCTGCTTCATGTGGCTGTTAGCACTTGGGCATCTACACCACCAGTAAGAACCTCTGGGAGGAAAAGAAGTAAAGGGCCCCAAACTCCTAACATAATAATTGAAGCAATCTATAAATTCAAAGCAGCGTTTCAGTTGTTATCAGTTTTCTATACCGCCAGAGCAAATTACGACGAGCTTAGTGGGTTCAAACCATACGCGTCTGTGGTCGCACAGCTCTGCAGGTCCACGGCGGGGCTCGGCATGGGTCAGCTGAGTCTCTGCTTAGGCTCTCACCAGGCTGGAGTCAAGCTGTTGGCAGAGTTGCTGTCCTCTAAGGAGGCTCTGGGGACGAATCTGCTTCCAAGCTCCTTCAGATTGTTGGCAGAATTCAGCTTCACACAATTGGAGCGCTGAGATCCCTGTTCCTGTGCTGCCTGCCGCCCAGCAGTTCTCAGCTTCTAGAGGCTGCCTGTATTCCTGGCCTCGTGGCCCCTGCCTCCATCTGCAAAGCAACAATGGCAGGTAGAATCCTCCTCGTACTTCTAGTCTCCGGGCCCTCCCTCTGCCTCACATTGCCCCAGCTGCATCTCTCTGCCTGCCTCTTCTTTTTTTAAAAGGCTCGGGTGATTAAATTGAGCCCACCTGCATGACCCTGGATACTCGCCCTATTGAAGTTCGGCTGGTCAGTAACTTATTTCCATCTGCAAAGTCCCTTCACAGCAGCAGTAGCTAGAGCAGCGTACGGCTGAAGGACCAGGAGACGGAAAACTCGGACATCTTTACAATGATCCCTGCCACTGAATGCATCCATTTTTCAGTTACAACTCTCCACACCTCTCACACCCTCAGTTCTGGCTAAATTTTCACTTTTGTCCTGAATGTCCAGGCATCAGAGTTTACTCACTAAAACCTCTCTGCCCGAAGATCAGCCACTCTCTGGCACGATCTAACTGTGCATCATTGGGCAAGTTCCTGAACCTCTCTGAGCCTCACTGTCCTCATAGATAATAGAATTTGCTGCTCTACAGTACTGTTCCAAGCATTAAAGAAAATTTATCAGATTTTGTAAACTGTCAAATGAAATGCAAATGTTCATTGTATTACCTTATGTTCTAAATATAAATATTTTTAAAAATAGAATGAAATGTTCTTAAAAAGTGACAGAAGAAAGCTAAGAACAGTAACTGAGTGTTAATTCTAAACAGGTCTATACGTTGTTTTGATGTAGTGCTTTTTAAACCTGGTTGGAACTAAAGTCAGAAAATGTGGGCTGGCGTCCGCTCATTAGCTGGATGACCTTGGTCACCTCGTTTAGTTTCTCCAGGCCTTTTGTTCTTATCTATGAAATTAATGTGTTTAACAAAAGGACCTCCAGTGTCCCATTCGGCTCTGAAATTCTATGCTTCTATTTGGTGCTCGTTCTTCAAGATGCACTAAGAATCAGACTTGCAAAACCCATCTATGTGTAGCCAGCGCTTCCCAAGATGACTGCAAAATGCCCAAGACAAGCTCGTAACACTGGGGCTGGGAATGTCTTCCAGGACAACCTGAAATATGTCTGTGGGTCCGACAGGCTTCAGTCCTCTGTCAGGATAATCAAGCATTTCTTCACCCAGTTCCAAAATATTTGGCTAATGAACAGTTTCAGTCTGAAAAAAAATTTCCATTATTTAATTGGCTGGATGTTATTGTTTCAGAAAAATACTAAATATGTTGCATTAGTAATAAAAAATTATCCTTGAATTCTGTTTCTAAAAGAAAAATCAAACATGAATGTAAAATCTAATTGCTTATTTGTTAACTTCTGGATTTGAAATATCCTCCAATATTTCAAAATTTGTACATTAAGTAATTGTAAAATTTGCCTTTTCTCTCCCTAAGAATTCTGTTTTTATTTCAAACAAACCACGAAGATTAAGCTAGTGTCTAGTCATGTCTTGAGAGTCACTAATGAATGCATTCGATTTGCTCAGACTTAGTGTGTTGCATATCTCGGATCTGGAATAAAGACTATTTTCATAAATTTTAGTCTTGAACTTTAAAAGGAAACATTTTTCTCAAACTCCCTTTTGGTGGGTTTTACAACAATAGGATACTCATTTCTATTACAGCGTCGGTGCAGGATTTTAGGAGAATTGTGAATTTTTGAGTCTCTTTTTGATAGGCAGCTTGGGGGCCCCACGTCCTGCAGGGCCAGGCAAGAAGCAGGAAAATGACAGGGTCGGCTGAGTGTGAGCACAAGTCCTTGTCATGTTTGAGTTAGTGCTTTTTAAGGGGAAAAAAATGAGTTACTTTGACCACACTGTGGTGGTCAACCAGGCTTCCTTTAAAGAAAATGATTCTCTTTGCCATGGTAATCTGCTAGGTTGTTGTAGCTGGCTGCAATTGAAGTTTCACAAGATGAATGTGGCATGCAGGGTGTTTACCTTTAATCAGTTGCATGTGTGTGATGGTTTCAGGTCCACGACTCCGGAGTGGGGTTTGAATGGAAATGTCAGACAGCCTGACGCGCTGAGCAAGGCAGAGTGAGGTGGGTTTGCACACTCCACTTAGAGTTTCTTAGCCAGAAATTGGCAGTTTTAATCTGGGGGGTTAGACACAGCAGAGACAAGAAAAGAAGACAAGAAGGAAGTTGGGGCTGTAAAAACTGAGAAGGAAAAGAATGCAAAAGTAGCAAAATAATAGCAGACCTTGAATTTGTTCTTGGAGTTGCAAGAAAAAAAGAAGAGGAGAAAAAAGGTGCATAAGATAAGACTTTCCTTGATTCATTTATTATTCATTCAACAAATCAAGTACCTGCTTTGTGCTCAGTACTCAGTACTCAGTGCTCAGTACTGCGCTAGTTGGTGCGATAAACAGTGAACAAGACACACCCTCCCTGACCTTGAGGAGCTTACAGTCTACTGGGAAGGCCAGTCTCAAAGTTGCATTCAAGGACTACTTACGTGCCCAGCCTTGCTTAGAAAGAGAGAAACTCAGCTGACTAGGCGGGTCCCAGTCTGCCCAGAATGTATTCATATGAGCAGTGAGTGGTCCTGCCCCGAGCAGAAGGTACTGCCTCTCCGGGGCCCCCAGCTGCAGAAGCTTGGAAGTTTGGAAGACTGTTGGCAAGCCACAGTTCAGGGATATTTCTGCCAGGCAGACTTGTTTGTGTTGGATAAGAACAATGATAGAATGCCATATATATTATCCTTAAGTGGAATTGGAATACTTTTGTAGGATAGTCAAAGTATGTAGTCCCCAGATGTAAGAAGGGGTGAGAGCAAAGGAGGACAAAATGGGGAAGCAAGCTTTGGTGATTTTCTTTCTGTCCCTCTCTGGTACTCTCCAAACACTACCCTTCAGATGCCTCTCCTGAGTGCCACATGGTGCCACCCTCGTGAATCATTCACCCTTCCCACAAGGCCAGCTTATGGGTCCTGTATCTCAGTTCCAGAGCCTGCTAAGCAACTGGAAGCATCAAACAAGCTAATTCAGTCTGAACTGTCACTAGCAGATACCAGGCTGGGAGTGAGCCCTCCGTTTGCCGGTCAACTGTTGATCCTCTGTGGCTCAAACGAGGTAGTAATGGGGGATTTCAGACGCGCAGCCAGGGCCGGGGAAAGGGCAGGGGCTGTGGGCTCTCCTTGACTCTTTGCTTATTCTAAAAAGGCGTAAGTCAACCGGGGCAGGCTCTGACGTGTCTGTGACCAACAGGAGAGAAGGTGGAAGCATCTGGGGGTGGTTCTGGCAAAGCTTCTCATTCTCCACACATGAAAAATCGCTACTCAACGCTTTCGAGTAGAAATTCTAACGGCTTAGAACCAAATTCTGTCTTGAATTAAAACATGTTTTTCATTCTAAAACTGGGTGAGTGCACCTCATATGTAATCGTTTTTGTCAGACCCTCCCTCATCAACAAGTGTGGCGTTCTAGACAAATCCCTGGTTGATAAGTGCTGTGAGCTCGAGACCCATCCCTCATCCCTTTTCTCTCACTGTTCTGCCTGTGGCCTTCCAGAGAACCATCGACCAGGCGAATCTTCTGCAGCCCTGGCCCTGGGCTCCCGAAGACGGGCTCAAAGGAGGATGGCTAGAAAAATCCCAAGGGTATTCTTCTAAAATCTCATTGTTTAGGAAATAAAGTTTTGCTTATTTATTGTTTTCCTTTTTTAGTTTCTTTTGCAAATGTAAAGATAGGAAATTGAAATTTGAAATACTAAGCATTTATGTTTATAAATATATTTATCTACATGTATATGTTAAATTTAATATGTTTAAAGATTATTCTAACTGCCGTTTTGGGGTATTTTCCCATTGCCAAGGTCCTTCATATACATTTTCTCATCTGAGCTTCAGAGCAGCCCTAGGGGGCGCTTTACTGTCTTTTCTTCCCCCTCAGGAGGGAGGAAGAAAAGGCCCACATACCTGCTCCCTGGCTTGTGCTGGTCACTTTCATAAATATTCTACTCATGTGTATATTCATACATGTATTATTTCACATAATCCTTACAACAGCACGGTGCAGTAGGTATTATTTACATGTTTATGTCTTTGCACGTGAGCCTCACCAAGCCTTTAAAGAGAGAAACCAGGACATGCAGGAGGTTCCTTGGAGCTCACAGCCCTGTGCTGCTGCTTCTGGCCCTCCCCGCCCGCGGAGGACTGGCACTGTTTGTTCTGGCCCTGGTGGCTGTTGCCTCTCCAAACACCACTAACTTCTGTCTGCAGAAACGGCTGGCTTGGTTCCCAGGCGTGTCCACAGAGGCCTCAGCCTGCTTGGGAGGTATACTGGGCCTGTGTGGCAGGTTCTCTTACTTACTAAGGAGTTGGGTGGAGCTTCACCTGCAGCGCCTCTGACATGCTGTGTGGGGACCTGGAAAGAGGCAGGTCGACGCCTCGCTTACCAAAGGCAGACATTTTGCTGCTTCCACCCATGTGATGTCAATTATTGCTTATTGCCCAGCCATCACCTCAGGCGCATTCCTCTAAAGTCACTTCACTCTGCCGCAGCACCTGGGAGGCACAGGCCTGAGAACTGCGAATTCCTGAGTCATTCCTTTATGTCACTCTGCCTGCTTCATTCCACTCAGTAAAATGTAGATTTTTGTCCCCCTACCACACACAGACACATTTCCTTCTTCCCAATAGTTTTTTTAGACCAGATATGTTGGCTCCAGTCTGGTAGAAGGCAGGGGATGTAAGGAGGAGAAAAATCAATGCCGGCCCCTGGCTATCATTTAAACAAAATAGAATCAACTTCTGTGGACGTCTGCTATTCTCAGGCTAAATTATGGGTTAAAAGACTTGAAATTGAAGAAAGTACATTACAAAATCTCTTTTATGAGCAATACTTCTGTGATTCTGATATTTTAAAAACATATACAATCCCTTATTTCTTGTCTCATCATCTAAAATTAGGAGCAGCCTAGGCTTACTAAAAAATTCCAAAGACTCATCTGAATTAAAATGCAGTAACATATTCCAAAGCCTGAACAAATAAAGCCATTTTGCAATAATTTTGACTATTTTAAAACAAACTCTTGCAAACACTGTCAACTCTAGTCTTCACTGAACATTTCAACATGGCGCCCAGAGGGAGCTCTCAAACCTGACAACCATGTCCTATTTGTCAGGAACAAGAAGGAGGGGTTTTAAAGAAAACAAGTTCTCCCTCTTCAGATGTAGAAATAATAATAAAAATGACTCTACGGTCCAAAGGGTTGGCTGGGAGACACATCCAAGAACAAGCAGTGTGAGGACCTAATAGGCTGTGACAGCTCAGATACCGAAGTTATCTCCCCACAGCTGGGGTGGCCTCATTACCCACTTCTGGTTTAGTTTTGCTGCAGCAGCCATGAGTGATGAGGCCACCCTCATCTCACAGAGATGAAGACCATATTCTCCATTGCTGTGACATGTTCTTTCTGTGTAACCTCTTATGACATAGGTTTCATTTCCCAACCATGCATGCGCATCTCTCTCTCTCTCTCTCACACACACACACACACACACACACACACACACAGAGCAGAAGAAAGAACTGCCTGTCTTTAAGGGACGTTCACAGATGAATGTGGCACTACTGACATGTTGAAAGAGAACTCTTTCCCCAACACTCTAGGTACTTGAGTGACTTTCAAAAACACCAACTCCCCTTTCTCCGTCAATATGATTTTCATACCGATTTAGCTCCTTATGCCAAAGCATTTAGAACTGGCAGCGGCACATACTAAAAACCAAAACGTGCCACCCTTTGTCTGTGAAGTAGGAAGCAAGCAGACTCCTTGTCTGTGAAGTTCCAATGTATTGAGTCACCTCGGTCCCAAGAGCCAGTGGCATCAGAAAGCTGACAAAATGCACATTCTCAGGTCAGTTCTGTTCTAGAGCAGGACTCCTGGTGGGGGACCCTGGTGACACGAAGAGTACGTAAGTCTTGGCCCTGCTCAAGTCAACCAATCCTTCCATATTGTGCTTTCTCTTTTTGGTTTTAAATTATTTATTAAAAGACACAACGCCTGTGAGGGCAACCTCATCAAGATGGAGAACGTGGATTCAGTGACTTGTTCATAAAATCTGCAACTCAAATGAAAACTATGGAGAAACTTCAAACAGTGACAGAAGAGAAGCAACTCAGAAGTGAGGTGTTGCACTTTCCGATTTCAGTTCAGAAGAAGAGAAGACTTGTAAATATTTTGGTTTTATTCTCTAAATGTTTTTTTCCCCCCTTTAAAGGTAAAATGCTTTTAGAAACTGCCAACTTGGCTTTCCTCATAAAAACCCAGGGAACCTGCTTAGAGTTGGTTTTGTCCTTCCTTTAGGAGGTGCGTGCGGGTTGGTTGGGAGGTGAAGGGCTAGCCGCTCTCTTCTTCTCTGCTTTGATGGATTCCTCCCCTCATAAACCATAGCCCAGCTCATAATTATAATGCAAAACAGCATCCCCACAGCCTGCTTGGTGCATTTCAAATCTGAAATTCCTTGAAGTTCTAAGGATTTTTAAATATTGATATTCATTAATTGCATGGCTTTTTGTGACACAAATGCACATTACATACTTTCATGTGCTGGAAACAGCTAAAAATGCCATGTCACAAATGTTTACATGACTGTTATGGAAAATGGTATCATGCTAATATATGTCTGCTTCTTAAATTCTGTTAGCAGTTGTAAGACAGTCAGATCCCACCCGTGGGATCTTGTGCCCTCATGAAACACAATTACAATGAGAATATCTCATTATCTCATTGGCTTTAGCTTACTGCTCTGTTACCATGGTTTCAAATACACAGAGGAGTCTGAGACCAAGAGTACTGCTAACAAAGAACATATCCTTGTACAATGACATCAGATCATGTTAGACAGAATAGACTTAATTAAATACCCCCTGATGGAGGCCAAAATACAGAAGTTGGGTCTACTTTTAAAAAGGAAGCCAGCCATTTAAAAGCATTATACTTAGTTTACTTGGGAATTTTGTATTTCTTTCTATCAGCAACTACAGTAATAAAAACAAACAACTCAGATTCCATTTAATATTCCCTGCTAATGATGAGAAGTTAAGGAAATTAGGAGGAAAAAGATAACCGTCAGAAAAGAATGATGTGGAATGTGATTTTCTTCGGAGTGTCTGGCTACCGAGCGAACCAACACTCAGACTCAGCAATTGGAACAGTTCTGAGGGTGTAAACTGCTGGCCCCTCTGCTTGTAATGTGTCTGCGGAGTTCAGAGCATGCATTCTGGCCTTCCCAAATGAGATCCAGTTCTGCCAGGTACACTTATGGCATCTCACTCTCTTTCCTGACACGTCGAGTGACTGACTTCGCACAACTAGAATTATACTATTTTTCATGACAAGAGACATTTATTGGAAGAGAAATCACAACTTTGGACTCTCGATTTCCGACCACCTTGCAGCTTGCCCCAGTTTCGCAGATTTCCACCCCTGGCTTACTCTGCACTGAGGAAAGTGTCTCATGGCTTCAGCCAATATGGCTTTTGTTTAAGCAAATCTTTAAAATGCACGTCAGTAGGAGAAATCATGTAGGCCTCAGAGTTAGCCTAGTGTATAACCATTTTCTCCAAATGACCTGAAAAATGGCTTGCGTTTCTCTATGTTGTGAAATTAACTTCCCTGTAATAGAAATCTCCCTTGTCAACGTGAAGCTTATCCCTCTCCCCCGTCACACACACACACACACACACACACGCACACACTCACACACGAATCATAGCAGTAAAAAACATTTAAATCACTTATAGGCCCTGGAGACTATCCGGTCACATAATGTGACAATAATGACATCCCCAGTGGTGTTAATTGATTTTGTCCTGGTGGAGGGTAATTTGGCTTCCACAGTGACTGCCAGATCATGGACTTAGTGATTGGTCTGCCTAGGTAGTATTACCATTAATGAACAGAAAACACACTTTTCTCCTTAAAAGATACTGGTAATTATGTGGAAGGGAAGATGGAAAGCCATCAGTTCTTAATCGTTTAAGGAGAGTTAATTCCAAGGTGTTTGCATTCAAAGGGGATATATGGTAAAAGACTGCGAATTGGCAATTCAGAGTCTCACTCCATAAAACCCAGCTGCTTTTGTGCTACCTTAGGAAGATCTGGGGAAAAGTCAAATGATTTGTAAAGTGTGCTTTCACAGAAAAAAATCACAATTGGCAGCCGCATGTGCTGTGTGATTAAAAGTGCTCCATCATCTGTCAAGCTGGCTTACTTTATTGGTCTGCATTCCTTTCTTTATGGCTTCTAATTGGTGTGATTTAAAAAATATTTTTAAAATGAAAAACACATCTCATTCTAAATTGTGGGAGCAGAATAAGATATTCAGATAATTCTGGTTTTCAGAAGAGCTCAAGAGATTTGGGAGTCATTCATGCAAAAATCGAATAATTGAGGTTATGTAACTAGAAATGTTGCTACCCATATCAGTGAAGGGCACCACTGTTCTCCATGTCGCCAAGCTTGAAAACTTTGGAGGCATCTCACTTAATTTCTCACCCCTTGAGTTCACCCAGCCACGGAGCGCTTTCCGTCCTACAGCCCTGTGCTGTTCTGCCTGCAGCACCAGCTCTGCCACAGCAATCCTTCATGCTTGGTATCCATTCTGATGGGTCAACATCTGTGCACATTAGTTGTTAAAGATTTTGTATATCATCCCTGCATCCTACCACTTACATATCTTTTGAATCTGCCTCTTTATCTCTATTGACATGCTACCGCCCTAGCTCGGATTTTAGTTATCTTTAACCTAGACTCAAATAACAGACTTTTTTGGGGCGATTATTAGCTAATAATTCTTTTCTTTTTTTCTAGCAATAGACTGTCAACTGGTCTTTTTTATTCCAGTCTCCTCCTACTCTAATCCATACTTTACACTCTAACCACGGTTACTTTTTATGTTTGTATAAACTATGTTTTTAAAAATAGAAGTATAGAGTACTCATGAAAAAATACACAAATCCTAAATCTACAGCTGCATTGTTTTAGAACAGGTTCCTTAGAAGCAGAACCTGAGATGGGGATTTTTATGCATGTAATTTATCGTGATTCAACTGAAATCTATGAGAGAACACGTGAAGCAGGAGAGGTGGGAGAAGCAGTTGTAAAGAACTGGGAAGGGTCTGAGATTTTACCTTACTTTCAAGCTAGCAAATTAGCCTGCCTCCATTTCACGGAGCCTGGCAGACTCTTGGGTCAGAGATAAAGGGTTTTACTTTGGACGGCAATAGCAGCAGCCAGAGCATCAGCGTTTGTACTGGTTCCCTGAGTCGTAATTCCCATAAGATGATACAGAGAAGGCCAGGTAATGCCACACAAGTAGCAGGTTGTTACAGGATAGAAACCCGACCTTGGGGAACCTGAATCTTTTACAATGGGCAGTAACCTGTCTGAACTTTGCCCTGGAAGCAGATATTATCTTTGTTATACTGGACAGTAAACAGACCTACCCTTTGCTTCACGGGAGACACTATTTTTATCTTCCAAGGTTGATGTCACTCTATAGACATCCTTGTAAGATCACGCAGAACAAAGGCAGTCAGTATGGAAATGTGAAAGACCCCTGGGGAATCGTCTCCCAACAGAAGGAGGCAGGTTCAGCTAAAGCCTAGCCTCACTGTGATCCCATGGGAAGATCTGGTGTATTAATGTCCCCTCAGGCAAGGGGGCTGGGTTTTTTTGCACTTCCATATCACTAAACCACTGGCTCTGGATCTCCTGATAGGAAGGCACAACCTTAGGAGTATTTCCAAGGGCAACCACTTCCTTTGGCCTAGGCTAATTCTCAGAACGAGAGTGCAGCTGTGAGCTGCTAGTGGCCACCACTTACAACAGCTGAGAAAAGAATAATATTGAGTAAAGGGCATCTGTGTGGGGCACCAACAGTGTTTACTACGTTGATTAATTATTACAAGGAGACTGTACTCAGGTAATCACAACCCAGGATAAGACATGGAGCATTACAACCCCCAGACGTCCCTTTCTGTGCCTCCCCGTGGTTATTATCCAATCATGCTCCCCTAAATATAACCACTGTCTCGACTTCTAGCACCACGGATTGATGTCTGTTGTTGAACTTTATACAGATGAAATCAAACAATGTGCACTCCTTTATGTCTGGTGTTTTTCACTCAACATTATTTTTGTGAGATTCGCCCATATTGATGTGTGTAGATGCAGTTCATTCATTTTCATTGCTACGTAGTATTTCATTTTGTAGATATACCACAATTTATTTATCTTTTCTTCTGTTAATAAGCATTTTGTTCATTTTGAGTTTTGTCTATTATGACTAAAATTTTGTAATATTCTTGTACATGACTTTTATGTTCAGATTTCTGTTGAATATATATTTTAGAGTGAATTTGGTGATTCACAAGATATGTGTATGTTCAGCTTCAGTTCCTGCTGCCAACCACTCTTCCAAAGGGGTTGTCCTAATTTGTGTTCCGACCAGCAGTCCGGGGAAGTTTCATATACTCCATAACTTTACCAACCCTTGATCTTTGTCAATCTTTTATATTTTAGCCATTTTGGTGGATATATAGTTGTTTCTCATTGTGGTTTTAATTTTTATTTCTCTGATGACTCACAAGGCTGAGAACTTTTTTTCCATTTGTATATCTTTTTTGGACCTGCTCATTTCAAGTCTTTAGCTCATTTTTCTGTATTCTTCTTATTTGTCAGAGTTTATTATATATTCTAGATGTAAGTTCTTTATCAATTATACATATGCAAGAAAATGCCTTGCCCACTCCATAGGTGTCCTTTCACACTCTCAGTGATCTCACTTGTTGAACAAAAGTTCTCAATTTTAATGTTATCCAATTTATTAGTCTTTTTAAAATGGTTAGTGCTTTTAGTGTCCCATTGAAGAAGTCTTGTCCAGTCCAGACCATAAAGATAATTCTTTTGTGTTCTCATCTCTGAAAGTTTCATTGTTTTTCATTTCACATTTAGATCTACAATTCTTTGGGAATTGCTATTTGAGTCTGATATGATGGAGAACTCAAGATTCATTTTTTTTCTACATGATTACCAATTGGCCCAGTTCCCTTTTTGAAAAGACCATCCTTTCCCTACTTCACTGATTGTCACCTTCATTGTAAGTCAAGTGACCATAAGCACACGGTCAGCATCCAGACACTGTGTTTTATTCTATGTGTCTGTTCATCCTGCCTTCACATGTCTGGCCAATTTCACATACTCTTAATTTGTGTAGCTTTATGATATCTTGATGTTTAGTAATGTAAGGATTCCAACTTTTGTCAAGGTTATTTTGACTATTCTTTGCCCTTTGCGTTATCAAATAAAATTTAAAACTAACTTGTCAATTTCCAACAACAAAACGTGCTAGTTAATTGACCCTTCTGTCATTATAAAAAGCTCCTTTTTGTCTTTAGAAATTATCCTCCCATTTATCTTATATTAATATAGCTACACTTGATTAGAATTTGTCAATGTATTGGTCAGGGCTCTCCAGAGAAGATGCCATGAGATGTCCCAGCTCAATCAATGTGGCAGAAAAAAAGGGGCAAATTCTTCCCTACTCTACCTTCTATTTTGCTCAGACCCTCAATGGATGGGATGGAGTCCACTCACACTAGGGAGGGCAATCTAGTTCACCAAGTTCACCACTTCAAGTGCTCATCTCATCCAGAAACATCTTCACACACATACCTAGAAATAATGTTTAACCTGGCCACCCTGTGGGCCAATGAAGTTGACATATGAAATTAAACATCACACCTGGTATCGAGTTTTTCTCTCTTTCTTTGTTCTTCTACTTAACATCTGTCATTTATAATTTACATATAGTTACATTTTTATCCAGTCTGAAAAATTTGTCTTTTAATTGGACTGTTTGGTACATTTACATGTGATATAACTACTGATATAGTTGTATTTAAACCCACCATCTCCCTATTTGTTTTCTATATGTCTTGTTTATTCCTGTTCCTTTTTCTCTCCTTTTTTGTTGTTTTATTGTTAATCCAGTATTTCTGTTATTCAGTTTCTTCCTCATTGATTAGTTCTTTGTTTATACATTCTTTTACTATTGTTTGAGTGGTTATCTTAAAATTACAACATGTATGCTCAACTTACAAACTTCAGTACAAATCAGTATTTTTACATTTCCTGGAAAATGAAAGGAACTTAGAACACTTTAACTCCATTAACCCATCCCATCTTTTGTGCTTCCATATGGTATCCTATTCTTTTTTCTGAAGAGCTTTCCTATTGTCTAAAGAACTTCTTTTGTATATTTCTTTTAACATCGGATGTGGTGGTGACAAATGATCTCAATTTTTGTTTCTGTTTTTTATTTCACCTTATTTTTTTTCAGAAATGTTTATGGAGGTATATTTACATGCAATAAAATTCACCAGTTTTAAGTGTATAATTTAATGAGCTTTGACAGAAATATGCATTTGTGTAACCACCACCATGATCACAATATAAAGCATTTCCATTTCTCTTGTGCCTTTTTGCAGTCAATCCTCTCCCCACAACCCCACTCCCTAGCAACCATTGATGAGCTTTCTGTCCATTAAGTTTGCCTTTTCTAGGATTTCATGTATATGGAATCACATAATATACAGTCTTTAGTGTCTGGCTTCTTTCACTTGGCATAATACTTCTGAGAGACATCCATGTTGTTATACGTATCAATAGTTTGCTCCTTTTTATGTTATTATGTATCAGTGGTTTTAAAAAAAATTGTGCTATGTGCATCACTAGTTCATTTATTTTTATTGTTTAATTTACTGTGATTTATTTATCCATTCACCAGTTGTGGGCATTTGGGTTGTTTCTGGTTTTGGGCTGTTATGAATAGAACTGCTATGAAAGTTTTTTTTTTTAATGGACATATGCTTTCATTTCTCTTGGGTCAAAAACATGGGAGTGTGATTGCTGAGTTCTATGGTAAGTGCCGTGTTTAACTTTCTAAGGAACTGCCAATCTGCTCCAAAATAGCTGTACGACTTTGCTATCCTGCTACCAGTGTATAGTATTCTGGTTATTTTACATCCTTGCTAACACTTGGCATTCTCAGTCTTTTAAATTTTAACCATTCTAGTGAGTATGTAGTGGCATCTCGTTGTGATTTTAAATTCATTTGCCTGATGACTAATGATGCTGAGAATCTTTTCATGTGTCATTTGTATATCTTCTTGGTTAAAGTATCTGTTCAAGTCGTTTGCCCATTTTAAAAAATTGGATTGTCTCTCTTGTTACTATTACACTGTAAGAGTTTTGTCTTAATGTATTCTGGATATAAATTCTTTATCAGCGATAAGTTTCGCAAATATATTTTCCTAGTCTGCACTGCCTTTGCACTTTTTAAAAAAAGTCTTTATTTTGTATTGCAGTAACATTGGATTGTAACATTATATAGCTTTCAGATGTACACGATATAATTTATGATTATTATATTTATAATTTAATAATTATATTTATAATTATATTAATATATTATAAATGTATTAAAATACATTTATAATTATATTTATAATTTATAATGAAATAATATATTTCGAATTCTGTGTAGATTACATCGTGTTCGCCACCCAAAAACTATTTACAGTCTATCACCGCACATGTGAGCCTAATCTCCTCTTTTGCCTTCCCCTCTCCCCACTTCCCCTCTAGTAACCACCAATCCAATCTCTGTTGCTATGTGTTTGTTTGTCATCGTTTTTATCTTCTACTTATGAGTGAGATCATATGGTATTTGACTTTCTCCCTCTTTTTCACTTAGCATGATACCCTCAAGGTCCATCCATGTTGTCACAAATGGCCAATTTCATCATTTCTATGGCTGAGTAGTATTCCATTATGTATATATACCACATCTTTATCCTTTTGTCCCTTGTTAGGCACCTAGGTTGCTTCTAAGTCTTGGCTATTATGAATAATGCTGTGATGAACATAGGGGTGCATTTATCTTTATGAATTTGTGTTTTCAAGTTCTTTGGATAAATACCCAGCAGTGGAATACCTGGATCATATGGTAGATCTATTCTTAATTTTCTGGGGATACTCCATACTGCTTTCCATAGTGGCTGTACAAGTTTGCACTCCCACCAGCAGTGTACGAGGGTTCCGTTCTCTCCGCATCCTCTCCAACACTTGTTTCCTGTCTTGTTAATTATAGCCATTCTGACCAGAGTAAGGTGATATCTCATTGTAGTTTTGATTTGCATTTCCCTATTAGCCAATGATGTTGAACATCTTTTCATGTGCCTGTTGGCCATCTGTATATCTTCTTTGGAGAAATCTCTGTTCAGATCTTCTGCCCATTGTTTAATTGGGTTGTTGGGGTTTTTTTTGTTGTTGAGACATATGAGTTCTTTGCATATTTTGGATATTAACCCCTTATCTGATATATGGTTTGGAAATATCTTCTCCCAATTGTTAGATTGCCTTTTCATTTTGTTGATGGTTTCCTTTGCTGTGCAGAAGCTTTTTAGTTTGATGTAGTCCCATTTGTTCATTTTTTCTTTTGTTTCCCTTGCCCAGTCAGACATGGGACTTGAAAATATGCTGCTAAGACCGATGTCAAAGAGGGTACTGCCTATGTTTTCTTCTAGAAATTTTATGGTTTTGAGTCTTACGTTCAAGTCTTTAATCCATTTTGAGTTGATTTCTGTGCATGGTGTAAGGGAATGGTCTACTTTCATTCTTTTGCATGTGGCTGTCCAGTTTTCCCAACACCATTTATTAAAGAGACTCTCCTTTCTCCATTGTATGCTCTTGGCTCCCTTGTCGAATATTAGCTGTCCATAAATCTGTGGGTTTATTTCTGGGCTCTTGATTCTGTTCCATTGATCTGTGTGTCTGTTTTTGTACCAGTACCATGCTGTTTTGGTTACTATAGCTTTGTAGTATATTTTGAAATCAGGGAGTGTGATACCTCCAGATTTGTTCTTTTTCTCAGGATTCCTTGGCTATTCGGGGTCTTTTCTTATTCCATATAAATTTTAGGATTCTTTGTTCTATTTCTGTGAAAAATGTTGTTGGAACTTTGATAGAGATTACATTGAATCTGTAGATTGCTTTAGGAAATATGGACATTTTAATGATGTTAATTCTTCCAGTCCAAGAGCATGGAATATCTTCCCATTTCTTTGTGTCTTCTTCGATTTCTTTCAACAATGTTTTATAGTTTTTGGCGTACAGATCTTTCACCTCTTTGGTTAAGTTTATTCCTATGTATTTTATTCTTTCTGTTGCAATTGTAAATGGGATTGTATTCTTAATTTCTCTTTCTGCTACTTCGTTGTTAGTGTATAGAAACATAACTGATTTTTGTATGTTGATTTTGTATCCTGCAACTTGACTGTATTCATTTATCATTTCTAAATGTTTTTTAGTGGCTTCTTTAGGGTTTTCTAGATATAAAATCATGTCATCTGCAAAGAGTGACAGTTTCACTTCTTCTTTTCCAATGTGGATCCCTTTTATTTCTTTTTCTTGCCTGATTGTTCTGGCTAGGACTTCCAATACTATGTTAAACAGGAGTGGTGAAAGTGGACATCCTTGTCTGGTTCCTGTTCTTAGAGGGATAGCTTTCAGTTTTTCTCCATTGAGAATGAGATTTGCTGTGGGTTTGTCATATATGGCCTTTATTTTGTTGAGGTATTTTCATTCTATACCCATTTATTTAGAGTTTTTATTATAAATGGATGCTGTATCTTGTCAAATGCTTTCTCTACATCTATTGAGATGATCATGTGATTTTTATTCTTCATGTTGTTAATGTGGTGTATCACATTGATAGATTTGCAGATGTTGCATCCCTGGAATAAAACCCACTTGATCATGATGTATGATGTTTTTAGCGTATTGTTGTATTCAATTTGCTAGTATTTTGTTGAGGATTTTTGCATTGATGTTCATCAGTGATGTTGGCCTGTAATTTTCTTTTTTTGTGTTGTCCTTATCTGGTTTTGGTATCAGGATAGTGTTGGCTTCGTAGAATGAGTTAGGAAGCCTCCCCTCCTCTTCGATTTTTTGGAAGAGTTTGCGAAGGATAGGCATTAAATCTTCTTTGAATGTTTGGTAGAATTCACCAGGGAAGGCATCTAGTCCTGGACTTTTATTTTTTGGAAGGTTTTGATTGCTGTTTTGATCTCCTTACTGGTGACTGGTCTATTCAAATTCTCTATGTCTTCTTGGTCCAGTTTTGGAAGGTTGTATCTTTCTAAGAACTTATCCATTTCTTCTAGATTGTCCAATTTGTTGGCGTATAACTTTTCATAGTTTTCTCTTATAATCTTTTGAATTTTCAGAGGTATCTGTTGTAATTTCTCCTCTTTCATTTCTGATTTTATTTATTTGAACCTTCTCTCTGTTTTTTCTTGGTGAGTCTAGCTAAGGGTTTGTCAATTTTGTTTATCTTTTCAAAGAACCAGCTCTTGGTTTCATTATTTTTTTCTATTGTCTTTTTAGTCTCTATTTCATTTATTTCTGCTTGGATTTTTATTATTTCCTTCCTTCTTCTGATTTTGGGCTTTGTTTGTTCTTCTTTTTCCATTTCCTTTAGGTGTGCTGTTAGATTGTTTATTTGGGATTTTTCTTGCTTGTTGAGATAGGACTGAATTGCTATAAATTTCTGTCTTAGAACCACTTTTTCTGTGTGCCATAGATTTTAGCATATTGTATTTTCATTTTCATTTGTGTCCAGGAATGTTTTGAATTCTCCTTTGATTTCTTCATTGTCCCAATTGTTGTTCAGTAGCATTTTGTTTAATCTCCACATTTTTGTGGCTTTTCTGAGTTTCTTCCTGTATTGATTTCTAGTTTCATACCTTTGCGGTCAGAAAAGATGCATGGTATTATTTCATTCTTCTTCAATTTGTTGAGACTTGTTTTGTGGCCTAATATGTGATCAATCCTGGAGAATGTCCCATGGGCATTTGAAAAGAATGTGTTTTCTGTGGTTTTTGCATGGAATGTTCTATATATATCTACTAAGTCCATCTGGTCTAATGTGTCCTTTAAGGCCAGTGTTTCCTTATTGATCTTCTGTTTGGACGGTCTATCCACTGGTGTAATTGAAGTGTTTAAGTCCCCTACTATTATTGTGTTACTGTCTATTTTGCCTTTTATGTCTGCTAATAATTGCTTTATGTATTTAGGTGCTCCTATGTTGGGTGCATAGATATTTACAAGTGTTATATCCTCTTGTTGGATTGTCCCCTTTATCATTATGTAGTGTCCTTCTTTGTCTCTTGTTACAGTTTTTGTTTTAAAGCCTATTTTGTCTGATATAGGTATTGCTACCCCTACTTTCTTTTCTTTGCCGTTTGCATGGAGTATGTTTTTCCATCCTTTCACTTTCAGTTTGTGAGTCTCTTTAGGTCTGAAGTATATCTCTTGTATGCAGCATATATATGGGTCTTGGTTTTTTTATCCAATTGGCCACCCTATGCCTTTTGATTGGAACATTTAGTCCATTGACATTTAAAGGAGCTATTGATAAACATGTATTTATTGCCATTTTGTTACTTTATTTTTCTGGGTGTTTTAGTAGTTCTTCTCTTTTCCTTTCTTTTTCTCTTGCTCTCTTCTCTTGTGGTTTGTTGGCTTTCTTTAATAATATGTTTGATTTTTTCATCTTACTTATTTGCTTACTTATTATAGGTTTCTGGTTTGTGATTACCATGAGGTTCCTATATAATATTCTATGTATATAACAGTCTATATTGAGTTGATAGACACTTTAGCTTGACCTCTTTAAAAGCTCTACTTTTTCTCTCCCCTCCTCCCACATTTTATGCATTTAATCTCTTGTTTTGTGTGTGTCTATCCATTACCCTCTTATCATTGAAATAGGTAATTTTAGTACTTTTGTCTTTTAACCTTCATATTATCTTCATAGGTGGTTGATCTGCTACCTTTACTATATTTTTACCTTTACCAGTGATTTTATTGCCTGGTTTTGGGGGGTTTTTTTTGATAATTTTTTTATCCCTATTTGTGGTCATCGCCTACCCACTTAAATAAGTCCCTTCAGCAGTTCTTGTAGAACTGGTTTCTTGGTGATAAATTTGTTTAATTTTTGTTTGTCTGGGAAGCTCTTTCTCTCTCCTTCCATTCTGAATGATAACCTTGCTAGATGGAGTATTCTTGGCTGTAGATTTTTTCCTTTCAGCACTTTAAATATGTCATGCCATTCTTTTCTAGCCTGTAGGGTTTTGGCTGAGAAGTCTGCTGATAGACTTATGGGCTTTCCTTTGTATGTCACTTGTTGCCTTTCTCTTGCTGCTTTCAGGATTCTCTCTTTATCTTTAATTTTGGACATTTTTAAGTATAATATGTCTTGATGTGGGCCTCTTTGGGCTTATCTTGTTTGGAGCTCTCTGTGCTTCCTGTACTTGGATATCTGTTTCCTTTCTTGGGTTAGGAAAATTTTCAGTTATTATTTATTCAAATAAATTTTCTGCCCCTTTGTCTCCCTCTTCTCCTTCTGGGATACCCATCATACAAATGTTAGTGTGCTTGATATTGTCCCAGAGTTCCCTTAGACTGTTCTCATTCTGTCTAATTCTTTTTTGTTTTATATGTTCAGCTTGAGTTATTTCCTCTAGTCTTTCATCCAGCTCTCTGATCCCTTCTTCTGTATCATCTACTCTGCTATTGAGTCCCTCTAGTGTATTTTTCATTTCCAGTATTGTATTCTTCATTTCTGATTGGTTCTTTTTACATATTCCAATTCTTTGTTGATGAGCTCACTGTGTTCCTTCAGTCTTCTCCCAATATCTGTGAGCATCCTTATGAGTTTTTGTTTGAACTCTTTGTCAGGTAGGTTGCTTATTTCTGTTTCATTTAGCTCTTTTTCTTGGCTTTTGTCCTGTTCCCTTGCTTGGAATATATTCCTTTGTCTCCTCATTATGCCTCTTTCTCTGTGCTTATATTTATGTATTAGGTGAGTTGGCTATGTCTCCTGATCTTGGAGAAGTGGCCTTATGTAAGAGATGCCTTTTGAGGCCCAGGATTGTGCTTCCCTCTTGTCACCAATCCAAATGATCCAGGAGTGGCCCCTGTGTGGGCTATTTGTGTCCTTCTGCTGTGGCAGGGTTGCTCCCACTGCAGGTACCCAGGGAGTCTAGTCTTTCCCTCCCTGGCCAGCTGTTTGTAGATCCGGTTTGGGGAGCCTCAGCACTGTTGGCTACAAGGTCTAACAGCACACTCCTGTAGGTAGGTACCCAGTGTAGCTGGTTGCTAGGCTCAGGGGCTTACAGTTATGATAGGCCTCAGGCCTACAAGGCTGTTGTCCATTTTCTTAGGAGTGCAGCTGAGTGGGGCTGGCCCTAGGCATGGGAGAACTCAATTGTTTTAGGCTTTGGAAAGTGGGGCTGATCCTTTTTATGGCTATTTGTGAAGCACACGTCTTCTGCTGCTGATAAGCCTCACTCCCCACAGGACCACACACACTGTCAACACAGTCCTGGTCTGTGCACACTTCCCGACCCCCTGGAGTGTACCCTGATGCCCCACTGCAGAGGTCCCCACCTCTCCACCAATACCCCCCCCCCCACAGTTCACCTGGTCCTCACACAGGCCCTTCCCCACAGAGGCAGAACACTCTTCTGCCTGTAGAGGATCAAGGCAGCCAGTCAATGCAGGCTGACAAGTAGCCTGTGGGCTTGCTGTTGGGTGGGGCTGGTCCCTAGGGTGGGCTGCCTGCCCTGGCTGAACTAGATTAAATCTGCACTCTAGTGGGTGTGGCAGACCCCTGGATTACAGGCCAGGGGAAGAACTTCAATGGAGTCTGTATCAGCATGCCTGGACTAGGTGACAACAATGTCCACCACCAATGTCTCAGTCTCCGGAGATGTCTCTCCTCTCACTGAGATGCACCCAGAGTGTACAAGGCAAGTCTCTTTTCACCAAAGGACTGTCAGCCTTCTCTCTGGTGATTTTATGTTCCTCTCTGAGATGGGTGAATTTGTGGATGGGCCCTTTAAGACCCGGGTCTTTTTGTCCAATAGCTTTTCTGGGGGTATCCCCCCTGCAGTTAATAGCCAGCAAAGCCAGATAGTAAGACCCTCGTCTCAGTTGTACTGAGTCTGAAGGATGCTTATAGCAGTATCAGGATCCTGCTCAGGACCTCACTCCTCCAGGGAAGGCTGCGTACCTTAGGGTGGCTCCCACCTGGCCGGCTGTGAAACTCCGCTGCTCATGAAGGTGGCTGCTTTTCTCTCCAGAAGGATTTTCTGCCTCGTCCACCTTAGTCAGGACTTTCACTTGTTGTGGGGATTCTTTTTATCCTGTTTTCAGTTTCCTATCCAGGGTAATTTTTCCAAGAATAGTTGTAACTTGGTTGTGTTCATGGGAGGAGATGAGTTCAGAGTCTCCCTACGCTGCCATCTTGACGAGATTCTGCGTTTTCTTAACAGTGTTGTTTGAAGAGCAAAAAATGTCAATTTGGTGAAGTTCAATTTGTTAATTTTTCTTTTATGGTTTATATTTTTGTTTCTTTTTAAAGAAATCTCTGACCTTTGATTCAAGGACATCTTTGAATTAAATGCCATTCTGTTTTCTTCTCTGAGTTTTATAGTTTCAGTTCTCACAAATAGGTTTTTTATTCATTTCAAGCTAATTTTTGTATATGATGTTTAGTAAGGGTCAAGGTTTATGTTTTTGTTCATATATATCCAATTGTTCTACAATCATGTGCTGGGAATGACGTTTCGGTCAGTGATGGATGACATATATGGCAGTGGTCCCATAAGATTAGTTATCATATTGCCCATGTGTGTAGTAGGCTATACCATCTAGGTTTGCCTAAGAACACTCTATGATGTTTGCACTGTGATGAAATCCCCTAAGGACAAATTTCTCAGAAAGTTACCCTATTGTTAAGCAGCACATGACTGTGCACCATTTGTTCCAAAACTTTCCTATCTCCATTGAATCACTCTGGAATTTTTTGTTGGAAATCAATTGACCATATATATATATATACATATATGTGTGCGTGTGTGGGTGTGTGTGTCTATTTCTGGACTTTCTATTCTGTTCCATATGTATATGTATATCCTTATGTCAATACCATAGTCCTCTTACTGTAGCTTTACAGTAAGTCTTGAAGTATGATAGTGCCAGTTCTTCAATTTTTGGGGGGTCTATTCTAGGCCCTTTGCACTTCTATGTGAATTATAGAATCTACTTGACAATTTCTGCAGGTGGGGGAAAAAGGCCTGCCAGGGTTTTTGGGAGGAGGGAGGATTGTGTTGAATTTTTGGGTTCATTTTGGGAAAATTGACATCTTAATAATATTGAGTCTTCTGACCTATGAATATGGCATCGCTTTCTTTTTATTTAAGTCTTCCTTAATTTCTCTCAGCAATGTTTTGTAGTCTCCAGTGTATAGCTATTGCATGTTTTTAAAATTTTTCCCTATTTCATATTTTCATGTTATTATAAGTGGAATTCTTAAAATTTCATGTTTTAATTTTTTGTTGCTGGTATAAAGAAATATAATTTATTTTTATTCATTGACCTTGTATCCTGCTACATTGGTAAACTCACTTATAAGTTCTAGTAGTTTTTTGGTAGATTAGTTCTAGCAGCTTTTTCATAGATTTTTTTTCAGATTTCCTAGATTGTCTGTCATGTTTTAAGGGAATGAAGACGGTTTTACTTCTTCCTTTATTTTCTGGAAGACTTTTGTTTCTTTTTCATTTTACTGGACCATTCAGAACCTCCAGTATAATAGTAGAAGTGGTGAGAGTGAGCATCTCTGTCTTGCTCTTGATTTTAGGAGGAATCAGTCTTATAATTTGAGAAATTTCCTGTCTCTTTCTAGTTTGCTGAGACTTTAACGAGTAATGGCTCTCAGATTTTTGCTAAATTCTGTCCCTGCATTTGTTGAGATGTTCATATAATTCTTGTTTCTTATTTCATTAATCTGGTGAATTGTACTGACTTGTTTTGAATGTTGAACCGACTTTGCATTGCTGGGGTAAATCCCCCTTAATCCTGATGTATTATCCTTTTTATGTATCACTGTATTCAGTTTCTTAATATTTTATGTAGGATTCTAGCCTCTATATGCATAAGAAATATTGGTCTGTTTTCTTTTCTTGTAATGGCATTGTCTTATTTTCTATTAGTGTAATATTGGCCTCATGAAATGAGGTGGAATTGTTCCCTCTTCCTCTATTTTCTGGAAGGCTTTTATTATTGAAAAATATTTTTGCTCCGTGTTGTATTCTGGGATTGCATTTATTTTCTTTCACTCCTTTAAAGAAGACGTTGCCTTTTCTTCTGGCTGCCATGGTTGTTGTTGAGAAGCCCACTATTGGTCTTATTTTTGTTCCTTTTAACCAGTGTGCTGTGTGTGTGTGTTTTAAAGATTTTCTTCTTTGCATTTTTTCATCACTTTTTCTCTGATGCACTCAGCTGTGGTTTTAAAATTGTTATCCTGCTTGGAATTCATAGCATTTTTTTAACCAGGTGTTAGTTTGGTTTTGTCAATTTTGGTAAATTCCCAGCCATTATCTTTTTTAAATCTCAGATTTATTGAGGTATAATTGACATATGAAATTATGAGATATTTAAAGTATACATTGTGGTGATTTGATATATGTTCACAATGTGAAAAGATTGCCCTCCCCCCAGTTACATCCATCACTTCACATAGTTATCCCTTTTTTTGTGTGTGAGAACATTTAAGTTCTACTCTCTTAGCAAATTTCAGTTATATAGCACAGTGTTATTAACTTTAGTACCATATTTTACATTAGCTCCCCAGGCCTTATTCATCTTCTAACTGAAAGTGTGTACCCTTTTTACCAAACTCTCTATTCCTCCACCCCAGAGCACATGGAAGGCATTTTTCTACTCTGTGTTTCAATGATTGTGACTTTTTTGGAAAAAGATTTCACAGATAAGTGATATTGGGCAGTATTTGTCTTTCTCTGTCTGGCTTACTTCATTTAGCATAATGCCCTCATGGTCTATCCATGTCATCACAAATGGCAGGATTCCCTTCTTTCTCATGGCTGAATAATATTCCTAGCTTCTTTGTCCACTGTCAGACACTTACATTGTTTCCATATCTTGGCTGTTGTGGATAATACTGCAATGCACATGGGAGTGTAGATATCTCTTCCATATCCTATTTTCATTTCCTCTGGAGATATATATACCCAGAAGTAGGATTGCTGGATCACATGGTAGTTCTATTTTTAATTTTTTGAGGAAACTTCATACTGTTTTCCATAGTGGCTACACCAATTTGCATTCCCACCAGCAGTACACAGCTGTCCTCACAAACACTTATCTTGTCTTTTTGATGATAGCCTTTCTATCAGGTGTGAGGTGATATTCCATTGTGGTTTGATTTCCCTAATAATTAGGGATAGTGAGCACCTTTTCATATACCTGTTGGCCATTTGTACATCTTCCTTGGGAAAATGTCTGTTCAGTTCTTCTTCCCATTTCTTACTTGGATTTTTTTTTTTTTTTTTTTTTTTTGCTATTGGATTGTATGAGTTCTTTATATATTTTGGATACTAACCCCATTTCAGACATATGATTTGTAAATATTTTCTCCCATTTCATAGGTTACCTTTTCATCTTTTTGATTATTTCTTTTGCTGTGCAGAAGCTTTTTAGTTTGATGTAGTCTCACTTGTTGATTTTTTATTTTGTTGCCTTTTTTTCAGGGTCAAATCTATAAAATCATCACCAAGACCATGTCCAGGAGTTTGCTGCCTATATTTTCTTCTAGGATTTTTGTGCTTTCAGGTCTTACATTCAAGTCTTTAATCTATTTTGAGTTTACTTTTGTGTATTGTGTAAGATAGGGGTCCAGTTTCAATCTTTCATGTGTCTGTCCAGTTTTCCCAACACCATTTTTTGAAGAGACTATCCTTTCCTTATTGTATATTCTTGGCACCATTACTGTAAATTAATTGACTATATATGTGTGGGTTTATTTCTGGGCTCTCTATTCTGTTTCATTGATTTATGTGTCAGTTTTTATGCCAATGTCATACTCTTATGTTTACTATGGCTTTGTAACATAGTTTGAAATCAGGAAGTGTGAGCTCTCCAGCTTTGTCTTTCTCAAGATTACTTTGGGTATTCCGGGTCTTTTGTGGCTCCATTCAAATTTTAGGATTGTTTGTTCTATTTCTGTGAAAAATGTCATTGGAATTATGATAGTGATTGCATTGAATCGATAGATTGTTTTGGGTTGTATGGACATTTTAACAATATTAATTCTTCCAAGCCATGAGCATGGAACATCTTTCCCTCAGCCATTATCCTTTCAAACGTTACCTTTCCTTTATATTCTCTATCCTATTCTTTTTGGACTTTAGTGACACATATATTAGAGATAAGAGCAACTCGTATGTTTCCTCCATTTTTCTATATTTTCTAGCCTTTGAACTGCTCTAAGCTAAACACTTTCTGTTAACTTATATTTCAAGTCACTAATTTTCTCTTCAGCTGTGTTTTACCTTCTAGAAAGCTTATTTGATTCTTTTAAAAGTAGATTCCATATCTCTGATAAAATTCTCTATCTTATCATCTCTCTTCACCTATGGTTTTGTTTTTATTTTCTATTTTGCCTTTTGGTTTTATCCTTGGTATAGCAGGTAACTTTTTATTGAATTACAGGCATTGGGTATGATAAATTGTAGAGGCTATGGATCAAGTCATCGTCCTTCAGAGAATTTTCTTTAGCTTCTAGAAGGCATCAGGGTAGGAGCATATTAACTTTAATTCATCAAATGATTGACCTCATTGAAGGCTGAATTTCAGTTTTTATATGTCCTAGCCTATTTCTGATTCTGCCTTATTCTTAAAGTTTAGTCCATCTAAGATTCCAACCAACAGTCTGGTTTGTACCAGGCCCTCTCTGCTTAGCACAGCTCCCTTTCCAATTTTTATATCCCCAGCACCATAAGGCAATGATATTTGGACTCTTAGCTGCTGCTTTTTCTTCAGTTTTTTTAGTAGACTTTATTTTTTAGAGTAGTTTTAGGTTTACAGAAAAATTGAGTGGCAAGTATAGAGAGTTCCCATATACTACTTCACCCACACACTCATATACAGCATTCCCTATTAGTAACATCTTGCATTAGTGTGGTACATTCACTGCAATTGATGAGCCAATCTTAACACATTATTATTAGCTAATATCTTATGATTTAAATTAGCATTCACTCTTTGTGCTGTACATTTTATGGGTTTTGACAAATGTGTAATACCATATAGCTACCATTACAGTATCATAGAGAACAGTCTCACTGCCCTAAAAATCCCCTGTGTTCCACTGGTTCATCCCTCTTTCCCTTGCCCCAAGTGCCTGCAAACCACTGATCTTTTTACTGTTTCCACGGTTTTGCCTTTTCCAGAATATCATAGAGTTGGAATCACATAGTACGTAGCCTTTTCAGATAGACTTCTTTCACTTAGCAATATGTATTTAAGGTTCCTCTGTGTCTTTTCATGGCTTTACAGCTCATTTCTTTTTATTGCTTAATAATATTCCATTGTGTGGATGTACCACAGTTTGTTTATGCATTCACAATTGAAGCACACCTTGGTTGCTTCCAAGTTGTGGCAATTATGAGTAAACTGCCATAAACATTTGTGTACAGTTTTTTTGGTGTGGACATAAGTTTTCAACACTTTGGGTAAATAGCAACCAGCACTATCGCTGGATTGTATGGTAAGAGTATGTTTAGTTTTGCAAGAAACTGCCAAACTGTCTTTCAAAATGGTTGAAAAAGTTTTGCATTCCCACCAGCACTAAATGATGAGAATTCCTGTTACTCCGTGTCCTGGCCAGCATTTGGTGTTGTCAGTGTTTTGGATTTTTGCCATTTTAATAGATGTGTAGTGGTATCTCATTGTTGTTCTAATTTGCATTTCCCTAAAGACATGTGACATTGAATATCTTTTCATATGCATATTTGCCATCTGTGTATCTGCTTTGGTGAAGGATCTCTGCAGATAATGTGCCCATTTTTTAATTGGGTTGTTTGGTTTTTTTACTGTAGAGTTTTAAGAGTTCTTTGTATATTCGGGATGCCTGTCATTTATCAAACATGTGTTTTGCAAACATCTTCTCCCTGTCTCTGCTTGTCTTTTCACTCTCCTAACAGTGTCTTTCACAGAGTAAAGGTTTTAATTTTAACTAAATCCAACTTATCAATTTTTTCTTCCACAAATCATGCTTTTGGTATTGTATCTAAATAACCATTGCCAAAACCAAGGTTAGTTAGATTTTCTCCTCTGTTATCTTCTAAAAATTTTATAGTTTTGTGTTTTACATTTAGGTCTATGATTCTGTTCTGCTTTTAAAATTATCTGCCACACAGCTTACAAATAATCAAATAACCTTGATAAGAAAGGATTTTAGACTATTGTTTTCACTTCTGTGCAATTCCCTTCTCTCTGAAATCTTGACCCCTCCAGTCCTGACTGCCTCGGTATCCCTGAACTCCAATTTTTGTCTCGCCGACCCTGTGAGATTGCGGAAACTATGTTTAGTCTCCGCGTCTTTTAGCACCTGCTTGTTTTCTCTGCACTCGAGATGTTTAGAAGCTTGAAGGACTTTGAGGGAAAAGCAGTGTAGACCATCATGTTCACCTCAAGGAGTTTCCCTTCTTTCTGAGACCTTGGCTCTTCAAGTCTTAGGTGATTTAGTAACTCTCCAATGTGTTCAAAGTAAATTTAAAAAAAATATTAAATCTACCTTTTCTAGTTGTTCTTGACAAAAGGATTGATCTGCCATGAGTCAGTCTTCCCACACTGGAAAGTACAGTTTAAAAACACAGTTCATATATATTTTTCTTCCTAAAAACCTTGGAAGACTCTCCACTGCCCGGAGATCTGGCTACACGGAGTGGCACGGCCTATGAGATCCTTTACACTGTGATTCATGCATATTTTTCTGGGCCCGATCTCCACTTCATACATGCTATTGTCAGTCAATATCATAGTTCACAATGTTTTCTCATGCTTTTGAGCCTTTGCTTGTGTTCTTACTTTTACCAACAGTAACGATCTTCTGATGGTCCTCCAAATTACCTAACTACTCATCCATCTACCCCAAATCAAATGTCACCTTTTCTGGGAGACATTCCCCAGCTTCTCTCCTTAGGCAGAACTGACGGTTTTCTCATCTACATTCTCATCGGATATTTTACAAACCTCAGTCATTGTACTTTTCACATTACATTTGATTGATTGCTTGTGTCTCTATCTCCTACTTCAGACTGTGAGCTTTTCTGTCATCAGTGCACAGCAGGACATGGCATGTTACAGGAGCTCAATAGACAACAGTTGAATGAATAAATATATGAGCTACGAAATCATCTGATTTATGTCACTATCGTTTCTCACTTTCTTATGTTTTCGCCAAACATTTCTCAGTAATAAAGTTAGTCCGTTCATTTAATTTTTTTCATTCCCTCAAGCAAACATTTAATGATCACCCATCATGTGTCAGGCACTTTTCTAGGAGTCACAGGAAATCCAACAATGAACAAAATTGAATCCATATTGCCCTCAGAGAGCTTCTGATCTAGAGATGGTAAGCATTTCTTCTAAAAACATGTTTCCCAAATGATGGGCAAGAACTAGTTTCCTCCGTAATGTTTCCTTTTTGGCTTTCTTTCTTTACTCTAGACCTAGACCTGTAAAGCTAAATGGCATTATTTGAACATTTCACTATTGCAATATTCACTACTCTTGATCATTATCACACCCTATGTACCAAGGAAAACAGAAGGGCTCCCACCCCAAGACTTCCCATCTCAGACAGCAATTAAAATATTTTAGGTGGATCCTGTCAGTCAAATTACAGAGTGTTTCATTAAGCAATATAATTATTTTATCTTCATTTTAAGTGACAAGAATGTCAAATCCTTGATGTTAATTGATATTGCTAATTGAAAGATTGATAAAAATCTTCATTTGATGCAAAATCGCTATTTTGATGTTTGGACTTTTTTCTCATTGAATTGACTCATTTTTGGGGGTAAAAGCACGGAGTGTGTTGCCTATCTGAACTTGGTGGTGAGTACATCATAAAATCTTAAACATGTTATTTCAAATACTTGGTTCTTTTCTATGTGATACTGTAGTTTCCTTTGTTCTATTTACTACAAGTGTCTGTTTCTCTGAAAATGATATTTTCCATGGAATTGAGGGTTATAGGCTGTGAAGGAATTTCTTCTAAAAAGGATTTCCTAAATGTCACATTTAAAGCTCCTAAAATTTAAATTGTGTCTTAAAAAAATTCTGACACTTAATAATTCTTACAGTATTTTATTTCAAGTGACCTATAAACCTAAAAATGTTCATTGTTTTTTAGTTCCGCACTAAAATTGTAACACATGAAGTAAACCGAACCTGGAAAGTTGATATTTTGGCTATCTCACTGACCTACGGTCTAGGCAAAAGTTCCTGTTGTTTAACAAAAGTTGTGCTTATGATTTTAAACACTACTTAAGAAAATAATTGAGATCTTTAAAAATGTGTTTTGTGTAAATCAGCATACAATTATTAGAACACAAAGGGCATCTTTTAACAAGCTGAGGGGAAAATAGTTGACCCTAGAATCTGTAACAGGTTTATTTACATTAAAACATTAAAGTGCTGTCTAGGGGGGGAATAGAAAGTTAGGTCAAAATATTTGAGGGACAAAAAATAATGGGTGTTGGAGAAAAGAAGCAATTTTGGAAGGAGTGAGTGAGATGTCACTAAAATGCATACAAATAACACCCTTCTTCAGATGTCATTCTCATCAGCAGGGGTGAGGTAACATTTGACAGTAGATTTCCCCACAGTGACACTATGAAGAGGGGCAAGGAACAGGCCCCACTTATTCCATAGCATAGGAGAAGGGCCCAGAATAAGAGGTTGTTACGGGTGGGGCGGTGTAAGATAACGCGAAGAGAGAAGCAGCAGGGAACAGTTCACAGGGAGAGCAGCGCAACTCGCTCCTCAGCTGCAGGACAGCTGCACCGCCTCTTTTGGCCACAGGGGCCCTGGGTACCAGAGAGCATGTGTTGGCCTGGGAAATTAACCGGCATGCATTGTTTAGAAGCTGTGGAGAGGATAATAGACTGTGACTCCTGGAATATTTACAGTTCACCTTGGGCTTTCCTTAAAGTATAAATTTTCCTCAGCTTGAACCTGGTGAGGCATAAGAAGAAAGCACAAAAATCCAGTGGGATGTTAGTTGAGAAGACTCATTCTTTCTAATTAATGAGAGAAAAAAAAGCGCACCACGACTAAGGATCAGCCTTAGGGGAGGGAATCGGGTTGTGGGGAAATTTTAAAGTAGGGACAAGATACTTCGCTGGGATAAAATTCAGTGACCTTATTAACTCTCCTACCAATCCAAGCTCAAGCTCTGTTGCTGGGACAATAGGACCTGTGGCTCATACTCATGCTCATCTCAATACGTCTCGTATTTCCCAGGGTTCTCAGTTCAAAGGTTGCACCATTTCCTGATGCCCATGCTCCTCCATGGCAAGCACTGCTGCTCCTGCCAGGAGGTTCCTCAGGCACAGTCTGGGCATCTCCAGTCATGCTGCTCTTCCTGCCAAGGTGCCTTCTCCCCATCCCTGTGGAATGCTACCAACCGTTCAGATGTCCTCAGTGCCGTTTTTCATGACCTTCCCACATTCCCTAGTTGCTGGGGACTTTGGGCTCCCATGGCCGTGATCGCATTCAACTGCTCAGCATTTCACGGTCAGCGGTGTATACCTCTCAGGTTGTAAGTTCCTTGAGGGTCTGGACCATGAGTTGTACATATTCATGCCCCTTACATTATCCAGCCAACAACAAGATTTGCATAACACTGTGTAACACACAGCACTCACGTAGCCTGTCTGCACTGTGCCTCACAACAATCTTGTGAGGGCAATAAAACTTCTCCACTTTGCAGAAGCAAAACTTGAGTTCAGAAGATTAAGCAATTTATCTTCAGTCAAACGGCCAAGAACTAGAAGTTTCTAGATTTGAGTTCAAGACTTTTGACTCCACCTTCTAGCTTTTCCTTGCCCTGCTCTACTTCAATAAATGGCTGTGAAACTGGATTAAAGAACCACTGGCCTGCGCCTAATAAAAAGAAAATGAGCTGTAAATAAGTACTGAATTTTAGGTTCGGGCTGGTGAAAGAGCTCATGGAGAAGGGCTTGGATCATGGTTTGGGATTTGCAGCTGCCCCAAACCTATGATTGAATTTGACTTTGAATCAGTCAAAAAGGGTGTTTTCAGCTTCATTTTGCTTGGGGTTTGTGTGAGCTCTGAGTAAATGCAACCAATCTCTGCTCTTTCCTATTCAACTAGTCAAATAAGAGGCTTTCTTCTCCTCCCTGAGAGGGACCCTTAAATCTCATTGAAGTAAATGGCAGGGGTTCTATGTACATATGGCAAACCGAACAGAGGCCGGTATCTCCAGGAGTGAGGCCAGGAAAGCTTCTGACAAAGAGGACAGTCGATCTGTATGAGCAGGACTGGGGCAAAAATCATCGGCGACCCTGGCGTTATCAACTGAGAAGACACTTTGAAGGAGATAAGCTTCAGCCTCGTGGTGCCTGTAGCGGAATGACATGGACGCAGAACTGAGAAAGCATGTCACATGGTCTTCCCTGGCGCGGGCGGCCGGCGGGGCAGACCCATCCCCTGTGCTCTTTTGTAGCGAGCTTGTAATGCTGGAGGACACTCTGAGCGTCCGCTTCGTAGAACGGGTTTTAATCCTCTTTTATTGGAAACTGCTCTCAGACGAAAATAAGAACACATCCTCTTTTGATGTTAAACATCTGACTTCTCCAGGATGTAGGTTGTAAGTTAGAATGTTATGTCTTTTATTTGCCAATATGAGTTTCTGTCGGGCTGATACCACATCAGTGAAGGCACAGTGGATGAAAAATTTTCTGCTAACAGTTGGTAACAAAGCAATTTAGAATACTTGCCTCACAGCTCCCTTGCCTTAGGCTTAAATCTGGTTTAGATCCCACATAGACAAATTTTAGAAGTCCCAGATACAAAGTTCCCAGGAAAGTTTTGCCTTATCCTGATATTATCAACAAATTCTCCCTTTTCTTTTGTGCCTATCATTTATACACTCCTGGGTACTATTATGATAAACCTTGGGACTCCAGGCCACCCAGCCTACGGTTAAAAGAGGGTCACATAAGTAATGACAACTTCGCCACTCACCTGTTCACGCAGGACCATCAGCCATCCACAAAGTTCTGTTCGATGTTTTCCAGGAGGGCTCAGCTCTGTTCAGGAATAATCATGCCCCACACCACAGGGCATCTGAAGGGCCTTGCTGCCTCTTCAGCACCGCGCTCACTGTGTATTGGTGTTCCTTCTAAGGTCTCCTGCTGTATCCACCATGCAAATGACTGTTGCTCCTGGGCTCTGCCACTTCTGCCCCCACAATGCTGGGCATCACGGCCCAAGGGACCGCCCGACATCTCTGCAGCCTTTCTGAGGTCCAGAGCCCTTTGCAGCCCACTCCATGGCTGGAGCACAGAGTAGACAGGTCTCTGTGCCCGCCTGGACAACACTTCTCTGTGCCTGCTGCTTTATGGTGGTTTTATTGAAAACCGTTATTTCATTTGTTACTCTGTAGCCCCCAAGAGCTCCTCACCAGGGTACTAGCCTGGTAACAAAAGCCAGTGACAAATACCACGTGCACTCCTCGTCCCCCGCCCCCAGCCCATCTGAGGTTTTGTCACGAAGCTCATCTTGCCTGCATAGTTCCCTCTGACACAAGTTCCAAACATATATAAGGATATGTTAAGGATCATTTTCTATGGGTAATTTATTTGTTTCCTATTACTGCTGTAACAAATTACTACCAATTTAGGACTTAAAGCAACATAAATTTATGGACTTACAGCTCCAGAGGTTAGAAGCCTGAATGGGTCTACTGCGTTAACATCAAGGTGTCGGTTCCTCTGGAGGCTCTAGTGGAGAATTGATTTTGTTCTCTTCTCCAGCTTCAAGACGCTGCCCTTGTTCCTTGGCTCATAGCCCTCTTCCATCTTCAAAGCCAGCAATGGTTCATCAAGTCTCTCACGATGCCATTCCTCTGGTTCTTTCTCTTTGCTTCCCTTTTCCACTTATAAGAACTCATGTGATTACATTGGGCCCACCCAGATAATCCAAGGTAACTTTTCCATCTCAGTGTCTGCTGAATCCTTAATTCCAACTGCAACTTTAATTCCTCCTTACCATGTAATAGAGCCTATTCACAGGTTCCAGGGACTATGGGCATGGACATCTTGCATTACTGTACTTACCACAGGTGTTCTTTTTGAAAGTGCAGCTCAGTAACAGCGACTCAGGAGGGCTACTCATGTGCAACGGGAAGGATGGGCCAGATAAGTGAACACAGGTCAGTGTGACTTGGGGTTTCTCCATAGAGGGGCCCTTTTCCCTGGAGCATATTTCAACCACAGTTTGGCTACCCTAACTAAGGGGGACACTTTTTGTCGTTGCAAAGGCTTTCTGCTGCCACACCATGACCTGCTCTTTTCTTCTTGGAATCTTCCATTCCCCCAAACCCTCTTATCCCGTAATCTAATCAGCTGCTGTAGATACTGTCCTGATTTGGGGGGATCTTTTTTAGGGCCTCCAGACCCAAACTGATACTCTGAGCCGCATACTCGATGCCAGTAGGTAGACAAGTAGGAAGCTACTTAGTTTATGTCTGAATAATATCTTCCCTGCTGGTTGGTGTGTTCTAGGAACGATTATTACAGACTTAGAAATATCACATTAGTTACATCAATTGGTCCTTAACCTTGACCCAGCACAGACCTTTCTTACAAAAGAGGCATAACTTGGGTGTCCATGCTTTCCCTCCGTGGATTTAAGGGCCTACAGATGTCCGGGCCACCTCGACTGACCTCAATCGACTTTTACCTCAATATAAGAGATCTTCATAGCCTAAGAGAACCAAGATAGTGCTTATGGAAACCCTGACAGGTAGACGGGGTCAGAGCCACCAATCACTGGAATTCTTCCTGCCACACCCACCGCCCACTGGAGATCCGCGGGCAGGTCGTCAGTTGATCTCAGCTCCAAGGACCATTCTTGAATCAGTGATGTTTTAGGAGATAGCTGTGGTGCCTACATGTATAGACTGTCCACTCTTTGCCCTACACAAACACATTTTCAGGTTTGGTTGGTGAGGTGATGCTGGGTGGCTTTCCCTCGCATCTTCCCTGAGATCTTTCATTTTGTTTCGCTTCTGTGCCTGCTCAGGTTTGGGTGTGCACACTCGCACACAACACTAATACCAGGGCTAGTCCTTGGTAGCATATGCAAAACAAAACAAGCCTCAATCCAGCAAAACCCCAGCAACTTTCCCCTGGTTCCGAGATGGGCAGCTCATTTTCTCTGAAAGTACATGATATTCAGGGTAAGCACCTCTTGAGAATACCAGAAATCTTGCAGAAATTCCCATCTTGCCATAATTTTGATCTAATTTATATGGAAAACATGAGAACTTTAACTTAATTTAAGGTGGAAATGTAACCCATTTACAATATCTGTACACCCTAGATGAATAATAAGTTGTCATTCTCATATGGTGCAAGTGCATCTCCCAACTTTGAATTTTGAGAAATTCTCATTTTGCGAATCCCTCGAGAAGTAAACTCTCAGGAGGAAAGTAAGAAACAGCAAGAGGCAGCAAGTGGTCCCTGTGCCCCACAGCTAATTTGAGCATCAGTGATACCCTAAGCAGCATCCTGCTGCCACCCGTAATGAAGAACATGCTTATTTCTAATGTGTAGCGTTTCTCCCCTTCCTGATTATACAAGACGGGCTCATTCATTATTAATCCAGTTTGTCAGACAGCACGGCCCTCCAAGTGTCAGGCTTCCTTGTTTCCAGGCAGTGAGTTTGTGTAGGAGCAATGAAATATCAGGATGCACAGATCAGCAAGCTCTCGTCTGCACCTGATT
Organism: Equus caballus; assembly: GCF_041296265.1. Lineage (NCBI taxonomy): Eukaryota > Metazoa > Chordata > Mammalia > Perissodactyla > Equidae > Equus > Equus caballus. The sequence goes on along the minus strand of NC_091702.1, from coordinate 10,793,143 downwards.
AAAGTTAGATAGACCAACTTAACAACCTTAAAATAATTCTACACAAAGCAGCAGGATACCTTTCTATATTTGTCCTTATTATTGGAAAGGAAATGGACTAAAAAATCGTTACTTTTCTTCCAAACTGCACCTGATTTGAAAGAGAGTGAGGGAAAGAAAACGACCCCTCTTTGTCTACACCAAAGAGCCTCAAAATAAAAAATAGCAAAGGAGACTACCTCTAAGTTTACTGTAAAGAAAGTCAAAATTGTGACACACGTACACACACAGGTACGCACACAGGAACATGCACGGATACATGGTGATCCTTGCTTTGTGGAGCTTACAACTTAACGTTAACCAGATCGTGGTATCGTGTTGTCAGTGAGAAGAGGGCCGGACCTGACAAACGGAGGAGATTCGATTGATGTGACTCTCAGGGCAGGGGCTTGAACAAGCGATCTGTGCCTGGGCCACGTGACAGGGCTCCAGGGCACAGCTGGAGAGAAGGAAAAAGGAATGCATGACGGGAAACAGACGCAGATACTGTGCATTTCAAAACAGTAATTATTATGTAAAAGACTGAGAAATAGATTCTAGCTGATTTCCAAGTCATTTGAATGAGGACTGGAATTATTTTTCTTTTGTAACCACCCAGCTTTAGAGGAAGTGTAAATAAAGGAACTGGATGATAAAATCTTGAACTAAACACAATGAACAAATTTGCATCTATGCCTGTTGAGAGCTTTTTGATACAGGTGTCTCTTGACCTTCTTTTCTTCTTTCTCACCAGAAATCCAGCACTTTTGTCAACCAAAATAATCTCTTGGCTGGTTCTTGCCCTGGGGTGGAGATGCCCACATATGTGGCAGGAAAACCATTAGCAATTATGACTTTTGGACTAGGACTACCCTGGACAGTGTTTGGGAAAAGATGAACAACAGTGGTGTGAGGGCCGTGAGGGAATATTCGTATAGACTCACCAGCCAGAAAAATTAAGTGGATACTAGGCAGAGCCTGAAGCTGGCAAAGGGACAAAGAGGGCAGATTGCAACTATAGGGCATCTGCAGGAAGTCTTGTAACCGAAAGTTCGGTCTCTGAACCCGATGCCAATCCAAATAACGAGAACAGAGTCTTGAGTGGAAGAGGAAAGGTTTTTACTATGCCAGGCACAGGGAGCAAAGCAAGGGCTCATGCCTCAAAAATTGCTAGCTCCCTGATGAGGAATGGGTAGGGATTTTTATTTGGGATTTTGGGTAGGGGAGGGGGCGCATGTAGCTTGTACAGTTTGGCATTTTCCCACCAGCCTGCGTTTGGCCTTGAGAGGCTGCTTGCAGCGAGGGAGGGGCATGGTGAGATAGGAGGATGGCAGGTGGGCGTCCTTCGCTGTTGTCTCGTCTTCCTGTTTGAGGCGGGTTCGAGGGCCGGGAGTGAGGAGTTGAGGTCTGGGAAGCCTCCGTTCCTTGATATTCTTGAGACAGCGGCTTTCCTGGCAAACTTCAAGGACACATGATTAGCTAAACTTTAGTGTGCCTCCAACTCCAGGCCACCTGGGCTTTTCACAATTTGTAACTCCCATTTAGTTGTAAAGCTCAAGGAGTCAAAGTTTAAAGAAACAGGTATTTACATATGAGTGGAGCTAGAGAAGCAGGAAAGGGGGTGGTGGGTTTTAGTTTTAACCCCATATACGCTGGGCTCAATGTGGGGGAACTGATATCGGGGCTGATGTTAAGAGCCTGTAACAGTCTCATTTGCTTAAAGAGTGTAGCTGATAAATCCTTGACACGGGTTGCCAAAAATTTTATCTCCCAAATTTAAAGGAAATAACAAAGGTAATTTCTATGGCAATGGTTCTCAACGGGGGGAAAGGGGCAATTTTGCCTTCCAGGGGACGTTTGGCATCATCCGAAGACACTTTTGGTTGTCACGACTGGGAAAAAGAACCTTGCTGCGAGCAGAGAAGGAAAGAGAAAGGAGTTGGGGGAGAGTTAGCCTGTCTTTGCCACAACCTCATTGAGGGTCAATTTTCTCATCTGTATGATGACATCATAATAGATACCTTATTTGGTTATTGTACATAGTAAATGAGATAATGTATGTAAAGTATCACAGGGCCTGACACATAGTAATGCCTCTGCAAATGATCGCTATTGTGATTAGCATCATCATGTTATTTTTAGTAATGCTGTTTCATTACCATCCAAGGGAAAATGACTTGAGAATTTTGGGAAGCATTTAAAAGCGAATGTCTGACAAACCCCAAGCAAAGAACTCTAGTGAAAACTTAAGTGAGGAGAGATGTGCAGAGCTCAGTGTGGTAGCTGGGGAAGCTCCTGATGAAATCTTATTTAGTAGAAGGTACACAAAACGTGAAAGAACATGTTTGTTTGCTTTTTTAAAAGGAATATAAAACTGAGAGAACAATCTTAATGACTAAAGCCTAGAGTAACACTGCCCAATAGAAACGTGAAGCTCAGTTGCAATTTTAAATTTTGCAATAACCACATTAAAAAAGTAAAAGGAAGTAAGAAAATGAACTTTAATAACATATTTTATTTAACCCAACATATCAAAAAATATTATCATTTCAACATGTAACCAATATAAAAATTTATTAACCAGATAATTCGCATTCTTTTCTTCATTAAGTCCTCAAAATTGAATGTGTATTTTAGACTCACAGCATATCTCAATTTGGACTAGCCACGAGTTTCAAGTGTTTATTAGCTACATGTGGCTAGTGGCTACTGTATTGGACAGCAAATATATAGAAGATGGTTGAAAAAAGGTCATGATGAAAATAAGTCTTTAAAGCTATGTCCAGAGCAAGAAGGGTAAGAAAGAAGATACAAACCTGCTGATATGGGAAGATAATTTGATGTTAGTACTTTTCAACTAGTTTTTAACTTTCATTCTCTCCTTCAGAAAACTTATTACCCAGCAGGTATGGTTAGACTTCACCTTAATATAAGGTATTTAAAGGCCAACTATGTGATAAAATATGAAGAGATCATTCTGAGTGCTAATAATGAATTAAAATATCTGTTGCTGGACTAATATGTTTTAGGGAACTGAGAGAGACTTGAGTAGGTTGGAACTTGTGAGTGACACACAGGGGTGTGGAGAGACACACTAGGAATAAGCAACTATGACTTTTCAAAAGGAGGAGGATTTGTGGGCTCCTGTGCAAACTTGATACACCCCTTTGTGAAAGCTGACCTCTGAGTCCTGGTTTGTCATCTATAGACTCAGAGGTTGAATGACATGAATTCCATGGCCGCTCTCTGTTCTAACAGTCTGTGAATGTGTAAGATTATCCAGAGTTGGCATCTGAGCATTGACAAAGGGAAGAGATGATCACTAGGGTCTAGCAATAGCTTGTGAAAAACAAATACCACCAGCCTAACCTCACGTCTCTTTAAGAGGATCTCTATGTGTCGCATTGTCAGGGAAAGGCTAGAGGTGTAGCACATCTGGATTTCAGCAAGAAGTTTGGCACTCACATTTAATGAGCACTCACTATTCATCTAACATTAATTCAACAGATACTTATTGAGCACCTACTATGTTTCAGACACTGAGGATATGACAGGAGTTAAGGTCTTTCTTAAGAAAATAATTACACAAAGTTGATTATGGAGCAACGTGGAAGGTGCAAGGGAAATAGATTTGAGGGACCTCCTAACTCAGGAGTGAGACATTACAGGAGGCTTTCTCTAGGAAGCGGCATCTATATGGACACCTGAAAAGTGTGAGTCAGAAAAGACTGGGGTGTGAGACCAGGAAGAATATCTCACAAAGAAGAAATAGTAGGTCCGAAGGCTCAAAAGTTAGAACAGAGTGCCTCTCAAGCCTTAATGTGCACAGAAATCACCCGGGGAACCCTGTCAAAATGCAGATTCCTGTTCTTAAAGTCTGGGATGGGGGCCCGAGATTCTGCATTTCCAACAAGCTCCCAGGTAATGCTGATACTGCCAGCCTGAGGACCTCCTTTTGAGTAGCACCAGTGTAGAGTACACAAAGGGAGAGGTGAGAGAGAGTGCTAAAGAGGTGGGCGTGGGACGGACCATGAAGGACTTTGTAGGTCATGTTGAGGACTTTGAAGTAATATTTCAAGAGAATTCAGTAGGAACAAGATATGATTAGCTTGTGCTTTTGAAAGGTTATTCTGGCAGGAGTGATGATGAGTTGAAATAAGTAAATCTGAAAGCAGTTCAATTGAGAGGACCCTGCATAAACTCCTGGAGAGAATATGGGAATTTGGACCAGGAAGGTGATGTTTGTGGAGATGAGAAGGAATGGATAGATTCAAGGGGGAATTTAGGATGCCAGATTGATTGGACTTGATAATGATGAACTTGGTATGGGGGATGAAGGAATAGAGGGGGCTGGAATGAGACCCTAGCAACCAGGGGAATCAGCTTGGACAATGGGAAGGAGGTTAATTTACTGAATGGGGAAAACAGGAGAAGGAGAGAGTTTAAGGGGACCATGAGTAGTATGCTTTCAGACAGACTGAACTGGCAGGGGAACAGAACAACTATGTGGAGGTATCCAGTAGGCAGATGAATATACAGGCCCGGTACTTAGAAGAGAGTATGAGTTAAAGATAACGGTTTAGGAGTCATTAGCATAAAATGAGTAACGGAAGGCTTGAGAGTGAATGAGATTCCCCAGAGGAAGAGAGGCTTTAGAAGCCATCTCAAATGCTTGAAGAGCTGTCACGTGTTTAAAAGTTATTTTGTGTGTTTCAGATGAAACATTTTGGATTAATTAGAGGATATTACAAGGAGGTAGAGTTTAATTATTTGTAGGGGAAGAATTTTTTCATGGTATCAACTGCCCCGTAATGGCACAGTTACCTTATAAGGTAGTGAGTTCTTCATTTATAGATGTATTTGAATAGAGGATAGAAGTCCACTTTTCAGGAATGTTGGAAAGAACACTCACATGTCTGGCAAGGAGTTGGACTAATGACCTCTCAAGCAGTGATTCTCAAGTTGCATTAGTAGAGTAGAGGGTGGAGGGGAGCTGGGAACAGATTTTAAAAATACAAATTCCCAAGTTTCCACTCACAGGAAATTGATTCCATAGATTTGAGTACAGCCCTGGAATTCTTTATTTTTAAAAAACTCTCCTGAGAAAAACAACTTTACATACAAGGGAAGCTCCATAAGACTATCAGCAGATTTTTCAGCAGAAACTTTGCAGGCCAGAAGGGAATGGCACGATATATTCAAAGTGCTGAAAGAAAAAAACTTCCAACCAAGAATACTCTACTTGGCAAAGTTATCATTCAGAATTGAAAGAGAGATAAATAGTTTTCCAGACAAGCAAAAGCTAAAGGAATTCATCAACACTAAACTGGACTTGCAAGAAATGTTAAAGGGACTTCTTTAAGCTGAAAAGAAAGAGCACTAATTAGCAACAAGAAAATATATGAAAGAATAAATCTCACTGGAAAGGTGAATACATAGTAAAGGTAGTAGATCAATCACTTATAAAGCTAGTATGATGGTTAAAAGACAAAAGTAGCAAAAATTACTATGATTACAATAATTAGTTGAGGGATACACAAGATAAAAAGATGCAAAATGTAACATCAAAGCATAAAAGTTGGTGGGGGAGAGTAAAAATGTTGAGTTTTAGAATACAATCAAACTTAAGGTATCAACTTAAAATAGACTGTTATAGATACAAGTTGTTCTATGTAAGCCTTATGGTAACCACAAACCAAAAACCTATAGTAAATGTACAAAAGACAAAGTAATATAAGCACACCACTAGAGAAAGTTATCAGACCACAAAGGAAGAGAGCAAGAGGAGAAGAAAGGAACAGAGAGGAACTACAAAAACAGCCAGAAAACAATTAATAAAATGGCAATAAGTCCATACTTATAAACAATTACTTTAAATGTAAATGGACTAAATTCTTTGATCAAAAGACATAGAGTAACTGAATAGATAACAAAACAAGACCCATCTATATGCTGCCTACAAGAGACTCACTTCAGATGTAAGGACATACACAGACTGAAAGTGAAGGGATGGAAAAAGATATTTCATCCAAATGAAACCAGAAGAAAGTTGAGGTACTGATACTTATATCAGACAAAATTAACTTTAAAACCAAGACTGTAATAAGAGAAAAAGAAGAACATTACATAATGATAAAGAGGTCAATCCAACAACAGGATATAGCATTTCTAAATGTTTATGCACCCAACATAGGGATACCTAAATATATAAATCAAATATTAGCAGACCTAAAAGGAGAAATAACTGGCAATACAATAATAGTAGGGGATTTTAATACCCCACTTACATCAACGAATGGATCATCCAGACAGAAAATCAGTAAGGAAACATTGGCCTTAAATGACACATTAGACCAGATGGACTTAATAGATATATACATTATACAGAACATTCCATCGAAAACCAGCCGAATACACATTATTCTCAAGTGCACATAGAACATTCTCCAGGATAGATTGTATGTTAGACCACAAGACAAGTTTTAATAAATTTAAGAGGATTGAAATCATATCACGCATCTTCTCTGACCTCAATGGTATGAAACTAGAAATCAATTACCCAAAGAAAACTGGAAAACTTGCAAATATGTGGAGATTAAACAACATGCTACTGAAAAACCAATGGGCCAAAGATGAAAGCAAAAGAGAAATTAAAAAATACCTTGAGACATGGGCCTGGCCCAGTGGCATAGTGGGTAAGTTTGCACACTCCACTTTGGTGGCACAGTGTTCGCTGGTTCAGACCCTGGGCATAGGCCTACTCACCACTTATCAAGCCATGCTGTGGCAGGCATCCCACATATAAAATAGAGGAAGATGGACGCAGATGTTAGCTCAGGGACAGTCTTCCTTAGCAAAAAGAGGAGGATTGGTGGAGGATGTTAGCTCAGGGCTAATCTTTCTCAAAAAAAAAGAAAAAAGGAAAAAATACCTTGAGACAAACAAAAATAGAAATATAATAACCAAAATTTATGGGATGCAGCAAAAGCAGATCTAAGAGAGAAGTTCATGGCAATAAATGCCTACCTCAAGAAACATAATCTCCCAACAAACAAAAGTCCAGGAACGAATGGCTTCACTAGTGAATTGTACCAAACATTCGAAGAATTAATACCAATCCTTCTGAAACTCTTCCAAAAAATAGAAGAAGAGGGAACTCTTTCAAACTCATTTTATGAGGCCAGATTACCCTGATACCAAAACCAGACAAGGATGCCACAAGAAAAGAAAATTACAAGCCAATATCCCTGATAAACATTGATGCAAAAATCCTCAACAAAATATTAGCAAGTCAAATTTAGAATGATTATACACCATGATTGAGTGAGTTTTATTCCAGGGATGCAAGGCTGGTTCAACATCTGCAAAGCTGTCAGTGTGATACAGCACATTAACAAAATGAAGGATAAGGCCAGCCCGGTGGTGCAGCAGTTTAGTTCACACGTTCTGCTTCTCAGCAGCCTGGGGTTCGCCAGTTCGGATCCCGGGTGTGGACATGGCACCGCTTGGCAAAAGCCATGCTGTGGTAGGCGTCCCACATATAAAGTAGAGGAAGATGGGCATGGATGTTAGCTCAGGGCCAGTCTTCCTCAGCAAAAAGAGGAGGATTGGCAGTAGTTAGCTCAGGGCTAATCTTCCTCAAAAAAAAAAAAAATGAAGGATAAAAGTCCTATGACCATCTCAATAGATGCACAAAAAGCATTTGAAAAAATTCAATATTCATTTATGATAAAAATTCTCAAAAAGCAGGTATAGAGGGAATATACCTCAATATAATGAAGATCACATATGACAAGCCCACACTTAACATCATATTCAATGGTGAAAAGCTAAAAGCTTTTCCTGTAAAATTGGGAACAAGACAAGGACATCCACTCACACCACTTTTATTCAATATAGTATTGAAATTCCCAGCCAGAGCACGTAGGCAAGAAAAAGAAATAAAAGATATCCAAATTGGAAAAGAAGAAGCAAAACTGTCATTATTTGCAGATGACATGGTATTATGTATAGGAAAGCCTAAAGACTCCATCAAAAAACTGTTAAAACGAATAAACAAATTCAGTAATGTTGCAGGATATAAAATAAATACACAAAAATCTATTGTGTTTCTATGCACTAATAATGAACTATTCAAAAGAGAAATTTTTTTTAAATGCCATTTAAAACTGCATCAAAAAGAATAAAATATCTAGGAATAAATTTAACTAAGGAGATGAAAAACCTGTTTTGAAAACTACAAAATGTTTAGGAAAGAAATTGAAGAATGCACAAATAAAAGAGAAGATATTCCATGCTCATGGATTGGAAGAATTAATATTGTTAAAATGTCCATACTATCCAAAACGATCTACAGAGTCAATGCAATCCCTTTCAAAATTCCAATGGCAGTTTTCACAGAAATAGAACAAACATTCCTAAAATTTGTATGGAACCACAAAGGACCCCAGATAGCCAAAGCAATCTTGAGAAAGAAGAGCAAAGCTGGAGGCATCAATTTCCCTGATTTCCAACTCTATTACAAAGCTAAGTAATTTTAAAAAGTATGATATGAGCATAAAAGCAGACACATAAACCAATGGAAGAGAATAGAGAGCCCAGAAATAAATTTATGCAGATATTGTCAATTAATTTATGACAAAGGAGCCAAGAATATACAACAGGGAAAGGACAGTCTCTTCAACAAATGGTGTTGAGAAAACTGGACAGCCACATGCAAAGGAATGAAACTGGACCTCTATCTTATACCATGTACAAAAATTAACTCAGAATGGATTGAACATAGACTTGAAAATATAAAATTCCTACAAGAAAACATAGGTGGTAAGCTCCTTGACATATGTCTTGGTGATGATTTTTCTAATCAGACTCCAAAAGTAGAAGCAACAAAAGCAAAAATCAAGAGGGACTCCATCAAACAAAAAAGGTTTTGCACAGCAAAGGAAATCATCAACAAAATAGAAAGGCAACCTACTGAATGGGGGAAAATATTTGCAAAGCGCATATCTGACAAGGGGTTAATATCCAAATATATAAAGAATTTGTACAACTCAATAGAAAAAAACGAACAATCCAATTAAAAAAACGGGCAGAAGATCTGAATAGACATTTTTCCAAAAAAGACATACAGTTGGCCAACAGGTACATGAAAAGATGCTCAACATCATTAATCATCAGGGAAATGCAAATAGAAGCCACAATAGGATATCACCTCACACCTGTTAGAATGGCTATTATTGAAAAGACAAGTGTTGGTGAGGATGTGAAGAAATGGGAACCCTTGTACATTGTTGGTGGGAATGTAAATTGGTGAATCTACTAAAGGAAACAGTCTGGAGGTTCCTCAAAAAATAAAAATAGAACTACCATATGATCTAGCAATTCTACTTTTGGATATTTATGCAAAGAAAATGAAAACACTAACTGGAAAAGACACATGTACCGTGTTCATTAGCACTATTTACCATGGCCATGATATGGAAACAATCTAAGTGTCCCATGATGCATGAGTAGGTAAAGAAATTGTGGTATATATGCAATGGGGTATTACTCAACCATAAAAAAGAAAGAAATCTTGCCGTTTGTGACAACACGGATAGAACTTGAGGGCATTATGCTAAGTGAAGCAAGTCAGACGGAGAAACACAAATACTGTATGATCTCTCTTATATGCAAAATCTACAAAACAAACAAATAAACCAAGCTTATAGATACAGTGAACAGACTGGTGCTTGCTAGAGATGGGGGCTGGGGGGTTGGAGGAATGGGTGAAGGGGGGTCAAAAGGTGCAAAAAAAACCTCTCTAGATGATTCCATGTGCAGCTGAGTTCCTAAACTCGGACTGAGTTGCCTCCTAGCTCTGAATTTTTGAAGTGACCTTTTATCATCCCCAGGATCCTAATGTGTACATTTGTGCAGAGTCAAAAGCATCATGATAAGACATTTCCTCGTTTTCCAGCTTCCACATTGTGGGGCACGGATTCCTTCTCAGATGCCACCTAATGGGTAGCCAGCTGTCACATGCTTTCTCTATGAATACGAGATAGTGTGGTGGATCTTACCAGAAGGGCTGGTTAAATGGGAAAACCATGCCATTAACAAACTCAAGGCTCAGTGGCACGAAGGTCAGCCTGCTCTTCCTTAATTGAAGAAAAAGCAAACATGCATGTTCCTTATATAAACACTGATATTTAACATTTAACTCAACCCTCATGATTCATTAAGAAAAGGAAATTCAATAAAGTCAAGCAGATGTGACTACAGGAAAAACTGCCTCCTATAAATCTGGCTATATCCAGGACTTTGAGTAAAAGAGAAATCAATTTTTGAAATAAAATGCTAAGTATAGCCGATGAGCATCACCATAAATATTACTTTTTGTTTTTAGTCCTATAGTGACTATCTTTTACATCTTATACAACTGTGTTTCTTCAGTCCCTTGGAATACTTATTAAAGAATCTCATTGTGTGCAAACTTTAATCTCATGGGTCAGAAACGAACAGAGATGGCTACGATCCTAGCTATTTCTAATTTCCAAAAAGAAAAATTGATTTTTAAGAGACACATTTTGTGGCAAATGAAGTAGGCAAAATAAATTGGCAGCAGAGAGGAGGCAGAAAATAATAGGAAACAGACATAAGCACTGGGCTAGTCTAGCGGTCTGGGACCATTTAGCGGAGGGGCAGACAGCTCTGCACACCTCAGCGGTCCCTGGGGCATCCCTGGGTCAAAGGGCATAATATACTTTATAAAGCTTTCCATCCAAATAAATTTTAAAAGATGCTACTAAATAGTGTTTGGGCATAAAAGGTGCCTTGCAGGAGCGAACAAGGGGTGCTTGGGAGCAGAGAGATGATTAGGGATTTAAAAACCCAGAGATTTTGAGAGGGAGACGGAAATAAGAAATGGTGGACAATGGTATTTGCATTTTCTAATGGGACGTGGCTCTAGGCACCTTGTTTTAAACAGTCAGCTGTGGACAAACTGTAAGGAAAAGGACGAGAAGTACAATCACACACTGAAGATGGGCAAAACTGCCATTTAGCTGCTTCTGCGGGGCTTGGAACCGAGGGAAGGAGAGAGCGGCAGGTTTGACACCTGCTTTCCCGAGGCTGCCCCTTGGGTTACAGGCAGCAGCCCCACCTCTTCCTCTTCCAGCCACGCCTTCATCCCGCTGAGCCAAATGAAGAGCACTGAGGTCATTTTCCTTTTCCCTTACTCTAAGACAATTAGGGACAAGAGGGTGCGAGCTTGCAGGACGAAGGCCGCCAGCTGAAGTCTGAAGGACTCTGTCAGGACAACGACAGCGATGCTGGCCTCCCAAAGAGCAGGTCAGAGACTTCATACAGAAATAGAAGCAATCCCTGAGCTGACAGTTAATAAAGTGACAGTGTCTGGGACCATGCCAAAAGTCTCATCTACAGCGTGAACTCAAGGACCATTTAAAATGATGCTTACTGGTTTCTCCATTATTGCATGGTTTTGTGCATGTTGTGCCTTCCTAGCTTACCCTGAAAATATTCGAAAGAATGTGACTGGGGTTCATTGTAGTCCATTAGCCCATTGGTTCCATCAGCTGAAGCGCATCAAACTTAGCAGAGTTCTTAGTTGAGCTAAAAAAGTACATATGGTACTTTGCATTTAATTCTGGTTCAGAAACTCAAAAACCATGGGGGCAAAATTGGAAGGGATCTCAGGACCATGAGAACAGGATTTGGAAAAGAGCAGAAGGTGTAAGGCTTACAGTCGAATACTTGATGTACT